>NC_081406.1:494425571-494776571 GCF_030272615.1 Cryptomeria japonica | reverse complement strand
ACCATAATTGAAATAAATGAATTTTTATTTTAATAAAAATCCTATTTTCCCTCACCCACCAAACCCACTTTCTCTTCTAAACACCTTCTAGACTCTTCTAACCCCTTCCTAATTAGCCTAACCCATCCCCTAAACATTTTCACATTCCTAACCAACTTGGGGTCACTTCTCAAAGCCTTGAAAGTCTTTGAAAGGCATTCAATGCTTTGTGTCTTCAACAAGTTAACCTCTAAAGTCTTCCAAACCATTAATGGTTAAATCCACTTGCCTACATGGGTATCTCCACTAACTCTTGGACAAGAGTTTGTCCATTGGATAAAGGCATTATCCTTGGATAAAAGGTTTATCCAATAACCCAAGCCTAACCCAACCTCCCAAGTTAACCCTTAGGTCATGTCAAGCATTTAATGCTTCTTCCCTCTCCTCTCAAGCCATCTCATGATGACATTTGTCATCTTGGGATTGGGTTGAAAGCTCTCACATGGACCATAAGCCCTTCAATCATGACCCTTGTTAAGATGGCTCAATCTCAAACATCCATTGCTCTATTTTTCCTATAAATAAAGCCCATTTCTTCATAATCCAGATCTTGAAAACTTGTATGCATCTAATTTATAGTAAATTCTAGAGAGCATTTAGCATAAGAATCTACATTTGTATTTTGGGCTAAAATTAACACTAGATAAATTAGATAATATCTCATTTTAGCTTGTTCATATTTGCATTCTCATAAGCTTTCATTTTACAATCTTGAATCTCCATAAGACATCTAGAACAGTGCAAAAATCTACTGAGAGCTACACTCATTTGGGAACTTGGAGAGGAGAGGAACAAGGGAGGAGAAGCTACAAGCATGGTGGAGGGAATTTGGAGATGCCTTATTGCATTTCTTATCTTTGTTATGCTTTCCATTTTGGTTTTAGTGTCTCTCTTGATATGCTTGCTTAGGATAGTATTTGATTTGTGATTTCTAACACTAATACTTGATTTGTTTCTTGTTTGTTTGTGTTTGACTTAACATCCTAACACTCCATTTTTGTAGAGCATTAGTACCTGATCAAGAAGTTAAGTCGTTGGCTATGCAATAAGAGCTGGGAGAATGCTGAGGGAAATGGATGGCTATTTTACAAGAATTTGATTTAGAAATGCATCCAATGAGGTTAGTTAGAGGCCAGGGTATGTCTCAAGCTATGGCAACTAATATCCCTCAAATCCAGTGCTATCAATATACATTACAGTCATTCACTTAGGACCCATGGTACATTGATTTGGTTTTCATCTTACTGAATAACAAGTGTCTTGAGAGGTTGACGACCACACAAAGACAAGATTTAAGGCTCAAAAGTTCCAATTATATGATCAAGGATTTTACACTTTATTGAAAGAAATACAAAGGTATTTACCTTCGATGTCTTGATCACCAGGAATAGCGTAAGATGATAGAGGAATTCCATGGGATATATGGTACAAGCCATGGGTCAGCGGATGCAATAGCACACTAGATTTTGAAGGCTGGATACTACTGGCCCAACATTTTTAAAGATACTCATGAACATGTTTGTCATTGTCACATATGCCAAATGGCTGCTTCTAGAGAAATGAAACATGTCATGCCTCTCCGACCAGTATTCGAGGTAAGACCATTCACCCAATGGGAATTGGATTTTGTTGGTGTTATTAATCCTCACTCGTCTGTAGGACACACATTCATTCTCACTACAATGTATTATTGCACTTGATGGACGAAAGCCATAGCATGCAAAAATGCCACTGCAGAAATTATTCTCAAATTCTTTGATGAGTATATCGTCACCAGGTTTGGTATGTCATTTTCTCTGGTATGTGATAATGGCCTTGCTTTTACTTTGGCACAATTGATGCAATGGTCATATGAGTCCAAGGTAGTTCTGAAATTTTCATCTAATTATTACCCACAAGGAAATGGAGTGGCTGAATCCACGAATAAAAACATTTTAGATGTTATTAAGAAGCTACTTGAGAGAAACCCTAGGGATTGGCACAATCAATTGAGGTACACCCTATGGGTTGATCAAACCAAAGTTAAAGATGCCCTAGGGACCTTCATACTACCTTGTCTATGGCCAAAACCCTATTTTCCTAGTTAATTTACAGATACTTTTCCTCCAGCTAATGAAAGAACTTGAAATTGAGGACTAGGCAGAAGTTTGCCTCCTGAATTTATTGAAACTTGATGAGAAAGGGATAAATAACCTGCAACACTTTGCTAAGCATTAAGCAATTGTTAAGCAATGGTTTGATAAAAGGGCCAAGGCAAAAGCTTTTCAGATCTTTGACTTAGTTCTGTTATGGGACAAGGCCAAGGAGAAGAAGGGTGATCATCATAAGTTTGAGAGGTTGTGGTTAGGTCCTTACCAGATTGCCAAAATTTTAGGATAGAACACTTTTAGGTTGAGCTCTTTCACTGGAGAGTTTGCACCATTGCCCATCAATGGTTAGTTCCCCAAGCATTATTTTGATTAAATCTAAGAGGAGCTAGATCTTTGTACTATAGTAGTTTAGTTGTTTTATTTTCTTTGTTGTTTGTTTGAGTTTGTGAGTTAGTTGTGTGGTTTTTCTTTTGCTGCGTTTTTGTTTCCCTTTTTGTTTTCTTCGGTTCATTTGTTTCATTTTTCTTTGTTGGGGTACATGTTTATTCTCAAAGATTATAAAGGATAGCTGCTCTTTGCATAACAGGCTGCCAAATTTTGAGAGACTTCGACTCTTTGGTCCTTATAACTTCATTATTGTTTGGTTGATTTTGAAATCTTTGTCTACACTCATCCAAGGTGGTATATAAATGTTTAAATATGATTTTTCTTGAATTTCAATTGTAAAAATCTAACGTGATTACTCAGCACCACCATCACACTAAGTTACATCAAAAATTTTTGTAAGATATCAGATGAACTTGTTTCCAAGTGAAAAATAAGAAGTCAGGATGTTTTACATTGTCCATCGTGGCTCCCAAAAATCAGACTTCAATGTTTGAAAGTTTCTTAAAGGTTATAAAAGAAATAATCCTTCTATATTCTATGGTGTGAAATATGATCTTAAAAAAAAGAGAAGAAAGAAAGAGAAAATAAATTATCCACTTAAAGCAACTAAACTTGGGTGTTTCAAGTAATCTCCATCGAGGCTATGAACGCTTGGCGAGCAGTGGAGCGCAGCTTGATAGGAACTAGGGGTATCTCTGTCGGGGCTATAGATGCTTGGATGGCAACAAAGCTATTCCCAGGATATCATTGCACATTGGGAACTACATACTTCACCTACGTAGCGTGGATAAAGTCTACCTTGCTTGGTTGTAACAAAACTCAATGGATGGTTAATGAATCATTTGCACACACTTACAGTTTCAATTTTAAGTTGGGCCTCTTTGGTGTGTTGGGGTTAGGTTATGTTGGTTTTATTTGAGGTGTCTTGTATGACTATAAACTGGAGATTCTAGGTTCTTGAAGGGTTAAGTGTTTAAAAATGCATGGAAGCATTTTCCTAGCCCAGTCACCATTTAGTATGCCTTGCATAACACACCCCAACTTTTCGCTTCTCAAGATGGGGGGGGGGGGGCTTTTTGCTTCGCTTTGTTTTCTTCATGTTTCCATTTCGCTTGCACTTCGGAACCTTGGGTGTTTCTTCTATTTTTTATCATTTTTGCATGTTACAAAATACCCGCCTCTAGGGCACTATCATGGAAGTGAGAGGTGAGTGCTAGTTTTGTAATAGTTAAGTGGAGCCCCAAATTCTTTGTTGTGTGTCTTCTCCTTGGTCGTTGTTGTCATCTTGTCATTGCTTGTTCGTGCTTCTGTCATCCTTCCTCTTCTGAGTTGGTCTTTCATTTCCTTGTCCTTGTTTCTCCTTTTTTGTGTTTCTTATTTTTGTAGTTTAGGGTTTAGAGTTAGATTTCACGCTTTCAATAAAATTGACTTTTATCGATCTGTGGGTTGTTGGCCTTTTTTCTCAAGTTCTCTAAATCATCAATAATGGACCTCGGAACCACGAAACCCCAAAATCCTAAAATCCTCAATAATGAACCCTGAAATCCCAAAATTATGAAATCCTTGCCTCTGGGGAACTGTCATGGAAGTGAGCAATGAGCACTAGTTTCATAACAATTAAGTAGATCTCTGGAACCCCGAAATCTCAAAAATCCTCAATAATGGACCTCGGAGCCCCGGAACCTCAAAATCATCAATAATGAATCTTGGAACCTTAGAATCCCAAAATTATGAAATACCTGCCTCTAGGGCACTATCACGGAAGTGAGCAGTGAGGGCTAGCTTCGTAACAGTTAAGTATAACTTTGAAACCCCAAAACCTCGAAATCCCAAAATCATCAATAAATAGACCTCAAAACCCTAGAATTCTGAAATTCTGAAGTCCCTTATGATTTTGCTAATATGATGAAGCTGATTATGTATCTTGTTTTCCATGTTACAAAATACCTGCTTTCGGAGCGCCATTACGAAAGTAAATGGTGAGCACTAGTTTCGTAACAGTTGAATTTGACTTATGGAGCCTTCCACCTCATCTTGAAAGAAGACTAGAGAGTATAGAGGAGGTGCTCAAAGTTTTTAAATTTAGAATGGAGTATATTGCTGACCCACCAACTACTTCCATAGAATGTTTCATCAACAACTACTAGAAGTACAAGAGGAATAAAGGAAAAGCATGTAGTTAGAAAAAGAAAAATGCATGTTGAAGTAGTGCCAACACTACAACCACTATAGATTCAACTGATACTGGATGTCACACTTTCTTTTTGGGCATTATTTTTGAATGTTACGAAACCCCTGCCTCTGGAGCATTGTCATGGAAGTGAGTGGTGGGCGCTAGTTTCGTAACAATTATGTGGAGTTCACAGGCAGTGACTTGCATGTCGATTGCGACTCCCATTATTTTGTAATGCTAGTTTTGCATGTTGGATTACCATCACCACCACTAAAACTAGGCCTTCAACTGACGTTGTAACTCACACTTCCTTTTTGGGCAATTTTTGCATGATTACGAAGTGTTGGTTCATGGAGCATCATTTTCGTAATGGTCACCTAGTCACAATTTTGTAGTAGTTAACTGGAGTTCGAGGCAGAGACTTGCATGTCAACTATGACTCCTTTATTTTATGGTGCTTAATTTATGTAGATTTATCTCCTAGAAAGTAGGACAAAAAAAAATAAAAATTAGAGAAGTTATTTCATTGTAAGGGTACGCGAATTGATGATTTGAGGTCTGATTAGAAATTCTTTTAGAGATTTTCATGCAGATTTTATGAGTTTAGAAGATTTTGTGATACTCTTTGAAGTTTAATACAAAAAGTAGCTTGTGGATTTCCTGATCTACTTGTGTGTTCTATATGATTATGCTCATCATTATCTAGTAACTTCTATTATTTGGATCAACAACTAGTTCTTTTGGATACTTTGTTATTTTATGAATCATATTGCACATCTAAATGGTATATGAGGATTAGATTGATAGGGTGATTATTGGTTTGATGTTATTTATTTCTGTTGATATGTGAAGTTTTCTGACTTTAAATATTTTCTGGAATTCATCATTTGAATGTTGATTTAGTGATATTGATAATACTGGGTTATGAAATTCTCACTGTGTGGATCATTCAGTTGTTATTGTATTGATTTCATTGTTATTTTCTTGTTCCCCTAATCTATCTTTTGTTGTTTATTTTGAGAGAGAATCTAAATCAGATACCACTGTGATGAACCCTTGCAAGTTCAACTCTTCAACCTTTTCTAATTTGTAGATTTTCTTTGTAATTTTGATTATTAAGATGGTCTTTCAGAAATAGACAAAAGTTGTAGAAGGGGGTTTCTTTAATTTGCAACACATATTGAAATAATACATGAAATTAATCAGCTGAAATAATAAACTCGAGAATTTAGAAGCATACCCATAGGTCCTTAGCCAATTTATTGAATTATTAGAATTCAATCAGCAACTTACAAAGTTTTGATTTTTTATTCTGAAACAATTCAGATATGCTCTCATTTAATACTAAGACACCCAAATAGTGGAAGATGGCACCAATAAATGAGCAAGCTGTGTGTTTGGGAAAAGAAGCCTCCAAACCACAGAAAAATTAATAGAAAAATAGTAAATAGGAAACCTACAACAAATCTACCATGTAAGAAGCTAAATCTACCTTGTTAGAAGCCAAATCTACCCCAATTTAATTCAATTTGACTTCTGAATGAAGCCAACCAAGCTGCAACAATTTGATTGATCTTTCATAATCTCAAAGCTACTGAATTCTGAAGAATGCACACTCTCCAAAACAAGTCCAAACCCTAGCCGCCATAGCCTAGTGCTCAAAAGAAATGCCAAATGCTCAATATCAATGAATGAGGTTTAATTTCCTCTTGGCTGCCTAAATACCCAAAAAGTATGATTTTTGGCAATTAGGTTTTTAAAAATCATAACTTGCTTTTAGGGTTCCCAATTTAACCCTAAAAGCAATGCCCAACTTAGGAGATATTCAATTTTTACTTAAATAAATTTAAGTGATGCACTTTGTGGTTTTATTTTAATATTTCATTAAAACATAAATTGCCTGTGGGAATCACTTAAAAATTCATATCTCCCTCATTATTGCTCAAAAACTGAATCTGTCAGAAGCTGGGGCCACAATTCACAATGCCAATGAAAATAGGACCATGTCTATTTTTAGCAGTTTTTTCCCTAAAAATTAGGAAATCCTCATATAATGTCAGAAACTGATGAAACGAAGACCAAAACTGAACTCAACACTAAACTAGAACAAATAGACAAACTACTCCTCAAGATACTGCATCACTCACCCCCTTATCCATACCCTGTTAGCATACAAGGGTCCAAAAATAGACTAACTCCTCAAACCACTGTCCTTGACTAGGATGAGGACATCACAGTCTGCCCTCCCAAAATTTGCTTTTCCTCAAGAAAACTCAATGCTGGATGCTATTAAATGTTATCACACTCCCAAGTAGCATCCTCTATCAGCATATCCTTCCATTTAATCAAAAATTCCTTGATGACACTTCTCTACAAATGACGCTCTTTGAACTCCAGAATGGCCTCAGGTACTAGCACTAACTTCCCCTCATCATCTAGGGGTGGTAAAACTGCAAAAAAAAGGTAATTTGAAATTGTTTCAACCAGCAGGCCCCTTGACAAGTACAATCACATCAATTATTGAGTTTCCCATCACCATCGAGACTCAACTATAGAGACCTTGGAGTAGTTAGTTTCCCAAACCTTATTGCTTTTAAGGAGAGGTGGTGAGTGTTCACATAAACTACCTGACTATTGGCGAGTGTGTCAAAACACCCATCAATAGGCTACTGGTGCTCTTCCCCTGCGCATCTCAGCAATTTATCTTCTTTTTAATGCTTGTAATAACTTTATTCGTAATCACTTCTTCCAATCAATGAAATGGTGGGATATTTTTAGCTTATAATCTTACTTTTGACATTTGATGCGTACAATTTTCAATCCTCGATGAGATGACTGCAACTATAAACCTTACTTTGTCACAACAACCATGTAAAAAAAATTGTACGCTGTCCTTTTATGCGTGCTTCCCGCCTCCATCCTTGAAACTGCGTGGAAACCATTGTGTGGTTGATGAGGGCTCTTATCCCTTAGAATCCGTGCTTCATGCTTTATACTTATCTTTTCTTAATCCTTTCTACCCCTCATAATTTGTTAGCTCACATGGATCAAGTTCATCAATGCTGTGTTGGTAAGTCTCCAATATATCTCCTCAGGGTTTGTGACATTGCTTAACAACCTCCTGTGAGATTCTTAATTAGGATGTTATTGTTTCCTAAATAGATGCATCTTTTGGTAGAAATGGCTAGCTCAAATCCCTATAAGTGGTATTAGAGTGAGGTCACACATTCGAATCACCTGGGTAATGCTGAGAGGGACATTGTTGGTAAGTGTCTAGTATATCACCTTAGGATTCATGGCATGGCTTAACAGCCTCTTATGAGATTCTTATTTGGGATGGTATATGTTGACTCTTAATTTTCCCTTAAACGTGAACAACCTTATGGGAAATTCAGTGATGGGGGACCTATTGCGCGAAACTCATTGAATGAACTTCGGGTTTGAGAAGTTGGCTGTTCGTATAATTTGGGGAGAAAAGGGGAAGAAAAAACTTTAAAGCAAATAATCTACACTACTTAGGCAATACACCATAGCATTTCAAAATAGTATTAACAACATATAAAACCCAGAGACATGCAATTTTAAAGCTCATTCAACAATATTCATGCCCAAAATCATTTGTGAGAATAATTCAACAAAAACTCATTTAACATAAATGACATTTAACCATTCATCCAACAGATAACAAGTCTTAGAACATAGTTTAATCCGTAGAGTCTCACAACAAATATCATAGAAGTTATTGAATTCAAGAACAACATAGAAGTCAATATATTAAGCTTCAAATAAAACCATCACAAAGGCCAAAGACACAATTTTATTTGTCTATCATTCACCAAATTAAATGAACATAAAGGCTTCTTCAAATGAGCCAAAGTCTAGAAAAATTCTTTGAAAGTCTAAACCCCCCAAACAAGGAAAACATAAGCATAAATAATAGAGCCCCTGACTCATAACTAACAGCTCATAACATCAACAACATCCAAACAACCACTTCTGGAAAGAAAACCTAGTGTGGCACACCGCGAGATCATACTCAGCAAAATCACCCCCAAAGTTGTTATTTCCACTGTATCGTGCGATCCCTGAACCTTTCCAACAAGAAAATTGTGATGCAAATCGTAGCTTGGTTCATGAACTATCATGGAGGACATGTGGTGGCTCGGGGGGGACCCAAAATCGAGTGCAAAGAGAGCATTAGATCATGCAACACTGAGACACCAAGTGTCTTTACCTTTACGTGATGGACGGTGGGGCCGAGAAGAGTGCAACACCATAAAAACCTAAGGCACGCCGCAGCTCCATGTTATCTCAACCCTGAATGAGAAAAGTGGGCGATCAGAGGAAACACCGAGATGACACCTGGCTCGCGCATTTTTGCACGGGAAGCATAGTTGGAAAATCAAAAGGAACGGGTGACACTTGATCAAAATGTCGCCTACAATGACCCCGAAATAATGTTAACATTTCTTAGCGACTAAATGAGGAATTCTACCTGCGAAATGATAGAACCCAAAATTGTTGGTTCAGAGAACAGACTTCATGCTAGAACAGGGCAGAGCAGATCGAAGACCTGCTATAATGGAAACCATTCATCCTCGGAGGGAAAAACCTGCACTTCTAGATTCTAGTAGTATTGATGTAAACAAATTATTTCTTCAAATGACAAGCTCGTTGGTTCATCATGAACCAATTTCAAGAGCACGTAGAGTTGGGCCAGGGGATACAAGAGACTCTTGACCTCTTCTATCAAAATAGGAGTGTTCAAGCACTATAGGAAGGTCCCATCTTCTTGTAACAAATCTACCCGGTTTAACACTTGCTCAATTCCTAACACAGAACCATCTGCAAGAAAAGGAGAAATCAGACCCAAGGAAACAAACCTTTCTATGGGCTGCTTGATATCTAGAACTGAAATCTATAAAGGTTCAAGTGTTGTTGATACATGCATAATCACCCCATGCTGGTTGATGAAGACATTAGTCTTCCTGATTAATTTCTTGTGGTCTACAATCCATTTCTCTCTCAACTCTTCATCTTGAGCTACATACAACATCTGAATTAAGTCCCGGGCTACGGGGAGGTTGGGACCGATAACAAGCATAGAGTTGTTAATGAGGGCACTCGCCTCAGTGCAAAGAGATTGTGCTTCTCTGAGAAATCTTAGCATAGGTTGCAGCGAAGGGCTATACTGCTTAATTCTTTCCCAATGGGAAACATATAACTCCACCAAAATTGGAGAAAAATCTTGAGAGACCTCCACAGGGGGAGGAATACTTAACAATTGTGAGACTTCCTTGTCCTTTACTATTATCTCATGTTGTATCTCCCTGTACTTGTCTTGTTAAAGGAACACTTGACTCTCCAGAGCGATGATCTTGGCGCTTCCATCTTGTTGTATTTGTTAGAGTCGCGACATGTGATCTCGCTCTAGACGCAACAAAATTTCCATATCCAGGAATTTCTTTTTGGCTTGCTCCAAGCTACCTCTTTTTCACGCAACTCTGTTCCAAACTTTTCTTTCTCTTCCAAAAGCGTGACCTGTGCATCACTCAGTTTCCGAGCATACTCTTGTTTTAGGTGGATCTCCTCACGTAGTTGTGCATGCATTTGAGTAGCATCTCTAGAAGTTGCCTTTAGCTGCTGAATTTCTTGGTCCTTCTCCTGCAATTCCTTCAAGGCCACATTTCTTGTTGCCTCTTGGCCATTCAACTGAGAACTCACATTGTTCAGGGAAAACTGCAACTTTCCTTTTTTAGAGTTAGCTTGTGTCAATAATCCCCGCAAGCGGTTGATTTCAGCATTCCTAGCTTTGTCTTCTCTTCTCTATTGGTCCAAATATTCTCAGAGATTCGCATTCTCCACTTGCATTTTCTCTAGATGATGACTCTTTTTGATGAAATGTGAAGAGACGGCCTTCAAAATTTCTTCCATCATTTCAACCTTGTTAGACATCGTAGCATTTAGGAGGTTGATCCTAATAGCCTGCAAAGTGTAATCATTGGGTCTCATTTGGGCCTTCGACTTGTCCACCTTGGGGAACATGATCGCAAAGAAAAGACTATCCTTCTTCTTGCTAAAGTGTGTCTACAAGTGTAGACGAGCTAGCTTGGCACCATCTTTCTCCTTTCTCTTACCAGTCTTGCCAATACGTGCAGTCTTGGAATAGGGAACCTATTGTTGATAAGCATCTGGATTGGCAATAGCTTGGCCTCCAAACACTGCACCAGGAGGGATTACAAAGGGGAATTGGGAAATAGGGCCACCAAAAGAGGTTTGAATGGGGCGTACAAGCGTGGTTGGAGAAAATAATGGGACGAAAGGAGAGGCTCCTAAAGAAAATGGATTAGTGGACGTTGCTCGAACATTTGGAGGAGTGGACTGTCCAAAACCAAGCCTACTTGAGATAGTGGCTTCTTTAGGCATCTGCAAGGAAAATGTTGTAGGAATAAAATCAGGGGTGGGGAGCGAAATGGAGACCTATGAAAATGCTTCCTGAGGGTCAACCGGTGGGCACGAATGTGAGGGCTGTGGGAATTTGGGCAGGCATAGATAAGAAATGGGGAGCAACAAAAGAAACAACTTGAGTAGAGGAAAAAAGAAAAGAAGGGCGTACTTAAACCATGGAATTCATCGGCCGTTGAGGAATTGAGGGAACCTCTGGGACTCGAGAAGACGAACCTTTCTTTGCATAACACATATATTTCTTATTACTGGAAGGGGAGTCAGACGCCTTCTTCTCAAATTCTCTCTTGGTAGCTTAGGAATGAGGTCTTCAAACCAAACTGGCGAGAGGAAGAAGAATATGAGGCTCGGTCTCTCTCTTCTATACTTATAACCTCTATCTTCTGTCGCTAGGCCACCTCGAGGGATGAGTCACCTCATGGGGAGTCATTGCCTGTCTCTTCATAAGACTTCTTGTACTAGCATCATTCAATCTCAAAACGCTCGTCCAAAGGAGTGTTCTCGATGTTATCCCTGGCTGAACCACTTCTTGTCGGTAGATCCAGAAATTCTCCCTCTTTTTCCTAGGCCATGAATCCAATGTCATTGCTTCCAACATACCTCAAGGAATGGGTTTTGCTGGATTGTACTTTTGCATGATAAAGTAGAAACTCAACCATGAGGGTTGTTTTAAAACAAGAAAATCATTGAGACCCACATAGAGATTTGGGTCATCCACTTATGGGTTAGTGTGCCCTTCCCACCAGCTCTATGGTTCATGTTTCACTGCATTCTTCCTCGTAGAAAGGCACCCATCTGGGTCATAACTCCACACATCGTCAATCACTACTAAGTCGAGTTGCACTAGCTTAGATGTTAGGACATTTTTAGCAATGCTTCTTCGAATGAGAGTGATGGGGCCAATAGCTTTGTGGTCCTCTCTAATGGAAGTATCATGCTTCCCTGCCCCTATGGTTCTTTTGATTTTCACCAACTGCTGTGAAATTTCAAGGGCAAGGGTCCTTTCTATGACATAGGTAGGTAGGCGGAAGGGCTCCTCTAAGAAGCCATGCACTCGGATAAAGGACAGTTTACTACCT
Source organism: Cryptomeria japonica (assembly GCF_030272615.1). Classification (NCBI taxonomy): domain Eukaryota; kingdom Viridiplantae; phylum Streptophyta; class Pinopsida; order Cupressales; family Cupressaceae; genus Cryptomeria; species Cryptomeria japonica. Next base: position 494,764,338 of record NC_081406.1, on the reverse strand, counting down.
AAGAACCAATCACAAGGCAGGTGCTCATTGTACATCCAATTCATCTGAATTTGAGAAAAAAGAGCAAGAGGCTCCTCGGGGATCAAATCAAGGTCTCTAAGGATGGGAGCTAAGAAACAATCAGAAAATAGATAGGTGTCATAAGAAGCCAACAAAATGGGTGTTCAGGCTAATATCGACATCTTGTTCCCTGACTCATCATAGGTAGCCAATCACATGAATTGGCTAAAGAAAACATCATTTTGATGTAGGAAAAGGTGAACAAGGATTGAGGCGAACTTGACCCGCCAAAACTGTTGAAACTCAGCTAGCTGCTTTGCCATTTCTTTGACTATAAAATCAAAGAAGTCAAAATGAAAAGACCCCTTTTGCTTCCAACATTTTAATATGAAGCCCATCATGGCAGCAGTGATCTCCCGATCACTGTCACGATCGCATAACCATGCAAGGGATGAGGAAATATCCTTGAGGTCGTCGTGCCTCAAGTCACTATAAGACAAAGGGAGTCTTGGGAGTCCAACTGATAGAATGTGATTCAGTGCAACATGACAGAAAGAGACAACATCTCTTCTGGTGTTCCAATATTCCTCCATGGTAGTTTTGGTGAACACCTTCGTCCCATTGAAAACCAGACAACACATCATGTCCCTCACGGCCTCTGGGGTTATCACTACTTTCAGGAAAGAGCCCTTAATTGAAAAAGAGACGGATTCAAACCCGTTAGCACATGCAGCCATGAACTCTGGATAGTGTAGGACCATGGGGACCACAAACTGGGGGGTGTGACTATTCCACAAATTAGCTATTGTGGATTGCGGCTCCATTCTATGATGAATCATCTTTTTGCAGGCGGCCTCTCTGAGGTTCTTGGGCTGCTCATGGATCTCGGGCTCAATAACAGTCTAGAGAATCTATCACCACAGTCGATTTGTGGGTGACTATCTTAGATTTAGCTTTAGTTCTCAAATATTCTAGCTTTGGTGGAATGGCATGAGAAGAATACGAGAGCTTGCTGAAAACATCCACCCATAATCTTCCCTGAATAGAACCTGAGGGAGTTGCTTCCATCTCCATCCTCTGCAAGAGAACTTTTCTCTTTGACACTTCTAAATTTAGGGCGCTTTAGGTTACAAATGAGCAATAAGATGGACATACGATGACGTTCTTTTAATTCGCTGCATTCCTAGATCTTTGTGAAAGAAGGTGTTTAATGATGAGCACCTATTTGCACATATGCCCGTTCATTTTCCAGTCGTAATTAATTATAAGGAGGATAATCACCGCCATCTATGATTCCCAAGAGAATACCTATCCAGTCCACCATTAGTTGGAGCCACTTGAGATGATTTTCTTATCTAGACAAATCTCCTCATTAAGGAGAATATCATCAACCAGTAGGGCTCACACAAGTTAAAATAGACCTGTGGGGATTATGGTTTAAACACGATGTACCTATTCATACATCTGGCATCTGAGGACATCACCTCTTTTTTTGAGGTACAAGGTAAGACGTTTGCCACCTTTGAACCAAACTTCACCTACTTGTGCAAATTGATGAGGGAAAATGGATGCTTTGAAAGTTGGGAATGCTAGCCTTTTCATTCAATTATCACCTAGAGGAAAGAATTCACTATAAATATGTCTTTTCAAATAATCTTTTACACAATATCCAACTTCAATGATGAAGTTTCTTAGAGAAATAGATACTCCCATCAAGCTCACTAGCAGTAAGGCGTAGGTCACTTTCCTAGGAAATATTTCAGACTGAAGGCTACAAAGGTTGGCACGACACGAAAATCCCTTGATCATCACTACCATTAAATGGGTGCTCGGCAAGGATTTTATCGATGATGTGGACAAATACCATGTAAACATAGACCTCTGCTCACGTTTCATAGCTTCATTGCTAGATATTGAGTTGACTGGATACTTGACCTCAGAGCTAGCCAAAGCCCTCTTCTCCCTGGATTATGTGGGTGGCTTGGAAGATGTCATGGCATACCATGTCCCTTTCAAAGGCTTACCTCTGGCCTCATATTTGCGATTTTTCATCACTTCTGGTGAGGAAGTGACTTGGCACCCATTTATCGACGGTCTGAAAACCATGTCATTGTCATCTCATTGCTTTCGAGCAGAGCTTGCTGCAGAGTTCCTCCTCCGGGTCCATCTGATAGTGCCTATTTTGGTTGGAACTGAATTATACATTGATTTTAGGGACTATATATTCTCATAGGTCTTGACGTCGCATGTCCAGCCCAACCTGGTTCTTGTGTCAATAGCTTAGGAGTCTGGCGATGATTCCGACCATGAGTGGTCGGAGGGGGAAGATGTTGAAGATGACGTGGATGACTCGAATTTCTAGATGGATGATGATGAAGATGAAGAAGATCCTTGAGTTAGCACCATCCTATCTTTAGAAAGCTCTGTCTCCCTCTATTTCTTAAAATTAGGTCGCAGGCCTTCTGTGTATCTTGTAACAAATACCCATAATATAATGATTTCTTTTTTCTTGGTCATGGTGTATCTTATGATTTCATTTCACTTCAGGAATGCATGAGGAAATATAAATAAATAAATAAGGCACATGAAGAAATATTATTTACATTATGTACATATAGGAAAAATCTACTAATGGAAAGGCTTAAGGTGGAACCCGTTGACCGGGAATCCGAGAGAAACTCCCTGCATATCCTCGAGATCAAAAGCATTAAAATATTTGCAATTTATAATGAAGAAGGGCCCCTCCCAAAAAATGTCAAATTTGGCAAGCTGACCGGGCTTGGCTGCCCTCTTATTGTATTTCAAAACAAGGTCGCCTTGTTTGAACCCTGGGTTAGAAATTTTCTTCTTATCAAACCACATTTTGACGGTTTGTTGGTGGTTCTGAAGGGACGAAAATGTTGCCTCCGTTTCTTCCTCTAGTTCCATAATTTCTGCCAGTCTCACTTCCACAGGACCATTTTCTGCCACCTCAATAGATTTGAGTAATTGTAAGGCGGGGATCTCCAAAGACACAAGGAATAATGTGTGCTTGTCGTAGACCAACTTATATGGAGAATTTTTTAAGACCTGCTTGGGTGTTATCCGGTCTGCCCATAACACACTCCTCAAGTGGTGATGCCACTCCCTTTTATGCTCAAAGCCCATTCTTTTAATGAGCCTTATGAGGTTCTTGTTAGTGGACTCTGCTAGGCCATTTCCATGTGGATAATAGTTTGAGGAGTTCTTCAGGTAGATTCCACTATCAAGAGCAAACTAGGTGATCCGTGAGCTTACAAATGATCACGTATTATTTGATATTATGGTCTTTGGCGGACCATATCAACACACTAAGTCTTCCAGAAACATTAATATCTCGGCTTTTGATGAATTCCTCAAGGGGACAACCTCAGACCATCTGGTGAAGTAGTCAGTTGTAGTCAAGATCCACTTGTGTCTGGTTGAGCTTGGGGGGTCAATCATCCCTATGAAATCGAGGCCCCACTGAGCGACTGGCTCTTCCACCATTATGGGCCTGAGTGGCATAGTCACATTTCTAATCCTACCACTGTAGTATTGGCATTCTTTGCACTCTCTTAATAGAGTGTGCACATTTTTAAACATGAAGGGCCAAAAATACCCAGCACGAATGATCTTAATGATGATGGTTTCCGCTGAATAGTGGCCTCCTGATAGACAATGATGGAATTCATGTAGAATCTTACTGGCTTGGTCTTGGTCCACGCAATGGAGCAAAAATCCATCAAAATTTATTTTAAACAAAAATCCTTTGACCAAATAGAAACCATTGTTCTGCATCCTGTAGAATCTCCTCTTTTCAAGAGGGAGACCTTCTGTAAAAATACCAGTCCTCATAAAATGTTTTTGAGCCTCCACCCACCATGCCTCTGTCAAATTGGAGGTAACCATTACAACCTCCCCTGAATCAACCTTAGCTCCTTGGGCTTCAAGCTCCTGGGCTATGTACTCACACAAACCTTTATCATGGATTACCTTAGTGGGCCTGACATTAATGTCATATTCCAGGATTTTGGTAATCTAGTTCACCCTCTTCTATATAATGTCGCCTTCCATTATATATTCCCTTACTAAAGGGTGAGTGACATATACGGTAGTTTTATTACAGGCAATTAAATGCCTAAACTTTTTAAGCTCCTTGATGATGGATAAATCTTGCTTTTCAACAAAATTGTACTTAGCCTCATATTCCTTCAAAGTTTTGGAATGGAAAGCTATGGGGTGTTCACTCCTTTTGTCTTCATCCTTTTGGGTCAGAACCACAACAATGGTGTAATTATTAGAGAAAACATACATTATAAATTCCTTAGACATATCCAGGTTGGAGAGCACGCGAGTTGAAGAAATGGCATCTTTGATATTCTCAAAAGCCTCTTTAGCTTTAGGGGTCCATTTAAAATGTGTCTCTTTCTTAAGAATTAGAGTGACGGGCCTTAGCATCCCAACAAAGTCTGAGATAAAGTGGCTAACAAAGTTAACCTTTCTTAGGAAGGATAGAATGCCTTTTTTGTTAACAGGATGAGGAAGCTCCTTTATTGCCTTCACTCGATCAGGATCGATGGAGACTCCTTCTTTTGACAATACGTGCCCTAGTAATTTTCCTTGAAGAACCCCAAAGATGCATTTCTTCAGGTTTAATGAGATGCTGAATTCCAAGCACTTCTGGAACACCAATTCAAGATGGTCAAAGTGATCTTATTTGTATTTTGAAAACACGATCAATTCATCCAAATATATGAGGATGATTTTGTTAATTAGCTCCCTAAAAGCCAGATCCTTAGCTCTCTAAAAAGTTGCACTGACGTTTGACAACCCAAAAGGCATTTTCTGGTAAGCAAATGTTCCCCATTTGGTCGTAAAGGTTGTCTTATGTTGATCTTTTGTCTTTAACAACACCTTGGTATAACCTGAGAAACCATCCAACATCGAGAACATCTCTGACCTTGCCACCGTACTCAACAACTGTTCCATCGTTGGCAACAGATAATGGTCCTTTAGAGATGCTTGGTTCAGATCCCGAAAGTCTACATAAAGCTGAATATCTCCATTTTTATTCCTCACTGGCATCAAATTAGATACCCATGTACTGTGTTTGATAGGATAGATGATTTTTTATTCTATCAACTTCTTCAATTCCTGAGCCATAAGGGACTCAATCTTGGGATTGATAGGTCTCTGCTTCTATCAAACCGACTTGACCCCATCATTAAGCTAAATAGTGTCTTGAATGATGCTAGAATTATAACCTCCCAAATCTTCATATGACCATGCTAGCACACCCATATATTCATCACAATATCGGGCCAATCTCTCTCTATCTTCTGAGGGAACCTCCTTCCTAACTTTGAGTATTCTCCCATTTCCTAATGACATTTCAGCGTAATCACCCTTATCAGCCGTAACTTTTTGCTGTCATTCTTAGCATCATCATGGTAGAATAAATTTACTAGGGAGATCAATCCATTTGGGAGCTTGTTGGATTTTAGTTGAATGATCTAATCTCCATTAGCTCCTTTACTTTAGGTTGCAATTGGTTAGCAAACTCTCCTGAGTTTTGAATGAACAAAGTGATTTTCTTGTCGATCTCAAAAACTTGCTAGTGGGTATCATTATCAGGAATAGTTGGTTGTACGATCACACCAATCTCTTGGGGATTGACGAGAAAGTCCACAACGGGGTCAAATTGTGATCCAATAGTGGCCATCCAATCAGCGAATGCATTTATCTTTTGACGAATCCTCTGGATGTTGAAAGCATCAAAGCTTTCTATTAGATCCCATGTCCTATGGCGGTAGGGTCTCATACGGAAATGTTTGGCACTGGAGATTCCTCAAACTTGATGTACTATTAGCTCAAAGTTGCCCAAAACCTTCAACTACTTTATACCCAACCTTTCTGCCAAGCTTAGGCCTTGAATCATCCCTTCATATTTTGCTTCATTGTTGGAGCAAGCAAATTGCAGGTGAAAAAACTTCAGGATCTTCTCACCCAAAGGTGAAGTAACACAAATCCCAACACTTGAACCTACTTTGCATCTTGCACCATCAAAGTGCAAGGTCCAGAGAGTAGAAGACAAATCTTCTTGGGTCAAGGGGTATTTAACTAGTTTTGTGATAACCTGACCTTCGTAAAAAATGTAGTAAGTACCGAGACCTATGGCATGGTAATTGGAGTATGGATTAGAATCAATGAATTCATTTAGAAAAACCTCATGTTCTGGTGGGATATCTCCAGTTATCTCTTCATCTTTAAGAAACTTTACAATCTTTCTCTCTTTATTAGAGATGGAGGTATGAGTGGGCTCAAAATTGAGCATGGCCTGATCCGCTACGTGTTCAGTGTGAAGGGGTTCTGAAAGGATTTTGAGTTTGGCACCATGTTGACTATGAAAGATAAGATGAGACCATTCTAAGGATAAGTAACCTCTTATTTTGGCGGTGAACTCTTGAGAAAGGTAGAGGCTAAAAATAGGGGGAATGTCAATAATTACCACCTCTTGAGGCACGATGACACTAACACATGCGAACAACATTAGCAGAAGGTTCTTGATAAGATCCATGGTTTGAAACTCATTCCCATCTAGTTTCATAACACCCTTATTTAAAGGTTCATATTTGATATTCAAAACCTCAACTATTTACTTAGGCATGACAATAGTGCTGGTACCAGAGTCTATCATAGAATTGTGTAAAAGCTTATCCCCTATTATGAGGGTCAAATATAAAGGATTGGGCTTAGTGTTACTCTCTTCTTGGAATCTCAGAGGTATGGCCTCGTTCGTCAACACTGTTAGTGAGCGTGATCTATCTGCATAGGCTGAAATCTTTCTTCGTTGACCTACGGAGAAGTAGTAGCATTTCCACTGGGAGATTAACCCACCTCCGACAAAGCTTCTTTCAAACAATTCTTCTACTCCAGGATACTAAGGAGATCCCATAAAGAAATGTTGGTTGGGGCTTTCCTTAATTGCTCCACCACGTCTAATACTGATGACACCGAGGTCTTTGTCTCTCTAGACTTATAGGGGATAAATTCCTTCCTTGGATATGTAACGACAGTTGTGGGTTGTTTAGGAACTTTATTCCTACATTCTCTCTCATAAAGTGCCTCTTTGACTGGAGGTTGTAATATGATTGCACTTGAGGAGCCCCTGAGCTTGATGAGGCTCCACCATTGGTCAGCACGACATCTTCATCCTCCATCCTAGAGAATAGTGCATGGTCTGGAGCTATATTTGTTTCCTACTCCATTGACATGCCTTGCATTTGTGAAATGAAAGATGCATTGTCCATGCCAGGAGGTTTGTAAGCTGAATCATCTGAAGTCATGCCTTGGCTACGTTGATCTGCAACTTTTTGTTGTAAATTTCCTCTTGGGCAATTCCTTGGGGCATGGGCGTTGTTACACGAAAAACACCAAGAATTGGCATCATCCACTAGATTATTTTGTCCCACTGTCAACTCTTTACCGGTGTTAGGATAGACAATCTACAAAGGATTGGGTACCGGAACTATCTGGCCATTCGGCTGGCTTGGGGAAGTTCGATTATTTGCATATTGGTTGGGTACTGGAACTATCTATCCATTCGGATGGCTTGGGGAAGTTCGGCTATCCTAGAGATTGAATCATCACTGATATTCCGGAGTTGAAGGCCTTCAGATAGAAACAAACACCATGTCAGCAGGGGGTTAGGCAAACAACGATATTCTTTGTCAAGTCCTCTGAAACCTTAAATTGAATTATGTCACCGCTTCCTGAGGGGCTCTCTTTATAGTAATCAATTGATGCATCAAGGATGACCTATCAACCTTGTTAGAGAATCTCTGGAAAAAGAGGTCACCCAACTAATCCCAATCGGCTATAGAACTTGGACCAAGGGATTTGTACTAGTTTAGAGCTCTCCCTTTGAATGATGCTACAAGCAATCTCAAAGCTACATTTTTCTGAGTGATATTATGGATAGTGCAGACATTGGCTACATCTTGCAGGTGCTCCCCAAGGGTCTTGGGACATTCTTCAGTGAATTTAGAGACAACTTTCAACGCGACTGAGGGAATCGATCCCCATACTATAGGTAGGATTGGAGGAATGAGAGGGCTTCTGTTATTCCACGTCACAAAATTTCTAAGAGGAATCTAAACCATTATTATTATAGGAACAACCACAGGGAAGATAGGTGGGTTCTGGGAAGAGGAGGCGACAGGGTGATGGACGTTTACCAAGGGTGGAATAAGAAAACTAGGATTCCAAGCTATTTGACTCCTGGTAATAGGCCTGTGGCTCATAAACTAGCTTAATCTTATTCAAAATTTGGGTCCCACCGGGCGTACTAGAAAAAAATTGTTGACTCTTAATTTTACCTTAAACATGAACAACGTTATGGGAAATTCAGTGACGGGGGACCTATTGCGCAAAACTCACTGAATGACCTCCAGGTTTGAGAAGTTGACTCTTTGTATAATTTGGGAAGAAAAGGGGATGATAAAACTTTAAAGAAAATGATCTACACTACTTAGGCGATACGCCAGAGCATTTCATAATAGGTTTTAACAACATATAAAACCCAGAGACATGCAGTTTTGAAGCTCATCCAACAATCTACATGCTCAGAATCATTTGAGAGAATAATTCAACAAAAAACTCATTGAATATAAAATGACATTTAACCATTCATCCAATAGATAACAAGTCTCAGAACATAGTTTAATTTGCAGAGTCTCACAAAAAATATCATAGAAGTTATTGAATTCAAGAACAACACAAAAGTCAATATATTAAGCTTCAAATAAAACCATCAAAAAGGCCAAAGGCATAATCTGATCTGTCTATCATTCACCAAATTAAATCAACATAAAGGCCTCTTTAAATGAGCCAAAGTCTAGAAAAACACTCTGAAAGTTTGAACCCCCTAAACAAGGAAAACATAAGCATAAATAATAGAGCCACTGGCTCATAACTAACAGTTCGTAGCATCAGCAACATCCCAGCAACCATTTATGGCAAGAAAGCCTAGTGTAGCACACCGCAAGATTATACTCAACAAAATCACCCCCGAAGTTGTTATTTCCATTGTATAGTAGCGATCCCTGCACCTGTCCAACAAGAAAATCATGATGCAAATCATAACCTGGTTCATGAACTATCATGGAGGACACGCGGTGGCTCGGGGGGGACCCAAAATCGATCACAGAGAGAGAATTAGATCGTGCAACGTGAAGACACCAAGTGTCTTTACCTTTACGCGATTGATGGTGGGGCTGAGAAGAGTGCAACGCCATAAAAACCTGAGCCATGAGGCAGCTCCATGTTCTCTAAACCCCGAACGACAATAGAGGGTGATCAAAGGCAACACCGAGACGACACCTGACTCGTATGTTTTTTCACGAGAAGCATAGCTAGAAAATCAAAAGGAACGAGTGCCACTCGATCAAAATGTCGCCTATGGACGACCCTGAAATAATGTTAACAATGTCAATTTTCTAGATATATGCATCTTTTGAAAGAAAAGGCCAACACAACTCCTTATATGTTAAATTCCTCAATAGGACTATTCAATTATATGATCAAGCATCATAATCTCATTTTAATGATTTTTGTTGTCTCCTATGGTATAAAATTATATGTGCAATGAATTTTTTTTAAATTATAATATTTGAACATCTTACACAAATTCATATTAAGTTACTTCAAAGCAATCAGTGTAAGGAGTAAGAATTTTGGAGTTCAATATATTAATGCAAGGAGTTTGATCTATGTAGATAAGGTTGATCCAAGTCAATTCATGAGTCACAAATTTGATCTATAAGAACAAAGGGATGAACATGGGGTAGAGTGGGAATATACAATTGATATGTATAAGAACATGAGAAAAAATAACATAAAGGTGTGTCATTCTTTATGTTATTATATTAGATTTTTTTGTCAAGGTAGACATAAAACTAACTGCTAAATTCACCCCAATGAATTACATTTTTAAAAAAATTAATATTGAAATTCTTATTTATATTTATAACTTTGAAGTAATTTATTTCTTACAATCAACTTTAAATTTATTTTTTTAAAGCTATTTTAATTTTGTAAAGTCTTCCCTTTATGTGTGATATGAAAGATTTTTACATCTCTATTGTTGTCTTTTTTAATTTTATTTTAAAGGTTGTAAAACATTGTTTGTATGGAAAATGCATAGATATTAAAAGATCAATTTACATGATCTTTGTCTATTTCTTAAAATTATGTTAAATAAATTAAATTTATAATTATTTTTAGAAAAAATAAATTTGGCTGATTATTTTTTCAAAATGTTTTTTTGTATAGTGATAAAAGAATGTTAAAAGGAGAATATTACAAGTTATATATTGGAACATCCTAAAAGGCATTCATTTGTGGTGGAACAGGGGGAGGTGTGTTCAATATCATGTTCTTTATATTATCCAATATTTCACAAATTAAATGTTTGTAGATTAATTGTTTTATATGCTGGCTGATTTTTTAATTTTTCCATTTAGAAAATGGTGCTTATCAGAGGAATTAAAGCTGAAACAGATGACTTTTATGAAGATATTCTAAAGCTTGTGAGAGGATCCAATATTTCTAAGAGGCATTTAGAAATCCTGGAAGTGGAAAACAATTATTTTACAAAAGAATGGGCAAGACTAGGTGAAATCATCTGAGTTTTCACTGTTGCCCTGAGCTCCCAGAATTGGTTATCCAGAATGGGAGTATTAGCGATGGGTGAGAAAAAGAGAGTTGTGGATGCTAATACAACATCTAGGGAAAGTAGCTGACACATGTCGTGAGGGTTCATAATACTAAATTTATAAATTTGAGTAATTATAAGTGAAGATATACTAATTAACATATCTATCTTTAGAGAAATATATGTGAAGTATGTGAGAGATATCTTTGATTGAAGGTTAAATTTTAAATAAGTCTACACAATATTAATTGAATTATATGTCTTTTTAAATAATAAGCTTAAGTGAAAAATTTCAAACAGTTTATTAATTATAAGTATATTTGATGTGAGTTCTTTGTAAATGAAAAGACTGGTAGTATTTCTAGAAATGGTAGTTGTATTGAATTCATAGGTATGCTTTCTATATTACCAATTTTCTACGGCTTTGAGTCTTTTTTCTTCTTGCAATTTTTTCCCCTTCATTGTTAGAGTTAGATTGAGGGTTAGGGTTTAATTGAGTTTCATTGTCAATATACATCAAGATAGATCACAATGATGATGAATCTAAAAATTCACCCAACATGGGAATAGATTTTGGAAAGACAAATACTCTAAACATTAGATTAGACAAACTTGATAATGATACTACCATTATCACTATTATTGTATTATTATTATACTAACATAATATTAATAAATTCCCCCTCATTGATAACTTAATACTGGTAAGGGTTGAATTAGGTTTAGGTTTAGGGTTAGTGTTCACTTTGGTTTATTGTTAGGGTTAGGGTTCAATTTGATTTAATGTTTGGGTTAGTTTAGGGTTTAAGTTAGGGTTAGAACTAGGGTTCAATTAGGTTCATGTTTATGGTTAGGGTTCAATTTGGTTTAGTGTTAGGGTTAGGATTAGGATTAAAGGGTTTAATTTAGTTTTATTTTCAATACACAACAATATATTACTGATACATTTGGTTTAGGGTTAGGGTTAGATTTTCTTTAGTGTTAGGATTAGGATTCAATTTGTTGTAGGTTTAAGATTCAACTCGGTTTAAGGTAGGGGTTTATTTTGGTTTAATATCAAGGTAGGAGTTCAAATTAGTTTAATGTTCAATTAGGCTTGGGGTTTAGGTTTAATTTGATTTACAATTAGGAGGACGGTTCAATTTGGTTTAATTTTTGGTTTAGGGTAGAATTTGACTTAGGGGTTAGGATTAGGGTACCATCTAGTTTAATATTCAATTAGGATTAGACTTAGGGTTCAATTCAATATAGCACTAGCGTTGAATTTGGTATAGGGTTAGGGTTGAATTTTGTTAAGGGTTCAGTTAGGTTTAACATTAGCATTCAATTTGATTTAACGTTAGGGTTTATTTTATTTCAGTGTTAGGGGTAGAGTGCAATTTGCTTTAGGTTTGAATTAGCTTTAGGGTTAGGGTTCAATTTTCCTAAGAGTTAAGGTTATGGTTCAATTTGGTTAAGGGTTCAATTAGTTTTTGACTATTGAGGTTCAATTTGGTTTATGGTTAGGGTTTATTTTATTTTAGTGCAATTTTTTTTTTTTTTAATAAGTAAATATCTGCAGAGGGGTAACACCCTTGTATTAATCGATTTGATAAATACAAAAACCTGATTCAGTGAGGGCAGTAGGGAGAAATAAATGGCACTTTGTCAGATTGTCTTTTTTACAGTGACAGTAAACCTAAAGACTAAACCATTAAGCCATTACAATATTTCAAAATTTCCAAAAAAAACCGTCACCGGTATTTTGTTGCCTTCAATCGTCCGATTCATCTTCAGAGTTCTCCTGGGCTAATGCATGAGATGCCTCCAGCACAATGGGACATTTAGTCCCGCAATCCATATGCGCGTAAGATTCTGCCTTCTCTGTCAGGTGTCTATAGTCATCTAGGATCCATTATTCCCCCTTTCCAAAGCCCCAATTTGTATCCTCCCCCAGTGCTCCATCTGCGATGATGCCCATGTTTGGCTCAATGGCAATGCCCTCCGCCTGCAAGAAATATTTTCTCCATTCGTTGGTAAAACCCGATTGAGCCCCTGCTACTTTCATTAGGAAGGCGATATTCCTATTGATTGTTGGCCAGATTGTCTGAAGTGCTTCAAAGTCAAGTGAGTTCACATCAACAAACTTCTTTACCTCTACTACATTACCAAGTGACATATAGTAGTTCTGTGGCAGCGGTGTATGGCGATTCCCATCAATGTTGTCTAATACTGCATTTATTTCACCCAGCAACCGGTGGTGGAATAACATTTGTGTAAGCAATTTGGCCTTCTGCTTGGACATCCCCATATATACCAGCATTGCCAAGAAAAAGGCAGGAATATCCATATTGGACCTATACCTATGATTGTCCCTTAGTGTTACTGACCATCAGTTGCTTGCTTCGAGAGTCTATTAGCCTCTTCATTCCCCTTCCGGTATATATGAGAAATCCGAAATTCCTCAAATTTCATTAATAGTTTCAGAATAGGCTGTAGCCATTGGTTTAGCTGCCAGCTGGGAGTGCTACAATGTCTGATTGCATTTACCACATTCAGAGAGTCCCCTTCTAGATGGATGCATTGTATTCCCATTTCAATCCCTAGTTGAAGTCCTCTAAGTGCAGCTCTAAACTGCACCTCATTGTTGGTAGCAATCCCAATTCTTTCTGAGACTTCCCTGAGGCTCCTGCCATCTGAGCTCCTCATAATGCAACCGATGCCACTCTGGCCTGGGTTACCTACAGAAGCACCATCAAAATTTACTTTGGTCCATCCAACTTCTAGTGCTTCCCATTTGACATTCTGTCTTGGAGTTACTGGTATAGCAACTGAATCCCTACCAAAGATTGGTGGAATGTTCAGATTTGGGAAGGCCAATTTTATCCTCCAATCCCAGTCTGTGTAGATATTCTTTTTTAGTGTTTTGTGCCTGACTGACTCATTCAATAGTTCAGATGGATAAAGTCCAATTTTCCCGCATAGTGCTGCAGGGGTCATATCCTTATTATGGAAGATCCTTCAGTTCCTTTCTTTCCATAATTCCCAGATCAATAGTGAAGGTAGGATAAGTAGCAGATCTCCAAAAATAGCCTTTCCCTTCAACTTTGGCCATTGTTGAAACCATTCCTCTAGCTCTTTAGGAAATGGGTTAGGGAGATTCAATATGTTCATAAAGTACCACCAGCAGGTACAGGCATATTTGCAATGAAGGAGGAGGTGATCCATTGTTTCTTCCTGTTTCAGGCAGAGTGCACACCGGCTAGGACCATTGATACCCATTTTCTGCAGTCTATCACTAGTCAGAATCTTCTTTTGATAGGCCATCCAAGCAAAGGTCCCTGCTTTGGGGAGAAGGAATTTATGCCAAAAAAGGCTAACCGACCAATCTTTTTTTATCTATGGCTGCTTCCTTAATTTTATAGCCAAAGCAAACCTTGTATCTACCATCCGAAGAGCCACACCATCTGATGATGTCATCTTCCAGGGAAGGACTGATTGTCTATTTATTAAGGATTTCTGTGAATAGATCCTTTTGGGTTTGGTTAAGACCCAAAGGATCGAGAGGTTTCCACTCCCATTTGTCAATTCCATTTATGTTTACTGAGTACCCATAATCACACACCTTATTTCCCCATAATCGGCAGGTTCTTTCCATTATAGCATGTAGAGACTCATTAGCACCTAATGCAGTTTCACCCCCCCATGAGTCCTTCCAAAAGGAGGAATTCTTCCCATTCTTTATCTCCCTTGTAACATGGTCACTTATAATGTCTCTACTTTCAAAAATGAAATTCCAGATGCAAGATCCTTTGGGGGGGTTATTAGTTGTGAGAATTCTTTTAGGTTCAAGAGAGTCCAGATACTTGTGTTTTAAGATTCTGATCCATTTCTGATTGCCACCACTACAGATCTCCCATACAAGCTTAGCCCCCATTACCAAGTTCATAGATGAGATTTGTCGGATACCTACTCCCCCTGCATTTTTTGGTTGACTAATTTTTTTCCAGGCTATAAGGGGAAACTTCCCTTTCTCATCTGTCCCATTTCATAAGAAGTTCCGCATTATAGAGGTTATCTCATTCTCAATTGCCACCGGTAGCTTTAGATAGGCCATCGAAAAGATTGGTAGTGCAGAGAGGATTGACTTGATCATTGTGAATTTCCCTGTTGATGATAACCATTTCCCTTTCTAGCTTGCCAGTCTTGTCTTACATTTCTCAATGAGATGCTTCCAAAAGTCTTTCTTGTTGCTTTCGATGAAGAGAGGAGTGCCAAGAAATTTCCCTGGGAAGTTTGCAACTCTGAGGTTGAGTATCCAAGATAGATTACCTTGCAGTGCTAACGAGGTTTTAATGAAGTACACTTTTGATTTGTGCCAATTGATTTTTTGCCCAGACACTTTGCAGTAATCTTCTAGGCTAGTTTTGATAGTCTTTGCCTCTTTTCTACAAGCAACCCCAAATAGGATGGTGTCATCAGTGAATTGTAGGTGAGTTGTGTGCTCCACCCCATTTGCCACATTAACCCCTTGCCAACTTCCATTCAGATGAAGATTTCTGATTGTTCTGCCTAAGGCTTCAACCATGATTATGAATAGAAAAGGAGACATTGGATCGCCTTGCCAGATCCCTTTAGAGGTGGGGAAGAAGCCATGAGAGGAACCATTAACCAGAACCAAGAACTTTATAGATGATAGGCAACTATTAACCCATGTTATCCATTCATTGCAGAAGTCAAACTTCCTTAGTGCATCAATTAAAAAGGTCTTGTCAACCATATCATAAGCCTTTAAAATATCCAATTTCAGAATCATGCATGAGTCTTTGGTTTTTCTTGCCATATGAAGTGTTCCATAGGTAGTGATTATACCTTCCACAATTGATCTTCCCAGAGCAAATCTACTCTGTTCCTCCGATATGAGATATTTCATGAGAGGTTTCATTTTATTTGCAATAATTTATGTCACTATCTTATAGACCGTGTTACATAAAGAAATAGGTCTGTAATCACCCATTTCCAGAGGGGTTTTTTTCTTAGGGATGAGTGCCAAAAAAGTGTGATTGATGGCTCCTAACATAGTCCTTTTCCTCCTGGATTCTTCCACTACTAGAGCCAGATCATGGGCAATGATATTCCAAAATTGCTGAAAAAAGACAGCTGTGAAGCCATCAGGACCCAGAGTTTTATCAGGGTTGAGTTGAAAAGTTGCCTTCCTGACCTCTTCAATTGAAATTTTCTTATAAAGTGTTAAGTTCTGATCCTCAGTAATCACCGATGGGATAGCATCAAGAACTCTATTTCTCACAGTTTGATCTACCTGATTGTGATAGTTCTAATACTTAATGTTAAGTACATATGCCAAGCTAACAAGATGAGAGGGGGGGGGGTGAATCATACAAACTTAATCTTCCATAAAAACAACAGATTCAACCTCAGTAACATATGCTTCAGTAATATAACCAAAACTGTTAAACATGCAAACTCAAAAGCATATAAACATCATAACACTCATAACACCAGATTTAACATGGAAACCCAAATAGGGAAAAACCACTGTGGGATTTTGAACCCACTAAGATATATACTCTTCTAGAGTATGCTCGGTTAAAAGAAAATCCTGTTAAAGATTACAAACACATTGCTAGATGTGACTCGGTTAAGGGATTTCCGTCAGATCTGTTAGGATCTTCACCTTGTTAGAAGTGACCTTGTTAAAGGATTTGAAACACTCAATCAAAATGTCACCTTGCTAGAGGGTTTTACAAATAAGACTGTTAAGTCCACTTGGTTAAGAGATTTTCTGTTATTTTACAAAATAACAGTAATAAAAATCTATCTGTAACTTCACATCTAAAAATGCTAAAGCAGATTCTTATTTGCTCAATACAATAGGACTTATCTTGTTCATCTGCTGGGCTCTATACTCTGTTAATCAAATAGGTCTTCAAGCTTCTATGCTCGGTAATCACTATGTAGCATCCCTGTGCATACACTTGCCCGTATGCATTGTTTATCAACAGTTCCTTATTTATAAACAATTTGCCAACTGCTTAATCTCCTTGATCACATTTCCCATGATCAATCATAGCCATCAGATCTTCAAACTTGACTAGGTTCAATGTATCCTTTGATCTGAAAATGTTTTACCCCACCTTGGAACTTGCATACATTTCTTGGAACTTGTGCTAGGGTATTGCGGTTCAATCTGAGCTGTAGATCTTCCTGTCGATTTTCCTTTGCCATAGATTCTTTAACAAACTTCATTCACGACATACCAATCATTTAATCAATTCCAGCTCATCAGCTTCCTTCATTAAATAATGCTTTTATTCATTCAATGCATTCTGTTATTACTCAGTTACAACTCGGTAAATACTAAACTTCACTCGGTAGACATTCTGCCTTCATTAACTGATAGCGATAATGTTAGGGTTTACCGACTAGGTTCTTTGCTCGGTAACATAGTATAGTATTAACCTTACAATTAACAACATATGTAGGATATCAAAACAATCTAAACGTCATGATCTCATCATTGTCTAACTCGGTAATAGTTGCCCATTGAATAACTTATTCCTCCCCTTATTCATCACATTTTGTCTGTATCTTTTACTGACATCTTTATACTCATCAGATCATACTTCTTAAGATATGGCAACATCATACTAAATTAGAAAATCAATTTCTTGACATCAATGACAAAATAATAATATTAAAATAGTAAACATCCTTAATCAGTTATATCCAAAATCATCAACAACCTTCTCAATATCCTTATGGAAATGCCAACAATCTCCCCCTTTGGCATTGATGGCAAAACCAATTGATTTGACCTAATTGATTTGGATTCAGATTGCTGAAATGCTCTCCCCCTGTCATCAGTCTTCTCCCCCATACATTAGTCTTCTCCCCTTTTCTTCAGTCTTCTCCCCCTTTGACAACAATGCCAAAAAGTAAAGACCGAAAACATAATTTCTTCCAAAATGAAGTGAATTCCTGCTGTTATGTGTCAACTTAGTCTTGGTCAGAGTATTTTTTCTTCAATTCCTTTTTCTTGTTATTATTTCCTGTACACCTTTAGAAAACATTCTAAAGTGTGTAAGTCAACATCAACTCCTAAAAGATATTCTATAGAGTGATCGAAGTGATGCTTTCACTGAACTCGGTCAGTGAATAAAAGATAGGGGTAGGACCTCTAACTTACTTCAGAGATACTCAAAAGTGTCCCTTGGTAGTGGCTTGGTGAAGATATCTACTATTTGTTCCTTTGTGCTAACATACTCCAACACCACTTTCTTCTCTTGAGCTTCTTCTCTAAGATAATGATATTTGATAGAGATGTGCTTTGTCTTAGAGTGCATAATAGGATTCTTTGAAATGTTAATGGCACTCGTATTGTCACAGAATATAGTTACTGGCTCGGTAACTTTCTCATTTATACCTTCCAATAGTTGTTTGATCCATGCTATATTGGTACAATTCAATGCTGTAGTAATGTATTCAGCTTCTGCTGTTGACTGTGAAACACATCCTTGTTTCTTGCTAAGCCAACTCACTAGTCTTTCTCCTAAAAAGAAAGCTCCTCCACTTTTTCTTTTCCTGTCATCAATGTTGCCTGCCCAATCAACATTAGTATAAACTTTTAAATCAAAAAAATTTCCTTTCTGATATACTAAGCCATAAAATTCAGTGCCTTTCAAGTATCTGAAAATTCTCTTGATTGCTGTCATGTGTGTTTCCTTTGGATCTGTAGAGAATCTTGCAACTATACCTACTGCATGTGCTATATCTAGCCTACTGTGAACAACATATTGTAGTTTTCCAATCATGGATTGGTAAAGTGTCTCATCAACAGATGCAGATTCATCATTCTTTGGTAGTTTACAGTTGGTAGTCATAGGAGTACTTACTGGTTTTGAGTTGTCCATTCCAAATTTCTTCAAGATTTCCTTTATGTACTTGGATTGAGTAATGAAAATCTCATCTTTCATTTGTAATATTTGTAAACCTATAAAATATTTTATCTCACCGATTAATGACATCTCAAATTCTTTGCTCATTTCATTTCCAAAGTTCTTGCATAGAGAGTCATTTCCACAAAATATAATATCATCAACAAATATGGCTGAGATCAGTATTCCATTTTCATCATTCTTCATGTACATATTGTTGTTTTCACTTGTTCTTATAAAACCAATCTTGATCAGATAAGAGTGCAATCTTTCATACCATGCTCTAGGTGCTTGTTTCAAACCATATAAAGCTTTGTTCAATTTACATACCTGATCATTATTCTCATCTTCAACAAATCCTTTCGGTTGTTCAATAAAAACTTCTTCCTCTAATATATCATTCAGAAATGCAGATTTGACATCCATTTGATATACCTTGAAATTCTTTTAAGCAACATATGCCAACAATGTTCTTACTCCTTCAAGTCTTGCCACAGGTGCAAACGTCTCACCATAATCAATTCCCTCTTCTCGAGCATAACCTTTGCAAACTAGTCTTGCTTTATTTCTAATGACCTCACCTCTTTCATTCAGCTTGTTTCTGAAAATCCACTTTGTACCAATTATATTTTTTTCCTTTGGTCTTGGGACTAGTGTCCATGTGTCATTCTTCTTGATTTGATCAATCTCTTCTGTCATAGCATTTATCCAATCTTCACTGTTAAATGCCTCTTTCACTATCCTCGGTTCAAATTCAGATATTAGACATGTGTTTTGTCTCAGTTTGTTCCTTGTCATCATTGGATCATCCTTATCTCCTATAATCTGACTTGATGCATGATGTCTTCTGAGGCTCGGTAGGCTCTGTATGATCACTCGGTAACTGGATATTCTCTTCATTTCCTTCAACAGTTCTCTCGATAAGAGTTGTCGGTTGAACATAGACAAATTCATCATAATCTTCTGGTTCCTTGGAATTTCCTTCATCATTTCTTTCTGCAAATTCATCAACTTTCACATTTTCACTTTCTACTATTTTGTTAGATGATTTTGATCAGACATTTAAATGCTTTGCTTCTAGAAGAATAACCAAGAAATGTTTCTTCTTCACTTTTCTGATCAAACTTTCCATTTCTATCATCTTTGTGAACATAGCATCTACTTCCAAAGATTTTGAAATAACTTACATTAGGTTTCTTGTCATACCAGATTTCATATGGTGTCTTCAAAGTTCCTTTCTTCAGTTGTACTCGGTTCAGGGTGTAAACTATTGTGCTTATTTCTTCTCTCCAAAATGTTTGTGGAACTTTCTTTTCAATCATCAAGGTTCTGGCACAATCCACAATAGATCTATTTCTTCTCTCAGCAATTCCATTTTGTTGTGGAGTTCTCGGTGCATAGACGTGTCTTTTTATACCATGATTATTGCAGAATAAGTTGAACTCATTAGATGTGAACTCTCCTCCTCTATCTGATCTAAGACATTTCAGTTGTCTTCTTGTTTCATTTTCAACTCTTTCCTTGTACCATTTAAACATTTGAAAAGCTTATGATTTTTCTTTTAAAAACATTACTGCCATCATCCTTGAATAATCATCCACAAAGAATATGAAATATTTATCACCATAATAACTTTGAACTTTCATAGGACCACAAAGATCAGTGTGCACAAGATCTAAAATTCCCTTAGAAGTGTAGGACTTACTTGTAAAGCTTGATCTTGTCATCTTACCCATCTGGCATCCTCAGCACATAGCATTCTCAGGTTTTTCCAAACTTGGTAGACCTCTGACTTGGTGCTTCTTACTTATTTTGATCAGATTATCAAAATTTACATGACAAAACCTTTTATGCCATAACCAGGTATCATCTATCTTTGCATACAAACACTTGTTCCGAGTTGAGTCAAGGTGAAATGTGTTACCTTTTATTTGTGTCCCGGTAGCAGCTAACTTTCCATGCTTGTCATGAACTTTGACAATTCCTTTCTGAAATTCTATTCGGTAACCTATGTTGTTTAGCTGTGCTACACTCAACAAATTGTATTTGAATCCTTCAACCCAATAAACATCATTGCATTTTGCATTGTCAAGAAGTGTTATGGATCCTTTACCTTTTACTAGACATGGTGCATCATTACCAAATCTTACATAGCCTCCATCATAATCTTCTAATGTAACAAATTTGTGTTTATCACCTGTCATGTGATGTGAGCATCCACTATCTATGATCCAAGAATCATTAGTATTTATGTGAGATATTAGGGCTTTTCTTCATACCTTTCTTCATCTAATCCATCTTTTATAGCCACATAAACTACTTCCTCTGTATCAGTTTCATCTGATTTATCATCATTGGATTCCTCATCAGCTATTAGGCATGACTTTCTGTCTCTTCTTTTGAAGTCTCGGTGTCCTCTGTAATGATTATCTTTCTGTCTGTCATCTCGATAATCTCTCTTTTTAGTAGAGTCTTTGTCAGGACAATTAGAAGCCATATGTCCTATCTTATCACAATTGAAACATTTCAAAGGTAGTTTACCTTTATACTTACCTTTGCCTCTTGGTAACCTTCTGGCTAATAGTGCTTCAAACTCTTCTTGCTTTCTGATTTCCTCATATAGTTTGTGCACTTTTTCCATGTTCTTGTGAAATCTTTCACTTGCTCCACTGTGATCCCCTTCAGTGTACTTACTCATTCTATCATTGTAATCATCAGATTCACCAATATGAAAAGAACTAAATGCAGATTCAACTTTATTTACCGATGACCCACTTTTATCAAAGTTACTTAACTCAAATGCATGTAGCTTACCAATAGTAGCATCCAAAGAAACTGGCATATTGGGTATAGACCTCAATTCATTGATTGCAGAGACTCGGATTGCATAAGCTGGTAGAAGGGTTCTTAACAACTTACTTGTTATATCCTTTTCTTCAATAGTTCCACTTGCTCCTTTGATTTGATTGATAATCTCCTTTAGTCTTGTACTATACTAGGTTATGTTCTCACCTTCATTCATCCTTATAGATTCAAGTTGTCCTCTTAGACTGTCCACTTTTGCTCTATGAACATGTTCATCACTGCCATACATAGATATGAGCTTGTCCCACATTGCCTTTGCATCATTGCAGCATTCTAGATCTCTAAACTCTGAGTCAGTCAATGTAGATGTTATTTCAATCATTGCTTGAATATGTTCTTGCTTTGCCTTTATCTCTTCCATTATCAATGGATAGGTGCTCGGTGTAATGAAATCATTCTCCAGATAATATACAACATATTCACCAACTCCTGATAGGTGCAACTTCATCCTTTTCTGCCATGTAGAGAAACTTGACTTGTTCAGCTTTGGTGGATCTCTCTTATACATCTTTGGATCTTTGCCTCAAGTACCTTTAAACCTTTTCTTCTGGAGTCCAAATCTCCGATACCAATTGATAGTTCTAATACTTAATGTTAAGTACAGATGCTAAGCTAACAAGATGAGAGGGGGGGTGAATCATACAAACTTAATCTTCCATAAAAACAACAGATTCAACCTCGGTAACATATGCTTCAGTAATATAACCAAAACTACTAAACATGCAAACTCAAAAGCATATAAATATCATAACACTCATAACACCAGATTTAACGTGGAAACCCAAATAGGGAAAAACCACTATGGGATTTCGGACCCACTAAGAAATATATTCTTCTAGAGTATGCTCGGTTAAAAGAAAATCTTGTTAAAGATTACAAACACATTTCTAGATGTGACCCGGTTAAGGGATTTCCCTCAGATCTGTTAGGATCTTCACCTTGTTAGAAGTGACCTTGTTAAAGGATTTCAAACACTCAAATAGAATGTCACCTTGCTAGAGGGTTTTACAAATAAGACTATTAAGTCCACTCGGTTAAGAGATTTTCTGTTATTTTACAAAATAACAGTAATAAAAATCTATCTTCAACTTCACAGCTAAAAATGCTGAAGCAGATTCTTATATGCTCAATACAATAGGACTTATCTTGTCCATTTGTTGGGCTCTATACTCTGTTAATCAAACAGGTCTTCAAGCTTCTATGCTTGGTAATCACTATGTAGCATCCCTATGCATACACTTGCTTGCATGCATTGTTTATCAATAGTTCCTTATTTATAAACAATTTGCCAACCACTTAATCTCCTTGATCACATTTCCCATGATCAATCATAGCCATCAGATCTTCAAAATTGACTAGGTTCAATGTATCCTTCGATCTGAAAATGTTTTACCCCGCCTTGGAACTTGCATACATTTCTTGGAACTTGTGCTAGGGTATTGCGGTTCAATCTGAGCTGTAGATCTTCCTGCCAATTTTCCTTTGCCATAGATTCTTTAACAAACTTCATTCACAACATACCAATCATTTAATCAATTCCATCTCATCAGCTTCCTTCATTAAATAATGCTTTTATTCATTCAATGCATTCTATTATTACTCGGTTGCAACTCGGTAAATACTAAACTTCACTCGGTAGACATTCTGCCTTCATTAACCGATAGCGACAACCTTAGGGTTTACCGACTAGGTTCTTTGCTCGATAACATAGTATAGTATTAACCTTACAATTAACAACATATGTAGGATATCAAAACAATCTAAACATCATGATCTCATCATTGTCTAACTCGGTAATAGTTGCCCATTGAATAACTTATTCGTCCCCTGATTCATCACATTCTGTCTGTGTCTTTTACTGACATCTTTATACTCATCAGATCATACTTCTTAAGATATGGCAACATCATACTAAATTAGAAAATCAATTTCTTGACATCAATGACAAAATAATAATATTAAAATAGTAAACATCCTTAATCAATTATATCCAAAATCATCAACAACCTTCTCAATATCCTTATAGAAATGCCAACAATCTCCCTTTGTTTGTTATAATGCCAACAGATTGACACCATTCGTCATATCTTCAAAATGTCTTATCGTTTCCTTTGCAATTTCTTCATAACTGTTCAGAGTATCCCCGTTGGCTTTCTTTATTTCTGATATTCCGTTTCTATTCCGGTTGGCTATCGCAGTTCTGTGGAAGAACTTCGTGTTCCTATCTCCCTTTTTTAGCCATAATTCTCTTGTTTTCTGATGCCAATGTATTTCCTCACGCCCGAGTATTTCACTTAGCTCAGATTTCAGGGATTTCTCCTTAGTGAAAGTTTCTGCATTCATTCCAGATGATATCACAATGTTCGTTACTTCTTCAAGTTCCCTCTGAATCCTTAGTTTTTCCACATGGATGTTTCTAAAATGGTTAGCATTCCATTGTTTGATCTTGTTTTTAATGTGTTTAAGCTTCCTATTGAGTTTGTATAGACTTGAGTTGTTTCCAAATATTATCTCCTCCCACCAGGTTGAGATTAAGTCATATAGCTCTGGCTCTCTCAACCACATCTTCTCAAACCGGAAGGGGGTACCCCCTTCAGACTATCCTTTGGATACCTCTAGGCAAACTAGGCAATGGTCTAATCTGGTGAGTGGGAGGATTGATGCTTCCAAGTGTAATATTTTGTCCTAGCTAGTCACCAGCAACAAAGAAATGGTCTAAGCATTCTGCTATATTGGTGAATCCCAACCTCCTATTTGTCCATGTGAAGCTACCATTCTTAGGGATAATATCCAACAATTGGTTTCTTTCTACAAACTCCAAGAAGTCTCTTTGAATGGTACTGGTCCTCCTGATTCCACCAGACTTCTCATTATCTAATAGGATTGCATTGAAATCCCCAACAATCACACATCCGCCCATAGATACATTGCTTATTCTGCTTGAGAGTAGTGTCTAGAGAAGTCGCTTCTCTTGAGAAGATGTTGGACCATAAACATTAAACAGATTGAAACTTTCATTTCTGCTTAGAATGGTGACAGTACAGTGCTGCCAATATTTGTCTTGTCTTATTAAGGAGACCCTAACATTCATGGGGTTCCATATGATCCCTAATCTCCTGGATGCACCCTCTGAGCATCTCATCAAGCCCTTCCATTGTTTCCAAATTTTCATTTTGGCCTCTATCTTATCTTGAGCCCACTTAGTTTCTTGAAGTAACCATAAGTCTCCTTTAGTTTCATCAATTTGGTGCTTGATTAAATGCCACTTGTCAGGGGCATTTACGACCCTGACATTCCAGGTTATAAGTTTCATTGTTTCTCAGGAAGGGAGTTTCCCTTCCTTAGCTTTAATTTTGTTTAGCCATTGGCTGTACCGACAACTTCTAGCATTGCTTTTTGGGTTTTTCATCCCGTTTTCCTTTTGGGTTTAAAATTTGGCTTGGTGATGTTGGACCGAGTCTTCTCAAATCCTCTCACTGTGTTTTCTATCAATAACTCAGAGTCTGGCTCAAAATCCTCTTCCCATTCAGATGCTGAGTCCTCTATTTCTCCTTCCTCCAAAGGGGGACCAGTATCTTCTTCCGATTCTCCCAGAGTACCGGTGTTCAGATTTATTTGGGTATTTCCTCCATTTCTACCTAATTTCCGACTTCAGCTTCACATAGAGGGTTATACCTGCTGTCTTCTATTGCTAATACAACCTCAGAATCTACCAGTGGAGTTTGTATTGTAGCAATCAATTTTTCCTCAATATCTACCTGCAGAGTTTTGGTCTTTTCTAAAAGCGTTATCAGATCTTGCTTACTTTCAGGCACCATATTACCAATGTTTGACTTTGATATAGGAGGGTGACCAATGTTTACCAGTATAATCTCCTTAGAGGGAGAAATATTAGTTTTCAAATCTTCACTGTTATGGTCTTGCCTTTCTTCCAAAGGATTCATTGCTTCTGTTTCTGATACTTCTTCCTCTAAAGAGGTTTGCATATAGGCATAGTTTTTTTGTATACTTGCTACCATCTCATAGTCAAGTCCAAGGTGGTCAAGGGAAAAACAGCTAGGGCAGATGTGTAGTTGGTCTTCCCTGCCGATTCTTTGGATCCATACTTTCCCAGTCCCTACAATTTTAATTTCCTTTGGGATCTTTGAAACATGCTCTGTGTTGATGCAAATTTTGAGAAAACTCCCCCATAATTTATCCTCCAGAATACCATCCACCGATACAAATATGCCCAATTTGTTACGAAGATCTATGATGTGAACCTCAGTACCATCCAAAATGTATTTGCCCTTGTTTCTTGCAGTCCATTTTGCTTCTTTTTCCAAGAATTCAATCATATAGTAGTTATTTGGAAGGATGTTTATATTGATTTCCTTACCCCATTGCGATCTACACCAAGATTTAAAAATTCCTATATTCTTTTTCCCCCCACCCCATTTGACAAAAAAGTAGAAATTATGCATATTCAATTTGGCTGAATTATTTTTGGTTTCATCTAGGATAATGGAGGGAATTGCATCATGCCTTACTAGTTTCCGATGTGGAGGTCAATTGGGAGGATGATCCCATCTCCTTCGTGTAGTGAACCCTTTATGCTCCTGCTTAGGGTTTTGATGATTGGTAGACCAATTAGATCTCCACTTTGTTGCTCGGTCTGCCCTTGAGGTCCTTTTTTCCCTGAATTGCCCATCCCATTTGCAGAAACTGTCCTGAGGTTCCTAGTGTGGTTTACTGGGAGCGCTGTGCAAGTTTGCATTTTCCGTGGCCCTATCTGATACATTGTAGATTAGTCCAAGGGTTCTAAATAAAGGAGTATTCGATGCCAGGAATTTGGCCTCTCGGAACCATCCTTGATTCTTCCATTCAAAATCATTTTTCTTCCAATTGAAAGGGTTGATAGGGCATTGGTTGCTGTTTGAATATGGGTTTCCATTGTTTTCCCAGGATCTGGGATCTCTATTGCCTTTTTTTAACTTTCGAGCTGCTTGGATCCTAACCGCTTCTATCGGGAAGGCGATGTCGACTTCATCGCTCCATGAACCACTCCATTGATTTGCTCCCTTACATTCATTGAAGCTTCCCTTGCCTTTTTTTTAGTCGCATACCTTGGTTCCTCACAGCCGCCGCTCCATCTTTCACACTTCTGGGCTTTTTCACACCTCTTCCCTTCTTCGCTCCACTCCATCTTTTGCTATAAATTATACCCCCTTTTTATTTTAGTGCAAAAATTGGTATAGGGTTAGGGTTCAATTTGGTTTAGGGTTCAATTAGGTTTAGAGTTAGCATTCAGTTTGGTTTACTATTAGAGGTCAATAACTTCAATTTGGTTTATCTTTAGGGTTTATTTCATGTTAGGGTTTATTTCATTTTAGTGTTAGGGGTATAGTTTAAGTTGGTTTAGGTTTAGGGTTCAATTTTGTTTAGAGTTACAATTATGGTTCAATTTAGTTTAGAGTTTAATTAGTTTTATAGTTAACATTTAATTTGGTTAACTATTGGGGTTTAATTTAGTGTATGGTTAAGGTTTATTTTATTTTAGTGTTAGGGATAGAGGTCAATTTGGCTAAGGGTTTAGAGTTATGGTTTAAATTAGTTTAGTTTAGGGTTCAATATGATTTAAAATTAGGATTTATTTCCATTTAGTGTTGAGGTTAGAGTTCAATTATAAGAAAATTGTTAGTGTATTTATTTCATTTAATTACACTTAGGCTTACTTATTAAGCCTACTTAGTCATCCATTTCTACTTGACACTTGTTCACACAAGTTGTCAAGATCATTTAGGAGTCGATTAGAGAGGTGTCGAATTAGTTACGACACCTCATGCTAGTTTAGTGGGAGGTAACTTGCCACCACTCATTGAGTGTTGTGTTCGACTTCTAATTCGACCCAATCACTCTTGCTATTTGTACTCTTCTTCTCCATCTTGTTTTATGGTCGACTATGCTCATTTTTGGGTTAATCTTGTGCTTGTTCTTATCTTCATTTGATCTTGGTTTATTTTAAAAACATATCAGAATTCTAAATTCCAATTCATTCATTTGAGAGTAGTGGTTAAAGATACAACAAAATAAGTCAACAACCTTCTAAATAAAAAAGTAAAGTTAGTTCAATTTAGCATAGAAAAATTTGATATTACCTCGACATGATGTGCAAATTAGTTCAACAAATATTCTGAAATAACAAAGAGACCTCAAGAGAATAGAACTATTTGATCCAACAATTTTATGACCTTACACAATTGCATGCACACATAGAAAAAAACTTGAGTGAACTTTAATAGTATGAGTAAAATTTATATTCAACATTTGTGTTTTCATGAATTGTTAAACATTTTACCTCATATACTTGCATGCACAAATCTCCTTAGTTTAGGTCTCCAATGTTTTTTCACATCTAAAATCTCATAGTAAGGAAAGTATTATTTTGATCATCACAAGTGAAAATGCAAAAGCCAAAATCATTTTCTTTTCTGGGAACGAAATGAAAGAAGCAATCAGATGCAATGAAGGAATAATACAAAAGATATATCCCTACCTTAAGCCAACCTAAGACCAAAATCAACAAACAAAACACAATAACCAATTAATAGGAATGTTGTCACGAAGGATTGCACCCATGAAGCTAAGTATGAAACCCAACAATCATGTGAAACATGGAAATACTTTCAGGCTTGTGGGTATGCCTATCGTGAAAGTAGACCTCTGGATTACTAGGTTTCATACTTAGCTTCATGGGTGCAATCCTTTGTGACAACAAGAAAACCACAAATGCTCTGGCGAGTTCACGTAGACACGAAAAATAGAGAAAAGTTGCTCTTCATACACATATAAGAGAAAATCACAAATGAAACAATCACCATAATGTAGCACTATAATTTTCTTGGTGGAATGATTATCTCTAAGTTGCCCTTACCAATGAGTTAAAAATGAGCATATAAATTTACTTTCTTTGCAATATATTGCAGATGCAAATATACACATACAATGATTTATACTCTTATTGTATGATCTTATTTGATCGGGGATTGAAACTCATTGAGGATGGAAGCTTTATCTAATGGGGGATGAAAACTTGCTAAATTCACCATGGATAAGTGAGATCATCTAGAATTAAAATGAAGATAAAAATAAAAATTAACAATTAAAAAATAAAATTTAATTAAAAATAATAATATTACTTTTTTTTACACGTCATTGTATAGAATTAAAATGAAGATAAAAATAAAAAATCTATAATATCAAAATAAAAATTAATTAAAAATAATAATATTGTTTTTGTTTACATGTGTCATTGTATATGCCTCTTAGCATAATTATATTATGATAAATTAATATTAAGATTAAATTATTAAAATCATAAATTAAAAATAAATTAAATCCAATGTGAAATTTCAAATTCAGTCTTTTCATTACAAATCTAATCTAATATAAAAATTTAAATCCAATGTGAAATCAAATATTCTAAATAGAAAAATGCCCATGTCTAAATTAAGATGTGAGTATTAGCGATGGGTGAGAAAGAGAGTTGTGGATGCTTTCTATGAACTAGTGCAACATCAAAGGAAAGTAGTTGACATATATCGTGAGGGTCCTTAATACTAAATTTATAAATTTGAGTAAAATATTGTAATTTATGTTGTATCTATAATATATAAAATCAATTTTAAAAAAGTTTTATTTTATGTATGTAATTATTTTAGTGACATGCATGTGTGGAAATAGAAATATAGATATAATACTTTTAAGATAATAAATCTTTATTAGAAATATGGTTGTTTATATATGATTTGTTGAAAGAAGTTTGAGTTCTATATTATCAATATTATTTGTAGAATATTCATAAATTCATTCAATTATTTTGAACTTGTCTAGTGATATAAGAGTTGCATTTCTGGTAAGTAGTAATTTGTGTACACATGTTTTTATTTACAATATCATGTTTTGATCCCCTTTTAACAATAGAAGTATTTTTATTTAATAATTAACTTGTTCATATATGTTGTTATAGTTGCTTATTCAAGAAGAAAGTATGTGGAAGGTGATATGTTTGAGCAATTTTTTTTGCACAAACACAATTTTTCATGAAGGTGTTCCATTTCAAAAAAAAACCATTCTTTTTATTTTAACATAAAATTCAAAATAAATCTTGATAGGATACACCATTGTTGTTGCTATTGTAGTATTGCATTTTATAAATACACCATTGTTATATAGTGTTGTACTTCATGATGCTAATATAATTATTAATGTGTAAAAGTTTAAAGAAGAGATTTGATGCAATATTAGAAGGGGAGTTTTTTTTTAAATAAGAAAATTTGATTTTACATAAGAAATTGAAGATAGATATGCTTAAAATGTGATAAGAATAAGAGTTACATTTTAAATCTATTTTTAAACTATTAAGTTATTTTGAAAATTTTGGAGATGAAGTGGTTCAAATAGGGGGAGTAAACAAAGCGTCCTTGTTTTTTATGGATCATTACTATATGTAGTAGTATGTCTTCTTCTCTAATTATTCATGCTTATTCTTATGAAAATAAATGTTGATCTCCTTGCTACTAATCATTGGATTATATTCTAAATTTATGAGGAATATTATATGATCTTTGGGAAATGAAAAATTCATAATATTATATTTTTCTTTGCACTGAGAATCAAGTTTAATTGATTAATATGTTCCTAACTATATTGGTGCTTCTTTGGTGAGATTATGCCCTCAAAACATATGGTGCAGATGCTATTACATAGATGGTGCAATAATTTCATAAAAAATACCATCTTCTATGTGTCTTTGAATCAAAAGGGTGAAATATGAAAGTTACTCTTGAAGAATCGATATGGCCTTGAAGATTTATGGAATAGTTCCAGTTGGATACATGTAAAAGTGTCATCTTACTTAAAGCTAGTTTACTCTTTCCAAAGAATATCACTTCTAAAGAGAGAAAATCACATTGAAGATCAAGGAATCTTACTAAAGTGAAAGTATTTCATCACAAAATCTCTCTCCAATTCCATCATAAAAGCACATTGAAGATCAATAGCACATTCTATATATCAGAATTATAGCCATCACTTTGAAATCATTTATGTAGTTATTGGCTTTTAGGTGATGCCATTCAAGGGGAGTGTACATGACACCACCTAGTGGCTAAATCCTAGATGTAAGACCTATTAGGCATATAACCTTTAGCCATTATATGCTCCAAATTCAAATATTGTTTAGCCTTAGGTGATGCCATTGAGGGGGAGTGCAATGACACAACCTAGTGGCTAAATCCTGGTTTTAAATCCTATGAGTAGGCATATGTCCTAATAGGTATGAAATAAGACCCACATAGGCATTAGTAAGTCCTTTAAGCTTGTGGGTAGGCCTATATGTAAGTAATTTTTGGTTTTAAATACTATAGGCAGGCATTAGTAAGTCCCATAGGCACATTTGTGCTCGAGTCCTACGGGCATATTGTAAATTCTTCTCCTTGTAAATCTTCCACTTGTAAATCATTGTGTTAAGTTCTACCGACACTATGTAATGAACCTAGGGAGATATTAATTTGAGGAGACCATGGCTCCAATATAATTTTTTAAGACCTCATATCATCATTTTTAAAACATTGGGATTATAAATTATGACAAGATGGCTTTCATGTACTCTGAAATGTGTCATCCTCGTGTTGGCATATATTTGTGTCCATGTTTATTACTATCAAAGAAGACCTATGTTACTCATTTTTTTTATTTATGAAAATTGGCATGTGATCCCCTATTAACAATAAGGGGAGGTATTAGATCATAATGTTATTGGGCATCACATCTTTATAACATTTATATATAATGTTCTAATATAAGGTTATAAAACCTTATAGATTATATTCTTTATAAGCATATCACATTTGAAATAATTATAATCGAATAATTATTAGATTATCAATTATATGTGAATGGGGGTTATTGAAAAGGTGACTAGTGAAGTCACCCTTCCTCCTATATTTAAGTTCAGATTATCTCTCATCTGAGAAGGTGTGAATTTGAAGCTTGATGGTGAGTTGTATCACTATGCACAAGAGGTATTATTGGCCATGTGGAAGTATTGGAAGAGTGTCCTTAGGTTCTAGTCTATTTTATGAAAGACTACATTTGTAAGTGTTTTAATAAAATGATGCTTTATGGGGTTTTACTCAAAAGGGTTTTCCCCAAGTATATCTTGTGTAGTGTGTTAATCTATATTTGTATGATTCTTATTGCATTTATTTTACATCTTGTTTATAATTATTAGTAGCCCCTAAATTGTACTTTGAGCATATACATGTTGATATTCATCATGTACATGCATTAACAATCCTTAAACGCAATTTTATATTGCATATATGTGAGATTAACCATATACATGTTGGCATTGACCGTGCAAATGCTCCAAAGCCACAAATGCATCGACATACCACATACACAATTTTACATTGCATAGATGCACTAAGAGATGTAAACATTCTAATAACTAACCTAGATGTGAACTATCGTGCCATAGATGCACCCTAAACTACCCTATACATAGTTTTAGCAAAACCTAATTTTGTCATGCTTTTGGAAAACTAAATTTTATACCCTATTAAAATGACACAATAAATGCACAAAAAAGGGAATGTGAGGGTGTACTTACCATCTCTTTGTACTCCTATGGTCGCTTTTGCCTACATACTCGCTTGAACCTATGGAATCGCTTTGCCATCTCGCTATATGCTCTACCCTTCTTCTCTGCTTTGTTGTATAATTTTCTCTCTGAAAGTGATAGATGCAAATGAGGATATCCTTCCCTCAAGATCCTATTTATAGGGGTTGTAATCATAATTGGTCGTGTTACCCCTCTGTGGTCTCCCTGATCCCTCATGACCTATTCTTGGTCCGTTTTCCACCAAAATTAACCCTGTTTTTACCCTTTTGTCTAGCTTGTCCTTTCTTTCCTATCGAAAAAAATTCATAATTCTTTTTCAAAATTTTCACCCAATCTCTTGAGGGGGCATACTATCATCCTTACTAGGGCAAATTCTTGTATTAGTTGATTTTTATTCTTTGAAACAACATGATAAAATGCATTGTCTCAAAGAGGGAAAAAATGTAGACACCTAAAATTGTCCTAGCCTAATTAAATAAATATTTATTTAATTATTCCTTTTTCTTCTATTAATTAAATGAATATTTATTTATTTAATTAATTCACTAACCTTTTTCTAAGTCATTTCTATCCCAATTTAAATAATATATTTTTTAATTTAAATCCCCTTTTTCCTAAATTAAATTAAGATTTTATTTATTTAATTTATGTGGCCCTTTCCTCTATTAATTAAATAAATTCTTTAATTTATTTAATTAATTCATTTAACCTTTTTCCTATTTCCATTTATCTAAATGACAAGTGGTGTCTGATGCTATGCAAAAATGGAGTGTTAGGATGTTGTTAAATCAAACACAAACAAACAAGCAGCAAATCAAGTGTTAGTGTTAGAAATCACAAATCAAATACTATCCTAAGCAAGCATATCAAGAGAGACACTAAAACCAAAATGGAAAGCTTAACAAAGATAGGAAATGCAATAAGGCATCTCCAAATTCCCTCCACCATGCTTGTAGCTTCTCCTCCCTTGTTCCTCTCCTCTCCAAGTTCCCAAATGAGTGTAGCTTTGAGTAGCTTTTTGCACTATTTTGGATGTCTTATGGAGATTCAAGATTGTAAAATGAAAGCTTATGAGAATGCAAATATGAACAAGCTAAAATGAGATATTATCTAATTTATCTAGTGTTAATTTTAGCCCAAAAGACAAATGTATATTCTTATGCTAAATGCTCTCTAGAATTTACTATAAATTAGATGCATACAAGTTTTTCAAGATCTGGATTATGAAGAAATGGGCTTTATTTATAGGAAAAATAGAGCAATGGATGGTTGAGATTGAGAAATATTAACAAGGGTCAGGATTGAAGGGCTTATGGTCCATGTGAGGGATTTCAAACCAATCCCAAGATGACAAATCTCATCATTAGATGGCTTGAGAAGAGAGGGAAGAAGCATTAAATGCTTGACATGACCTGAGAGTTAACTTGGGAGGTTGGGTTAAGCTTGGGTTATTGGATAAAGATTTTATCCAAGGATAATGCCTTTATCCAATGGACAAACTCTTGTGCAAGAGTTAGTGGAGATACCCATGTAGGCAAGTGGATTTAACCATTAATGGTTTGGAAGACTTTAGGGGTTAACTTGTTGAAGACAAAAAGCATTGAATGCCTTTCAAAGACTTTCAAGGCTTTGAGAAGTGACCCCAAGTTGGTTAGGAACGTGACAATGTTTAGGGGATGGGTTAGGCTAATTAGGAAGGGGTTAGAAGAGTCTAGAAGGTGGTTAGAAGAGCCTAGAAGGTGTTTAGAAGAGCAAGTGGGTTTGGTGGGTGAGGGAAAATAGGATTTTTATTAAAATAAAAATTCATTTATTTCAATTGTGGTTGCAACTTGCATTTGTAGGAGAACGCAAGTGGGGGGTTTGTTTAGTGATTTAAATAAATGTTTTAATTATTTATTTAAAAGAAGAAAGGGGATTAAATTAAATAAATATGATTTATTCATTTAATTGATTTAGAAGTATGGTTTAGTGAATTAATTTAAATAAATTGGATAATTTATTTAATTAATAGCAGAAGAGGTTTGAGGATGAATTAATTAAATATTAATTAAATGAAATTAAGTGGTTGATGATGGTTTATTAATTAAATAAATAGAAAATATTCATTTAATTAAGTGGACAATTTTATGTGACTACAGGTACAATTGCGTATATCTTGCTCCTCAAGATATAGTATCTAAATTTATTAACTGTTCTTACCAAAGAAAAACCTCATTTCTCAAGAGCATAATATCACACCTCATCATTCTTAAAAGGGGAGCTCATGAATGCAATTGGTTTCTCATCCCTTGCTTGCCTTTGTGTCAGAACAACGACACCTGAATGCAACGAGGCAAAATAATATATATAAAATGAAAGAGTATAGTTAGGACTAGTTAGTACAAGGGCTTCAACAATGGACTTCTTGATCTAGGCAAAGGCATCTCTTGCTTCAATAGTCCATTCAATCTTAGCATCCTTTTTCATCATTTCATTCAATGGCTTGACTGTCTCTACGAATCCAGTGATAAATTCCTCGACAAAATTGATCTTCCCAAAGAAAGATCTCATCTCCTTTTTACTCCCAGACATCTACTATTTCAACAGTGCTTCCACTTGATCTGGGTCTATGGATATCCCTCTCTCAGAGATTACATGACCGAGGAGCTTCCCTTCAACAACCTCGAATACACACTTTTTGGGATTAAGAGATATCCCATATCTTCGACATCTTTCTAAAAAATTATGAAGGTGGTCCGGGTGATCTCCTCCAACTTTGGAGAATATTTTCAGGTCATCCATATATATGATAATGCATTTGCCAATCAAGTCTTTGAAGGCAGTGTCCATCGCTCTCTGAAATGTTGCTTCTACATTAATCAATCCAAAAGGCATCGCGCGGTATGCATAAGTCCCCCACTTTGTAGTAAATATTGTTTTCATACGGTCTTCAAGTTCACCAAAACTTGGTTATATCCAGAATAACCATCAAAGAATGACATCATCTGTGAACCATTAACAATTTGTAATACCTCATCTAGGGAAGGGAGTGGGTAATTGTCCTTTTCTGATGCCTTATTGAGGTTACAAAAATCAACACAAAGTCTAATTTCCCCATTATTTTTCCTTATTGACACCAAGTTGGCAACCCAAGAGGAGTGGTAGACTGCAAAAATAATCCTAGTAGCAAGCAGCTTTTGAACTTCTTTAAAAATCAAGGGTTGTATCAATGAATTGACCGGCTGTTGCTTTTGTCTGAATGGCTTTGTATTGGGTTTCAAAGGTATAACATGAGTGATGATAGATGTATCAAATATTTTTAGATCTTCATATCCCCATGCTATAACATCAATGCATTCCTTTAAGATTTGTATAATTCCCTCCCTCTCAGTGGGAGTGCAAATATTCCCAATATAGAGTACCTTTTCTTGACCATATGGACCAATGTTGTCTGGTTCATATTTTCTAGCATCTGAATCTGTGGTCAATCTTTCTTTTATCCTAGGATAAGAGTCAAAAAGCCATTCTAGAGTGACCATACCTTTGGGAATGACATTTGTAGGCAAAATGACAATTTCTTCATCACCATTTGCATCAACAACATCTGATCTATCATCTTCATCAATAATCTACTCCTTGAAAGCACCATAATTAGCAAGAAAATTTAGAATATGTCGGTCATCCTCAAGGACTTGGAAATGCTTGATTTTGTCAGGCACAACAGGTGTGGAAACCAACTCTACACAAAATATTTTCAAAGGATATTGACTTACTGGCTCCAGGAGTACTTCAATCATATTGGGAACATACTACTCTACTTGAAGCTGCACTGGAGATTGAGTCTCTTCATTCTCTTGCTTGGGTGGAGTCTCCTCATTCCCTTGCTTACCAATCTCAACTATAAGGATCTCCTTCTTGCACTGCTCTGGCTGGGAAGTTTCTACTACAACATTTTCTCTTTGGAGAATTACTCTCTCATGGTTTGGAACTTCAATTTCTTCCACTTTGATATCATAATCAGTATCTTCACAAGGGACTGGGCTCATCAACTTCATAACTTCATTTTGGCAAGGGATACAAGATATCTATGAATGTTCTTGATGATGTATCCTACACCATTGCAGAAGTAACAAATATTGCACTTTTACATCATCTCCTAATAGGCACATCCCTTGTTTCATTCTTGCAATAAAGTCTTTAATCCTCCCCATATGCTCTGCCACATCAACTTGGCAGGACTAGGGAACTATAGGTGCAAAGAAAGTGAGAATTTCATTCTCTATAAACTGATGGACTCACTTCAACATATGCCACCTCATTTGGAGCTCCATAATCTGTGACCAACTTCTTTAACTTGGGTTCACCGTCAATTCAGATCTGGTTACTCACTCCTTTCCATGGAAGCCATAAATACGTAAAATGGGTTGAGAAGTAACCTCCCAAAGTTTTTGACCAATCTCTACTGAGAAGCATACCATATACCTCTGGAATATCAACTACTTGGATGCCAATGTAATGGGATATGTACGGATCAATGCCCAACTGGATATACACATCTTTCAATTCCCCAATCACATTGACCTCAGTCTTGTCCAATTGTACTAGTTTGTTGTTTACATGTACTGGGTTGAGACCGAGCTTCTAACATATAGAATAAGGTACTATGTTCCTAGAGGCGCCCAAATCTACCAAACAGTTATGCAAATTACTTCCACATATATTTAAATTGAGCAGAAATGGCGGGTTTTCGACAATATTATTACTCATATTAGCATTAACTTCATTCAACTCATCCATCTTAACCTCATTGCTCTGAGATTCTAGCTGTTCCAATTTCTTAAGAAGAGCCTTCTTCTGTTTGGGGCAATATCTCAATACCTCCATTAGGGACATAGTTGTTGCAGTCCTCTCCATCTCCTTAGTAATATTAAAAGACCCTTTTACAACATATTCTTGTGCTTGGATTTGTCTAGGATGTGTTCCTTAAAATAATTGAGGAGGGGGGGATTGTTACTTGCATTTACATTAGGAGGTACAAATCTCCCTCTTGGGGAAGGAAGTTCTATCAACAGTGCCTTGCCTTGGCTTCTAAGGTTGTAATTATTCTTGGTTTGAAAAGCTTGCACATCATTGACACATGGTTCATCTCAACTTCTGCTTGAAACTCCCTGTATAGGAACATGTCAACTAACATTGCTGTATTAACCTTCTTAGGTTCCTCATTAGAGCACCCTTTTGGTTGAGAGTCAGCTTGATCAATTCTGATCAATTTCTCGAACTGGGCGCAATTAACTTCTGAATGCAATGCCATATCATGCAACCTACACCAATTATTTAGTAAATTCATATCTGCTAGGTTAACACTTTGTGTATTATTTTGGTTCTCTCACATCAGGATGGTCATGGTTCACCCCACCATTGTTTGGACTCGTGTTCCATTGTCTATTGCATGGCTTGGAGTTATACCTTTGGTTTTGATTCTGATTATTATATCCTTGCTGGCTATTATATGTTTGGGATTGCTTATACCCTCCTGGAGGATTCATCTTCAGTTGACTCAAATCTGAAGTAACTTGTGAAATCATCTTCTTTAATGCTTCTACTTTAGCGGATATGGGTGACCCTTGACTCTCAAGCATCATAGTTGGGACTTGGTTTGTTGTGTGTGTTGGCATATGTGCAGAGTATGATGACATGATAGTTTTGTATGTTATCATTGATGTCAATATACTGAAGTGTGCACCGGTATATTGAAGAAAGTGATCTGGCAAGTGAACTGGTATGATGGTACAAGTGAAGTGGTATGATGAAGTGTGAACCGGTATGATGGAATGAACCGATATATGCAGAAAGTGAGCCGGTATATGGAAAGTTTGTATCGAGGTTTCTTGTTGATGCATTCCAATTCTGTGCGATTCGACCGATGACATCCTATGATGAGTTAGCATTGAAATGAAGATGAGATCATGTTTCCACGTCAGCCTTGTGCATGTGAAGTTTCTTCTTGAGGATATTGCATGAAGATGATTGATTCTATCCACCTTGGGAATGTGCAAAATCTCAGTAAACAATGGAGAGCGCGTGATGGGTTATCAACTTCCAAAAGCGGTGAAGAACGGATGATGGAGAACGTCTTGAGATTTGTTCAAGATTGTTTTACTCTATGCAATGTGATTAAATAGTCAATATTGGACCGATTGTATTGATAACCTAGATGCTTAGGGTTTTAGGTTTTGGATACCGACCTAATTGTTCTGATTAATAAGAAAATTAGGTTTTTCAGGACTTGAAACGTTTAACATAGGAGATTAAAAAGTATCATCATTGAGTATCCAGACCATTAAAAACTGCTTACAAAATGACTGGCAAAAAGGCTAGTAAATAGAAAGGATAGAAAAAGATAGAAACAACAAAACAACAGAAACTAGGAAAATACTACACAGTTAAAGAGTCTTCAGGAGGTCCTCCGCCTTAATCACCAACTCATCATAGGTGGCCGCAACAACTTTGAGTTCATCCAGGTCCTTATTAGGTTTCTTCTCCTTCTTTTTACCTCTGGTTCTTATTTTGGGTCCTTGAATATCTCTTGTACCTTCAGTGTCGGGGTCAATTTCTAGGATGTCCTTCTCCTCATCCAATTTGCTGATGAGAGTTTTGGTATTACCAGCAGAGACCTTCAGAATGTTTAAGCTTTTCTCTGCGATACTTTTGAGACATTCCTCAATTTTACTGACTTGACTGACAGTTCTCGACATAGTTTGATCCATAGCATTAGCATTCGCTTTCCTCTCCAA
Source organism: Cryptomeria japonica (assembly GCF_030272615.1). Taxonomy (NCBI): domain Eukaryota; kingdom Viridiplantae; phylum Streptophyta; class Pinopsida; order Cupressales; family Cupressaceae; genus Cryptomeria; species Cryptomeria japonica. The sequence continues at coordinate 494,725,386 of NC_081406.1, read as the reverse complement.
CAAGTCTTTCTCGATTTACTCGAATCTGGGGTTGAAGGAGTCTCTTATATTTTCAGCTTTAGTAACTGTATTTTTCAAATCCTCCATATAATTTGCCATAGTCTTCCCTTCACCCGTGTTGATAGTTTCGAGAATTTGGATTCTGTGGCTGAACTTCTTGTTGTCTATAAGGTCGATGATGATTTGCATTGTGAAGTTGTTGGCAAATGTTATGTGTGTATCCAAGTGAAGAGATACTTGATTCTTGCCAGACCAGAGAAGTGAGTAGATACCTACAGAGTGTGATTGCAGAAGTATAGGAACTGAAGTGGATCTGCCTTAGCATTGAGTGTTGTTATCAGATCAGTGTATTACCTGTTGACTTCTAATCATTTCAACAATTAGAAAATCCCTTTACTGGGTAGCTTTAATAGGTTTTTTGTAAATCCTTTAACAGGGTGACTCAAAATCATTGTTTTTCGAATCCTCTTGCGAGGTGACCTTTAACAGGGTTTTAACCTTTAACAGGGCATTTAGCCATCCCTTAACCGGGTGATCCCTAGGAGGATCAGTTCCTAGCAGAACCTGTTGTAAAGTCTTTAACCAGACTAGGATCCTAACAGAGTGAACTTCTGAAGAGTTCAAGTACAACTTGTGGGTATTCATCCCCACCGTGGTTTTTCCCAGTTGGGTTTCCACGTGAAAAATCAGTGTGTCATGTGTGATGCTTTTTCATGTGATGTTTAAGTGTTTTTTGTTAATTGGTAAAAGCATGTTGATCCAGTGGTCTTTAAATTTCTGATGTATTACTTGTTTAAGCATATTAGGTTTTAAGCATATGGGTGAAGTGGAAATGAGATATTAGGTTTTGTGATGATCTAAGTGTTACTGGTTTATGACTTTTACAGTCACTGTGTTTTACCGATATTGCCTTGATTTAGATCAGTGATGCTGTTCACCGGTTAGTGCAGTATTTGCTATTTAAAGTTGAAAAAGAAGCTTTTGTCTATACTGATTCACCCCCCCCTCTCAGTATTTGTTAAGTATTTATTGTTCATCATTATTCATTAGTGTGGGGATTACCAAATTGTTGACTTGTCCCTTGTACTTGACCAATGTACTAGATTTAGATAGGGGCAACATTGGTATTGTTCTGCCAATTTAAAGCTTGAGCAACAAATTGTTGACTAGCATAAATTGGTACCAGGTTCATTGTTGGGGCTCCTATTGGTAAGGATGATGGTACCCCGAGGAGTTGGTTATAATTTCCTTGGTTCACTCCTATAGGAAAGTTGTATCCAATCCCCCTAGGTGTTTGATTCAACTCTTGATTCATGTTGATTGATAACGCATAAACCTTCACCAAGGTATTCCTTTAATCTTTAGGCACACTCTTTTTGATAAATATAGCACTCCATGGGTCAATGACTCTCAAATATGATTCAATTGCAACATTTGCTGCCACTTGATAAGGAGCCTGCAACCTCTTATATGCCCTTTGAAAGTTGGTATTAAAAGTTGTCAAAGGTTCATTTGGTGAATTCTTAAGGGAGGCAAAGTGATGGTACAATGTTGTAGGATCAACATACACTCATAATTCATCAATAAAGGCTTTCTCAAAATATCCCAACCATTGATGGAATTTGCTGATAGAGTCAAATAACAATTATACTCATTTTCCCCAAGTGAATATGGGAAGAGTATACATACCACATCTTGATGTTCGATGTGGTTACAAACCACCACATCCTTGAATGCTTCAATATGCCCATCTGCAGTCCTAGGTCCTCCAAAGTTGAATTTATTGTAGAATTTGTTAGGGTTCGTAGGTAGGTCGGGTATTCCTCTAGGTATATTTCCCAATGGAGTGTGATCTTGGTTGAAGTAGGCCATTGCAGGTGGTGATGGTGGATGTTGAGTCACAAAAGGTGTAGTGATGGGTTGAGGGCTAGGGATTAACCGATCTTCTATGTTGGGTCTGGATGACTGTGCTGGTGAGGATGTTGAAGGTTGTCCTTTAACTTTATTTCCCTTCTTCCTAGTCATAGTTCCTAACTCTATTAAGTTTGATGGAGAAGAGTTACTCCTAAGAACTTTGTAAAACCTCTTGGGAGAGAAAGATGATATATGATCCAACTTAATACCTCAAATACTTGGTTGTAGAGGAGGTGGTTGGGGGTTTCTTTGTGCAATAATTTTCCTTTACACCTCTGCTTCTATACGTATACCTCTTTGCCTTTCATTGTCAAGGACTTGTCACACTCGCAACTAATCACTATGATTCCTTCTACTATCCCAAGTAAGAGTGTACAGTTGGGGAATGATATCGTCTTGTTCGTAATTGAGGTTGGGTTGTGTGAATGGTAAAATTCCATCTCTTGGGAGTACCAAATCAAGTCATAGTGCGACCGTGCAATTGAAAATTGAGGGGATTAGTATCTTGGCCCTCCTTTCAATGCTAGTTTCTGTTGACGGGTGTTTTGACACACTCACCAACATTCAGGTAGTTTATGTGAACACTCACCGCCTCTCCTAAAAAGTAATAAGTTTTGGGAAACTAACTACTCCAAGGTCTCTATAGTTGGGTCTCGACGGTGATGGGCAACTCAATGGTCGATGTGATTGCACCTGTCAAGGGACCTGCTGGTTGAAACAATTTCAAATTACCTTTTTTTTGTATTTTCTGATTTAGATTCTCTCTCAAAATAAACAACAAAAGATAGATCAGGGGAACAAGAAAATAACAATGAAATCAATACAATAACAACTAAATGATCCACATGGTGAGAATTTCATAACCTAGTATTATCAATATCACTAAATCAACATTCAAATGATGAATTCCAGAAAATATATAAAGTTAGACAACTTCACATATCACTGAAAATGAATAACATCAAACTAATAATCACCCTATTAATCTAATCCTCATATACCATTTACATGCGCAATATGATTTATAAAATAACAAAGTATCCAAAAGAACTAGTTGTTAATCCAAATAATAGAAGTTGCTAGATAATGAAGAACATAATCATATAGAACACACAAGTTGATAAGGAAATCCACAAGCTACTTTTTGTATTAAAATTCAAAGAGTATCACAAAATCTTCTAAATTCATAAAATCTGCATAAAAATCTCTAAAAGAATTTTTAATTGGACCTCAAATCATCAATTCGTAGACCCTTACAATGAAATAAATTCTCCAATTTATAGAGTTATTTGTCCTAATTTCTAGGAAATAAATCTATCTAAATTAAGCATCATAAAATCAAGGAGTCATAGTTGACATGCAAGTCTCTGCCTCGAACTCCAGTTAACTACTACGAAACTGTGACTAGGTGACCATTACGAAAATGGTGCTCCATGAACCAACACTTCGTAATCATGCAAAAATATAGCCCAAAAAGGAAGTGTGAGTTACAACATCGATTGAAGGCGTAGTTGTAGTGGTGGTGATGGTAATCCAACATGCAAAACTAGCATTACAAAATGATGGGAGCTACAATCGACATGCAAGTCACTGCCTGTGAACTCCATTTAACTGTTACGAAACTAGCGCTCACCACTCACTTTCGTGACAATTCTCTAGAGGGAGGTATTTCATAACATGCAAAAATAATGCCCAAAAAGAAAGTGTGACATCCAGTATCAGCTGAAGCTGTAGTGGTTGTGGTGGTGACACCACTTCAACATGCATTTTTATTTTTCTAATTGCATGTTTGTCCTTTATTCCTCTTTTAATTTTGGTAGTTGCTGATGAAACATTCTATGGAAGCGGTTGGTGGGTCAACAATATACTCCATTCTTTATTTAAAAACTCTGAGCACCTCCTCTGTACTCTCTAGTCTTCTTTTGGGATGAGGTGGAAGGTTCGATAAGTCTAATTCAACTATTATGAAACTAGCACTCATTGTTCTCTTTTATAAAGGTGCTCCAGAAGCAAGTGTTTCATAACATGCAAAACAAGATACATAATCAGCTTCATCATATTAGCAAAATCATAAGGAACTTTGAAATTTTGGGATTCTAGGTTTTCGAGGTCTATTTATTGATGATTTTAGGATTTGGGGGTTCTAGAGTTATACTTAATTATTATGAAACTAGTGCTCATCGCTCACTTCCATGACAGTGCCCCAGAGGTAGGCATTTCATAATTTTGGTATTTCAAGGTTCTGAGGTTCATTATTGACAATTTCGGGGTTCTGGGGTCCATTATTGAGGATTTTTGAGATTTCAGGGTTCCAGAGTTCTACTTAACTGTTACGAAACTAGTGCTCACCTCTCACTTCTGTGACAATTCCTTAGAGGCAGGGATTTCATAATTTCAAGTTTTGAGATTTCGGGGTTCCGAGGTTCCGAGGTCCATTATTGAGGATTTCAAGATTTTGGGAACCTGAGAAACAAGGCCAACAACCCACAGATTGATAAAAGTTGATTTTATTGTAAGCATGAAATCTAACTCTAAACCCTAAACTATGAAAACATGAAACACAAAAAAGAAGAATACAAGGACAAGGAAATGAAAGACCAACCTAGAAGAGGAAGGATGACAAAAACATGAACAAGCATCGACAAGACGACAACAAGGACCAAGGAGAAGACACACAACGAAGACTTCAGGGTTCCACTTAACTGTTACGAAACTAGCGCTCATTGCTTACTTGCATGAGAGTGCCCCAGAGGCAGGTATTTTGTAACATGCAAAAATGATACAAAATAGAAGCAACACCTGAGGTTCCAAAGTGCAGACAAAAAGGAAACAGGAAGAAAACAAAGCGAAGCAAAAAGGAGGGCCCCTAGCTTGAGAAGCGAAAAGTTGGGGTGTGTTATGCAGAGCATAACATAGCTGTCATAGATAACTTCATCCACCCACATATCCTAAACGGTACATCAGATTTTGATTTTTTTTTAGTTGTCTTCGTATGTGACTTAACTATTTATAGTTATTGCTCTGGCTTCTGGGTAGTAACGATGCACGTTGTGGAATCAGTTATGCGCACAAAGGTCAAAAAGTACACATTTTAAAGTGTCGCCTGATACCTAAGTAAAGATGTTCTAGTATCCATCAACTCAAAATCGCTAGTACTTGTTGACAAATATCCCAATAGTCGTGCACAAATGTTCAAATAGTGGTGCACAAATGGGCCAATTATGAACAAAAAATTACAAAAAATGATCGGCTATTGGGGGGTCAACATGACAATAAGGTGATGATTATTGGAACTATGTTATCTATTGGGACTCTTCCCCTATCGAATTTCTTACGTGTAACGACAGAACTGAAGAAAAATTATGACTACACTTTGGTGGCATTAGGTTGAAATAATCGAGGGAAAAAATGAGGAAATTTCTAGGAAGAAAATATTGGAAGAGGAAAGTCAAGTAGGTATCGTGGAAATTTTTAGGAAGAATATTTGAATATGAAAATTAAGTATTTAGGAAAATTTTGTGAATATAAAAAATTATGTATAGGGGAAGTTTTTTTATAAAAATTAAGTGTGGAAGAAATTTTGTGGAAGAAGAGTGAAATATGAAAACTAAGTATTGCCCAATATTCGAAGAAGAAGAATATGGAAATATGAAAACTGAGTATTGAGGAAATTTCAAAGAAGAAGAATATAGGAATATGAAAACTAAGTATTGAGGAAATTTTGAAGCAGAAGAATATTTCAATATGAAAACAAAGAATGGAGGAAATTTCAAGGAAGAAGAATAGAGGAATATGGAAACTAATTATCGAGGAAATTTAGAGGAAGAAGAATATCGAAATATGAAATATAAGTATCAAGATAATTTTGATGAAGAAGAATATTAGAATATAAAAAATAAGTATCGAGGGAGTAAGAAGAATAATGGAATATGAAAACTAAGCATTTAATACATCTTCAAAGCTTGACAATTTTTTAATTTGTCTATTATGAAAGTTATAATTAATTTTATTATTTATATTTTAATGTATATATTTTAAAATTAAAGTAATTTATATTAAATACATTCAGAAATATAGTAGTTGAAAGTCTTTTTTTTTTTCATTATTTCATTTAAATTAAATAACATAATATATTAAAATCTCAATAAATAATAATTTGATAAAAAGTATTGTGAAATGGGCAAAATTTTGCAGTCTAGGGTTCGGCTGCGAAATTATACGTGGGGCGAAGATTCCCTCGATGATCCCCTTCCTATCTTGGATCCCTTTGGTCTGCAAGGTGATTATGTACCTCAATGGGCATTTCAGAATGGGAAGTGAGTTGATGTGCTTGCTTTGGAGAAGGAGGAATGGCTTCACAGGGATAGTGGCTGGCCAAGATCAAATTACTTCAAGAGTTTCTTTCATCTGCAGAATAGGAGAGTAGCTAAGCATAACCCAAAAGCCTCTCAAGATTTACCTTCGATTTTTAGACGAAATGGGGGGTCTGGAAATAGCCCTAAAAACAATGCGGGCTCTAGCAAGGTGATGGTCAAAAAATCCATAGGGATTTTACGACCATCTATGGCTACTGCAGTGACTCTTGATAAGGGCAAGTCTTTGGGTAAGGAGAATTTGGTGGATAAGGTATGACTACTGATTCCCTGTATAACTACGACTAAAGCTCCATTGGATAAGAAGGCTAGGGATTTGCATTCTTTGGCTATTTTTATTCAGATTTGGGGAGATAATATTTTGCTTTCAAAGCTTCATCATAAGATGACAATAAGGTGACGATTATTTGAACTATGTTATCTATTGGGGCTCTTCCCCTACCGAATTTATTACGAGTAACGACAAGGCTAAAGAAAATTTATGACCATACTTTGGCGGCATTAGGTTGAAAGAAACGAGGGAAAAAATGAGGAAATTTCTAGGAAGAAAAATATTGGAAGAGGAAAGTCAAGTAGGTATCATGGAAATTTTTAGGAAGAATATTCAAATATGAAAATTAAGTATTTAGGAAAATTTTGTGAATTCAAATATAAAAGTTAAGTATTAAGGAAAGTCTTTTTTTTTCATTATTTCATTTAAATTAAAAAACATAATATATTAAAATCTCAATAAATAATAATTTGATAAAAAATATTGCGAAATGGGCAAAATTTCGCAGTCTAGGGTTCGACTGTGAAATTCTACTTTTGGTGAAGATGCCCTCGATGATCCTCTTCCTCCCTTGAATCCCTTTGGTCTGCAAGGTGATCATGTACCTCAATGGATGTTTCAGAATGGGAAGTGAATTGATGTGCTTGCTTTGGAGAAGGAGGATCTGCAAGGTGATCATGTACCTTAATGGGTGTTTCAGAATGGGAAGTGAGTTGATGTGCTTTCTTTGGAGAAGGAGGAATGGCGTCATAGGGATAGTGGTTGGCCAAGATCAAATTACTTCAAGGGTTTCTTTCATCTACAGAATAGGAGAGTAGCTAAGCATAACCCAAAAGCCTCTCGAGATTTACCTTCAATTTTTAGACAAAATGTGGGGTCTGGAAATAACCCTAAAAACAATGCAGGCTCTGGCAAGGCAATGGTCAAAAAATCCATAGGGATTTTACGGCCATCTATGGCTACTGCAATGACTCTTGATAAGGGCAAGTCTTTGGGTAACGAGAATTTGGTGGATAAGGTATGGCTACCGATTCCCTGTATAACTGTGACTGAAGCTCCATTGGATAAGAAGGCTAGGGATTTGCATTCTTTGGCTATTTTTATTCAGATTTGGGGAGATAATATTTTGCTTTCAAAGCTTCATCATAAGATGACAATAAGGTGACAGTTATTGGAACTATGTTATCTATGGGGGCTCTTCCCCTACCGAATTTCTTACGTGTAATGACAGGGTTGAAGAAAATTTATGACCACACTTAAGAATACTCGAATATGAAATTTAAGTATTTAGGAAAATTTTGTGAATATAAAAATTATGTATGGGGGAATTTTTTTAATAAAAATTAAGTGTGGAGAAATTTTGTGGAAGAAGAGTGAAATATGAAAACTAAGTATCGCCCAATATTTGAAGAAGAAGAATATGGAAATATGGAAACTAAGTATTGACAAAATTTCAAAGAAGAAGAATATAGGATTATGAAAACTAAGTATTGAGGAAATTTTGAAGAAGAAGAATATTGCAATATGAAAACAAAGAATGAAGGAAATTTCAAGGAAGAAGAATATAGGAATATGAAAACTAATTATCGAGGAAATTTAGAGGAAGAAGAATATCGAAATATGAAATATAAGTATCAAGATAATTTTTATGAAGAAGAATATTAGAATAAGAAAAATAAGTATCAAGGGAGTAAGAAGAATAATGGAATATGAAAACTAAGCATTTAATACATCTTCAAAGCTTGACAATTTTTTAATTTGTCTATTATGAAAGTTATAATTAATTTTATTATTTATATTTTAATGTACATAATTTAAAATTAAAGTAATTTATATTAAATACATTCAGAAATATAGTAGTTGAAAGTCTATTTTTTTTATTATTCAATTTAAATTAAATAACATAATATATTAAAATCTCAATAAATAATAATTTGATAAAAATTATTGCGAAATGGGCAAAATTTCACAGTCTAGGGTTCGACTGCAAAATTATACCTGGGGCGAAGATGCCCTCGATGATCCTCTTCCTCCCTTGGATCCCTTTGGTCTGCAAGGTGATCATGTACCTCAATGGGTGTTTCAGAATGGCAAGTGAGTTGATGTGCTTGCTCTGGAGAAGGAGGAATGGCGTCACAGGGATAGTCGTTGGCCAAGATAAAATTACTTCAAGGGTTTCTTTCATCTACAGAATAGGAGAGTAGCTAAGCATAACCCAAAATCCTCTCAGGATTTACCTTCAATTTTTAGATGAAATGGGGGGTCTGGAAATAACCCTAAAAACAATGCGGGCTTTGGCAAGGCGATGGTCGAAAATCCAAGGGATTTTATGATCATCTATGGCTACTGCAGTGACTCTTGATAAGGGCAAGTCTTTGGGTAAGGAGAATTCGGTGGATAAGGTATGGCTACTGATTCCCTATATAACTGTGACTGAAGCTCCATTGGAAAAGAAGGCTAGGGATTTGCATTCTTTGGATGTTTTTATTCAGATTTGGGGAGATAATATTTTGCTTTCAAAGCTTCATCATTAGATTCATGAATTTTGGTATAGTACGCTTTATTTTTAGGTTCTCTCTTCGAGTTCTTTCATTGTTATTTTTGATTTTGAGGGTGCTAAATAGAAGGCCCTTGAAAATCCGTTTCTTTGGTTTGGTCATAATTTAGTTTTTGTAGAAAGCTGGAAACCTTTTTTCTTAACTTCTCATGATATTGTTAAAACTATCCCTACATGGTTTTCGCTTCCAGGTCTTCCGTATGAATTTTTTGATCCTGATATTTTGCTAAGAATTGGGGATTCCTTTGGAAAGTTTATGCATTCGCATTCAGTATTTGAGGATGAGATTTTTAGGCAGATTTATGTGTTACTTAACTCATCTTTTGTGGTTCCTTGCAATTGTACTTTAAAGTCTATTGAAGGCATTTGGAGGAAGAACATTGATTGTGATTCTGACTAGTTTTTAAAGTCCTCTGTGGTCATGGATTCTCCTTTATTTGTTACCCTAAAAGGTTTATCATTTGGTAATAAGGAAGTTCGACCTTCAAAACTTGCTAATAATGGTGTCAGTAACATTGATTCTTCTATCTTCTATGAAAATTGGATGCACCTTGATTCCCATCCTGTTTATCCATCGATGTTGAATGATTCTATAGGGGTTTCTATTTAGGAGAAATTTGTCCCTATTGGGGATGTTTTGCAGAAATCTAATGATCTTAATGGAATGGTCTCTCACTTAGGGATCCCTAATGAGGGGGGAACGCTTATGAACTCTACTAAACCTGCCCAATAAATTGAGGGAGGATTGCCTCAGGGGGATTCTGACCCTTTGGTTCATGGGTTTGATACGTCTTTTGTTGCTCCAGATGAGGGCTTAATTTCTCAAGTTCAACAACTTGTATTTGAACATAATATCACTCTGAATCATGATGTTACTGACAAGGTGGTTGATGTTATTGATCAGGATTTGGTTAATTTGAATTCTTCCATGTTTATTCCTCTGAATTGCAATCCCTTTGAAATTCTCTCTGGATAAAGCTCTGGATTGTGAGGGTGCTTTGTGTGAGAATAATAAGGTAGGGTTTGATCCTATAATTAATAAGCCTTTAGTACAAACTCCTTTGTCTCCTTCCTCTCCGTTAATTTCCATTGCGAAGTGGGGTAGGAAGCCAAAGGTGTTTTATACTCAGTTGGAAATAGATGCTGGAATCCAGTCTACTCTCTTGAGTTCGGGTTCTAGTTCTGTGAAGAGGAAAAATAAGTTTAGCCCTCCTTTTACTAGGTCTGTTGCTACCAAAAAAAGTCTTCAGGCATCTTTTGGGGTGGGTAAAGATGGTCTCGGTGATTCTCTTAAAAAGAAGGGAGATAATGCCTCCCCTTGAGGACAATGAAGATCATTTCTTGGAATCTTAGGGGCTTAAACACCCCTAACAAGAGACACTTGATTAAGTCACAGTTGGACTTAATGAAGTGTGATGCTCTTATGTTGCAAGAAACTAAATCGAGTGTGCAAGGTGCTGATTTTTTGTTTTCTAAATGGAAGGATTGGAAATTTTGTGTGTCCCCCTCTGTGGGGGCTTATGGAGGTTTAGCTTTCCTTTGGAATGATGTTACTACTGAATTATCTCTATTTTTGCTCCTTTCTAGATGTTGGCTTTGGTAAAAAGTACGGTTTCAAATATTAAATTCTGGTTATTTAATATTTATAGTCCGATGTCTATCTTGGGGAAAAGAGATATTCGGGATTCTTTAATTGTCTTCTCCTCTCCCTATCGGGGGCAATTTGTGATCTTTGGCGAAGATTTTTAATGCTATTTCTTGTGAGGATGATAAAATTGGGAGCATTTTACCTAACAAATGTATTGTGGTTTATTTTAATACTTTCATTCAGAATAATTGTTTATTGGATTATAAAACTTTAAATGGTCCTTTTACTTGGACAAACATAAGGAAAGTTTTTTCAAATATTGCCAAAAGACTTGACTGGTTTTTGATTTCTAAAAAATTGGATTTCTTCGGATGTGGATGTTGTTGCGATGGTTTTTCCTAACTCAGGCTCTCATCACTTCCCAATTATGTTGTCTATCTTAGATTATAGGGATCCTGAAAAATCTTTATTTAAATTTGAGCCTATGTGGTTTAGAGATCCTTCTTTTTTGATGCTCTTGGAATCTTGGTGGGCTTCAGACCCTTTTATCCCTGGAACTAGAATGTTTCATTTTGTCAAAAAACTCTCTTTTATTAAAGATAAGATAAAGTCATGGAATGTCTTGCATTTTAAAAATATTTTTTTCTGAGAAATCTAGAATTCAAAGGGATCTTGAAGCTTTAAATACTATGGTTATATATATTGGGATGGACTCTGCTGCATTTGATAAGCATAAATTGTTAAATTCTCAACTTGAGTAAATTCTTTCTCGTGAAGAAATCTATTGGCGGAAGAAGTCTAGGGATTTATGGCTTGTTGAAGGAGATAGGAATACTAAATTTTCCCATTCTACTAAAATGAAATGTCAAAGGAGTAGGATTTCTTGTATTCAAGACTCTTTTGGGGTCTTTCTTTCTAAGGAGAAGGATATTGCCTTTGAGGCTATCAGGTTCTTTAAATCCTTGTTGACTAAAGAAACTTCTACTTTTGATGATAGTTTTGCTTCGGCCACTCCTCAACTTATTTATGAGGAGGACAATAAAATTCTAATGGCTCCTTTTTCTAGTCAAGAGGTCAAAGAAGTTGTTTTCTCTATGGCACTTGATAAGGCCCTGGGTCTAGATGGTTTTACTGCTCTGTTCTTTCAAAAGTGTTGGTCTTTTCTTGGGGATAAGATTCTTCTTGTCTTAGAGGAGGATAGGTGCAAAAGGTCTATTCTGAAAGAGTTAAACACTACTCTTATTGCCATCATCCCTAAAATAGAGAATCCTAAGTCTTTTGTTGATCTTCGTCAAATTTCTTTATGTAATACATTATATAAGATAATTAATAAGGCAATCTCTGTGAGGCTTGCCAAGTTTATCCCCAAGATTATTTCGGGTGAGCAAGGTGGTTTTATACCTGGCAGGGAAACTACAAAAGGGGCCATTGTGGCACATGAGGCCTTGCATTCTATCTCTCATCTTTCTCTTCCTTCTATGATTCTTAAGTTAGATATGATGAAATCTTATGACAGGGTTAGCTAGCAGACTCTATCTTTTGTTCTTAAAAAGTTTGATTTTGGGGTCAAGTGGGTGAGATGGATTAATGCATTTATTTATACTGCTAGGTTTTCTATGATTTTGAATGGTTCCTCGTATGGTTTTTGCCTCATATAGAGGCCTTGGGCAAGGAGATCCTCTATCTCCTTTCTTGTTTATCATCTTAGCTGAAGCCTTTAGCAAAGCTATCTTGGCAGTAAGGGAGATTGGTCTTCGGAAGGGTATTGGTATTCCAAATATAGTTGTTAGGAACTCACATTGTCTTTTTGCTGATGATACTTTATTGTTTGGTCATGCCACTATGGCTAAAGAAAAAGTTTTTAGTAAGATCATAAGAGATTATTTAGCTTTTTCTGGTTAGAAGGTGAATAATGCTAAATCTAAGGTTTTTTTTCTTAATGTTTCTCCCTTGGTACAATCAAGGTTGGTTAACTTCTGGAGATTTAATGTTGTTCACTTTCCTTGCAAGTATTTAGGGATTTTTTTTTATACTGGTTCTAAAAAATACAACTTTTGGGCAATAATCTCTTCTTCCATATCATCAAGGATTCTATCTTCAACTCACAAGTGGCTTACTTTCCCAGGTAAGATAGTGCTTATTAAGGCTATTTTAAATGTGGTTCCTATTTATTTGATGTCCATTTTAAAGGCTCCTAAAAAAACAATTATTAATTTGTAGTAAGTTCTGAGGTCATTCTCGTGGAATGATAATGTGAGTAGTAGGGATCGAATACCTTTGTTGGCTTGGGATAAGGTTTTCTCTTTGAAGGATAGGGGAGGTGCTGGTATTAGGGATTTAGGTAAGAAAAATTTATCTTTAGGAGCTAAGTTAGTGTGAAAATTATATAAACAACCTTCTTCTAAGTGGGCATCAATTTTGTTTGCTAAATATTTAGGAGATTGCCCCATAGAGACTATTTTTACTGCCTCCTCATTTCCCAAAGGTTCTGCAATTTGGAATTTTATGATTGAATGTAGATCTGTCATCCTATCTGGTTTATCCTGGCTTGTGTACAATGGTAGAAAAGCTAAATTTTGGGAGGAGGTTTGGAATGGTTTTTCTGCTCTGACTAGTCTTAGAGATTGGTCGATTCTCATGTCTCAATTAAAGTCTTCTTGGGGAATTTTTGTGGGAGATTATTTTTATTTGGATTTGTCTGGTCCTGTGCTAGTTGCCAGATGGAAATCAATAGATTCTTTCCTTGTTGATAAAGAGACCAAGTCTATATATGTTGAGGAGTTAAATAAACGTCAACTTCTCTTTTCTGATTCTGTTGATGACCTAATTTGGGTTCATTCTATGTCTAGGGAGTATTCGATTAAAGATGGGTATAAGTATTTATCTGCTAGTTGTGGGGGGAAGTATGACCCTCTAGACTTTTTTTGGCATATTTCCTATCTTCCAAAAGCAGGAGCTTTTGCATGGTTGGTTGTTCAGGATAGAGTCCTCACTGGTATGAGATTGGATAGACTTGGCATCACTATTGTGTTTCCTTGTGTTTTGTGTGGTTGTTCCTTGGAATCAACCGATCATCATTTTCTTCATTGTCCTTTTGCTTCAAAATGTTGGTACTGGCTTTTTGATAAATTAAATTGGTCTGCAACATTATGTGGGGATTTACGGTCCTAGTTTAGGGGTTGGTCATCTTTATGTTCGTCATCTTTTTATGACTCTCTATGGATCATTGCCCCTTCTATTTTGATTTGGAAGATATGGTTGGAGAGGAACAATAAAATCTTTAGGAAGAAGGTTTCCTCCTTGTCGGATGTACTTTTCTACATTGAGAAATCCATTTCTAAATCTGCTTTGGCTTTTATTTATAAGGGTCTGAGCTCTAGATGTAATTTCACCTCTTGGGATAGCTGGATCATGAGGCATTGGACGGTTTTACATTTACTTCCTTCTCAGGGGGCTATTTGTAGGAAAATAATTTCTGCAATTAACAGAAAAGAGGTAGTTTGGTTACCACCTCCCAGGTTCAAGTTTAAGTTAAATTTCGATGGTGTCTCTTGTGGCAACCCGAGGAAGTCTACTATTGGGGTGGTGGTTACTGATGATAGTTCCAAAGTTATTAGAGCTAGGTGCCAGTGTATTCCGGATGGGACTAATAATGTTGCAAAAATTCATGCTCTCTTTGTTGGGTTAGATTTGCTAATTTCATTAGATTTTAAAGATGTTCCGATTGAAGAAGATTCTATGGTGATATTTCATGTTGTTACTAATCAAACTTGTAATTCTTGGCATTTACAATATTGGTTGAATAAGATCTTGTTGTAGGTCAAGTTCTTTAATTCTTATTCTATTTCTCATTGCTATAGGGAAGCCAATTTCGTTGCAGATTTTTTGGCGAATAAGGCCTTAAATGAGAATATTCAAATATTGGTGGATATTGATGAGAGTTGTTTGCCTTCTTTGCCTTTGAAGTCTTAAGTTTTTGTTTTTTTTTTTTTCTTTCAGTCATACTCTTCAGCTTTTCCTCGACATTGCATTTTTCTTGGAATTGTTAATATGTATGCATTTTGGTGGGATGATGTACGAGGCTTGTTTTTTGGCCTCTTCACTTGATCACATCAATTTCACATGCCTGTTCATAATTACAAGGGATATGATGGCCGATTCTTAGCTCTTGAGTTGATGTGTTCTTTGGGGTTTCGTATTGTTTGAGGGGATCTTCTCTTATTTTATTATCATATCTCTCGTACTGTTATGTTCGCATGGTATTTCTATTGTTAGGCATTGTTTAATGATTGTCTTCTTCAGATGTGGTGGCCTGTGTGTGTTTGTTGGTACGGTGGTTGGCATATGGCTCGTGTGGATTTATGATATTGTATCATTTCCTATCAAACTTGTATCATTTTATGGCTGCTTGTGCGACAAGTTTATTTATTAATAATGCTTCTCTTCTCTTTTATATGTTCGCGACATTATGCTTTGTGTCTTGTTTTTCCCTTACATTTTTTTTATGGATGTTGCTGGTTATAGAATCTCTTTGTCTGTTAAGAATTGTGATTTTTAGGATCCTCATGCCTTTGACAATGAGAAGCTTGGTAGGTTGTTTAAATTTTATTCTTCGAATTTTTCTATTGCTATTCGTAAGGTGGTGGGCAGGCGGTGGTTGGTGGAAAATGCTAATATTTTCCTTGTTGAAGTTGCTTCTCATTTTATTACTGTGTGTATGGATATGCTCATGGATGCTTCTTTGGTTCAGGCATTATTGGATGCATACTTTCATCCCTCTTTTTATTCTACTTCTGATTTGGATTTTGCTCTATCTTCTTATCATTTTGAGCTTGGTGATTTTCCTTATGGTGGTTTTTTATCTCAGTCTGAATTACTATCTAATGTTGGTATTTTGGATGTGTTGCATTGGTTTTGTCATCGATGTCAACACTTGGAGATCTTTGGTTATGTTCACCGACATGTTCAGTGACTTATGCACAGTCACTGGTATCTGGTTCACTGACAGGTTATATTGTTCACCGACACTAAGGATGATCTGTTATCATCTGGAGATTACTTGGTTATGCCGAAGACATTGTTTGGACACTTGGTTTTGGCGATTTGGTTATTGGTCTAATCGGGTTTGCATATTTGTGTTATCGGCAAATAGGTCTAGGTTATGGACCGACAAGCATTATCTATTCCAAATCAGCACAACACGTTATGGAGATGATTTATTTATTGGTTATTATTGTAAATGCATTAAGCCGACATGATGCATCGCATATTGATTCATTTGTAATTGATTTAATTGTAATATTCTTTGTAAGTCGACCTACACATTTGGTCTTAGGTTTCAGTATATATGTAAGACCTCATTTGTGAGATAGATATGGGAATGCAAGGAAGTGCGAATAAGGTATATGCGAATATAAGCAGAGCTATTCACGTAGACATCATTTGAAGATTGAAGGAAGGTTTTGAGAAGATAATTAGAGCTTAACTGGTACTGAATCCAGCATATGAAGATGCTATTTTGAGTAGTACATTATCATTGGATTTAACCATCCAATTATAGTCAGTGTGACTCCCATCTTGTGATTAAGCAGTGAGCTCTAGGCAGTTGGCCTTTCTGCATGTGCAGACCCCATATTGTACACACATACTATCTGCAGTAGTATCATCTGATTGTGGGTAAGGTTTCCCACCGTGGTTTTTCCCCTTATAGGGTTTCCACGTACAAATAACTGTGTTATGTGTTGTGGATGTTATTTGTCTTTCTGTTTCATGCATTAAACTTTACCGGTAATGTTATTAACTACTAAACTGTCTACCGACATTAAAGTTTGGTTTACCGACATTAAAGCATTAAGTTTGGTTAAGTTATATTTGGGTTAAAATTAATAGACAACTGATTCACCCCCCCCCCCCCCCTCTCAGTTGCCTTCGGGACCTAACATCTAATGGCTAGCATTGTGAATTACTTTCACTCTTGAGAGGTGGTATGATATCTGACATATATGATGACACAATGTTTGCTCTTGTAGCCTTTTTAGATCATGTTTCTCTAGATACTTTGGTTGCGACTATTAATGTTTTTTTAGGTATACATTTCCTGCTTGATTCTATGAAGGCAGTTATGTCTCTTCTGAGTTTGGTGGAGCCTTTGCAGGTGGTTTCTCTGGATAATGTGGATGCTTCCCAGTTTGAGGTGATGCTGCCACCTCTAGATGAGGGTCCTAGTACTTGGTTTCTGCACTCTTGATGCTTGTTTGCTTTGCCTCTTCTTAGGCGATTTTGTATCTGGTTATCATTTTTGTATCAGTGTTGGCTTATATGGCTTTTTTGGGATGAGATTGGGTTGGTTTGGAGATTTCACTTCTCTTCTTCAATGTAATCGCTCATATTTTCTTCCCAATGGAATTTTTATGAGCAAGACCAGAGGTTTTCTTTGTCTAATTCTTTCCTACCAGTGCTCTTTGAACCAAGATTGTATAAATTTATAATTAATTAGATATTTGTTCATTAGAAAATCATTAGATATTTGTTCAGTTAAAATTCTCACAAGTACCACACACATCTTGATCAACCATCTTATAAAAATAAGAAATTTTTTGATTTGTGCAACTTTAAAGGTGTTTCTTTTTCACAAATGATAACAATATGCACATTCTTTTGCAATCAGATAAGGACAATCAATGTAACTAGTGATAAAGCTAAAGATCCAAACTAGCCAATATTTATCAAAACCCAAAACCTCAAACACTTTGAAAAGAAATATCCAACCACCCTTATCATAAGATTTCTTTATATCTAATTTGACTAATATAAAATTCTTATCAAAGGATTGGATGGAATGAATACTTTTCTGAGCAATTATGGATCCATCAAGTATATAGACCTCACTGACATGAAGCTAAATAAGATTATAGGAAGAATATAATATGAGGTAGTACATGGGACTAATCCAAGGAATATATTAGAATTGAGATACATTAGAAATGTGGGGGAAAAAGAGTATAGAAGTGGAGGAATTGTATATTATATAAATGTATTTTACGAGCAGATAAAAATAACATGAAAAGATGAATATTAATCATATGAAGAAATTTAACATAAGGAGATAAAAGGTATAAGAATTAGGAGATTATTTAATGATATATTTAAAAAAATAATGATTTAAAAAATGCATATATAATAAATTGAAGATGAAGAAGTTTGGTCCTTATAAGATCATCAAGATGTTTGATTTCAAAAATATATATGAAGTTAAAATGTCTAATGATTTAGATATATCACGTGTATTTAATGTTAAAATGTTATAAGGTAGTTGTGCATTTGTCTCTTTAACTTAGAGAAGGGTTTTGATTTTCAAGATAGAAATATACATAGGGATACACAACTTTTTTCAAAAATCATGAGTATGAACCTTTGAAGATATTTAGATCTCTTAGAGTACTAAGGTTATTGAATTGGAAAAATTAGTTACTATTGTTAAATTTGAAGGATGTGAATTTCATACATGGCAAATAAAGCTACAATTATTTTTAATTGAGAAATATCTATGAGACATTGTGAGTGGAGCTGTTAAAAAACCACAAGATATAGATGAAGCAGCAAAATCTTATTGAGGTGGCCCACAAGAAATATCTATGGAAAATCTGATTGAGGTGGCCCTTTCTCCTATTGAGGTGGAGTTTAGGTGTGGGGGAGTGGTTGGGCTTCTGCTTGCCATGACTAGAATTTTTGGGCTATCGGTCTGCTTTCTTCCTTGTCCTATTGAGGTGGCTCTCTCTCCTATGGACGTGGAGAGAAGGGGTGAAGGAGCATTTCAACCACTATTGTTTGTGCAGTTGGTTGAGGTTGCCCATCATTTCTCTCATGGGGTTCTTCATAGAAGGGTCTGGGTTCCCTGTCAAAACCCCATTTCCCAGTTTTCTTTGTGGGTTGAGGGAGCCTGTCAAAATCCTTATTGTTTTTGTTGTGAAAGGTTTTGGGTGCCTTTTCAAAATCTTGTTTCCCAAATTGTTCTTTCTGGTTGTATTGTTGTGGTCTAGGCTTTGTTTGGTTGTGGGAGCCTTGTAAAACCCATACTCATGGTTGAGGGTGACTGGAACAACCCTTTTGTCTTTGGTCCTTTCAGGGTTTGGCTAGATGCTATTAATTTTCAAGGGCCCAGTCTGGCCAATGTTTGTTTTTGGTTAGGTTTGGGTTTCATGATGTTTTAAGGCCCAAAAATTCTGTTACAGGTTATGGGAACCTGGTAAAACCCTTCTTGTTGGTTGAGGGTGACTAAAAAACCCTTGTTCTTTGTTTCACTGTGGTCTACTATTTTCTAACCTAGTTTCATCCCTTGTTCCAGCCTGTTTTGTAACGTTTTTGCTACTGAAGTTTGGCTAGTTGTGGCCTCGTTGATTGTTAGTTTATTTTTTGCAGCTGATGGTCTTGGGCTCTGATGCCTGTAAGTCCATAAGATTCTAGATCCTTTTAAAAATCTATGTTTCGCTGCCAAGTAGTCTTGTTCATTATTTGATGGTAGTTGTCTGATTGTAAGGGTTTTAGGGCCCCTTCAAACCTGTTTTATCCTAATTAAAAACAAAATCAATGGCTAAAGATTGTAGAGACACAATATTGATTGGTCTTGGTATATCAAAAGCACATTTGCACCAAATTAATTTAACAAAGATATCAAAAGAAATATGGGATGAGCTTAAGTCTTTATTTGGTTCAATCACTTCAAGTGCTAAAATGTCCATAAAGAAAAAACTATTTGGGTTGAAGATGAAAGAGGGAGACAATATTGTTTAACATATTTGTACATTTCATTCTCGTCTTAATCAACTTGCAGGTGTGAACTTGAAAGTCAGTGATGATGATGCCAAGACAATCTTACTAAGTAGTATGCCTTCAAATTTTGATCATATTTTTTTAACATTAAATAAATTGAATCCCTATTTGGAAACTATGATTTCTTCTTTGATAGGTGAAGAAAGTATAGTTAAAAAGAGTTATTCAATCACTACTTAGAAATTTATTTGCTTACTAAGAAGAAGCATAACATTTCAACAAGGAAAGAATTCAACTACTATTATTGTCAGAAAATTGGACCTGTGCAAATGGATTGCATTAAGCAGACTAAAGATATCATTGATGGGAAGTTGAAGAAAAAGAAATCTCTCACTCTAACTAAAGATGAAACACAAAATTGTGGTTTTGCAATGCATTCAAAAGACTCACCTCACCATGATATTGACAAAGGATATGTGCTTTAGAGGATAAATATGATATTGGAGGTTGGAGGAAATGGAGGCAAGAGGACATCTACCATCCCAAGCTAGCTTCTCACTTAGAGATGATTCAAAGCTAGCTTATAATGATTCATGCATGAGAAGAACATCCTTTTCTATTTGTTTCCCTAAAGAAAATAGGGGGATTGACAGGATATGTGTCCCTTTAGGGAGCAAGTGGGGCTATATTTCTTGTGGGTGCACTTTGTTTATTCATGTTTGGTTGGTCATTGTAAAATAGAGGAGGGATTATTTCTACACTATGAAGATATTTGGACTTTCAAACGAAAGATGTATCATGTGCAGTAGTAGAGGACGCATTAGACATGCTCAAAGGAGATGTGTAATTTTAGAGGAAAGGTGTCTCATTGTGCAAGGACGTTGGAAAACTTTATGATCTCTCATGTTGTGCAAATTTTTAAAGGTTTTGCAGTTAGAGGATTCACTAATGCAGTTAGTTCAGTGTTTCTTAGGTGAGTGAGGAGGATTGGTGAAGGCACTTCATCAAAGTCTCTAGAAGGGTTGTGTTCAACCCTTGTAATATTCCACCATTGTTCAGATTGATGTAATAAAGGCAGAATGTTGGAGAATATTACATTAGCAAAAAGTTTTAGTTTTGAGTCTAGATTAATAAAATTTTGCAATTATAGTTTAGTTTTAGATCTATTAGTTAGTGTTACAAATGTATCACCTTTTTAAAGTTGCGTCTTGAATAAATAATCATCAAATTTTGTTTTGGCTTTTTCATTTTGCATTTTCATCTTCCTTTACACTTATCAAAATATTAACAATAAAGCAATCTTGTGTAACCTTTCAAGAGATCAAATGAAGTTATTTAAAAATGTCATTTTGTAAGTATGTTATCCTTAGTATTGAATTTTTTAGAACTATAAATTTATTATGTTTATTATTATAATATTTTTTAAAGTTTAGATTGAAAGAAATCCCATTATAAAAAAAAATGACCAATCTTCAAGACATTAGTAAAAATTATTGGAATTATCCAAGATCTTAAAGGACAAATTGATAATTTTCTACAAGTGAGATCAAATAATCACAATCATATGTATATCAATACAAAATGAAGAATGTACAAATACAATGATCAACCTTGCATATATATGCAAGGATGAGGAGGTGAGAAGATAAGAATGAAACTTTGAATACCCCTCTAAAGGCGCAACACTTGTGAGATCACTATAAAAGTGTTTAAGTGGCAAGTTTGCATACAATAGGTACATATCAAGTGATGGGGACACATGTTTCAATGTTATGAAGTGAGACAGAAGCCTAAAATACCTAAGTAAACTTAAGCTAAGTGTGAGTAGTGTTAGGAAAATGGTGTCTCAACCTTGCAATAGTAAAAAAATATTGTTGATAAATGAGCATGGGGGGGTCTAGGGAGAATGGCCCACCTAGTTAGGGGTCTGAGGGTGGTGCCTTGATGGGAGTATAGGGGTATCACCCTCAAAAACCATATTTTATGTATAATTTATCATTGTAAATCTTGAAAATTTATTATTAGGTCACAAATCTAACAATGGATATTTTGTGTGCTTTTCTTGTTCTAGAAGGAAATTTTATAAGGACATTGTATTGTGATTATGTTTTCTGATGTATTTTGAGTCTAATAGCTATTGAGTTGCTTTTGGATCTTCATTGGTGATACTCTTGTGAGAAGCTTTCTCCAAAAATATATTTTAATATGTTGTTGATTTATAAATAATATATTTGGTGGCTTTTAGAGTGTGGAGTTTTCTATAGAAAAGGGTTTTCTCCACATAAATCATTGTGTTATGGTATGCAATTATTTATGTTCATTTTTGTTAAGTTTAAGTAATTGTTGTAAAGATCTATAATTTTTTTCATAACCCTCCTCTCAAGGT
This sequence comes from Cryptomeria japonica, assembly GCF_030272615.1. Lineage (NCBI taxonomy): Eukaryota > Viridiplantae > Streptophyta > Pinopsida > Cupressales > Cupressaceae > Cryptomeria > Cryptomeria japonica. The sequence continues at coordinate 494,703,528 of NC_081406.1, read as the reverse complement.
TAATGTAGGAAGTTGTTTCATTACCTTAACTTCCTTTCAAGTAGGTCAATCCTAGAAAGACGATATCGTATATATTTTGAAAATGACTCTATTTGCACTAATAGAATTTTTTCTCATAGAAATATTTGAAAGGCATCACACTCCACCTAAATGTTCTTATTTCAAAGAGAAAGAAAAACTATTATTTCAATATATTATATAGAAATATGTTAGAGAATAATATAGATCAAATTTTTTTATTAGAAGAAAAGAAAGTTTTGAAGGGCCCCAAAAACCCTTTACATTAAAACACAGAGTAGCAAAAGCATGACAAAAACATGATGAAATGATCTTAAAGAAAACACCCAACAAATCAAATACAATAACAAAGACAAAATGATGGATTAGACTAATTTTTAAAAGTCTTTGGAGCTTCCATTTCATACATATTAAAGTACTCTTGTAGCTTGGTACAATTAATGATATCTTTTGTATTGGATTAAAAGAATCTTTTCTTACTAGCTTGCATCCTCATACTTGACCCAACTTGATTCTATTTAATCTCAATCTCCATATCCACTTAACCTTCCCTTCTTGGAGCTTTTTAATATTATCAATTAGTATTTTGATACCCGTGGCACTATTTCTAATGAAACATATTTACCAAGCTACACCACTCTCTCCTACTTCTTATTTATAGACTTTAGATGTTTTTCCAAATTGGTAAGTCTATCATTGATCGCTTTCTTCTCAATTTCCATATTCACCACCATCCACATTAGCTTTTCCAATTCCTTCTTAAATTGTTTAATTTTAGGGATGGCTTATTTTTTAGTAGAATTTATACTAATGTTATATCAATTTTTAAAAAATATTAAATAAAATAACATTATAATTAAAGATTTTGTGTAATTGAATTCAAATTTTATCTATAACTATAAGTGTGACCTTTTTGTAATGGTAATATATAAGTTATAGCATTATATCTTTATTATATATTTTAATTGTAATCAAACATTTTGTAATTGAATTTTAAACCTAGTGTATCTATGTAGTACCCCTGCCCTAATCAATTCTTAATCTTAGTTTTATCTTAGTTAGTTTATCATAATATAATGATTATAGTCAGATGTATTCATTTAGTGCATATCTATTAATGTGGCTTTCACACTAGTTGTATGCAAGTTGCTTGGTGTTCCTATTTCATGGTATTAAAATCGGGCTAATGCTTTCATTAAGTTTATATATGTATGCATGTATGACTCTTGGTTGCAGGAGATTTCAGGTACCACACCGCATGAGTGCGAGGTTTGTCTTCACCTAGATTTGCAGGTTTGAGAGTACCTCTTTAATCGTTAGAGTTGGATTAGGTGGTCGTAAGACCCTAGTTGACCATAGTCGTGCTCAAGTAAGCATCGCCAGTCATCGTCGGTATTCCCTTTTTTGTTTGGGTTTGCGAGTCGTCTGTCTGGATGACCTTCTTGGTTTGCGTGCTTGGTGTGTATGGTTAAATTGATTAATTAGTCCTTAGTATTTAATTTGATTAAATATGTGTTTGCGCATTAAAGATTATGGACTAGTTTAAACAGGGTTTCGTTATGCGATTATCGTTAATATTGAATTGCTCGAGTCAGTTTAGGAGCAAGTTAAATTACATGGTTGATTTTAAATATTAAATGCATTTTGTATATGTTGTTGAAAAAGAAAGTTTTGAATTTAATTTCAATAGAATTAATTGTATTCTGTTGGCTTTTTTTAAATAGAAAGGTTAAATTGAATTAATTGAGAAAATCAATTTTGAATTGAAAAGCAATATAATTTGTTGATATAGTGGAAAAATAAAGATTTTTGTGATTTATTTCAAATAATAATTTTAAATCCAAAAATGAGTTTTTTTGGTCAAACTTTTCCATATAACCTAGACTTTTGGAAAATTTGAGGGATGGATATTTTTTGAAGAAAAATAAATAAATATTTTTTTGGATGTAATTTGGGGGTTTTGGATGGGGAACGATTCCTTGAGCTGCAGATTGGGGCTCTTTAGCAGATCTTGCCAGGAATGCGAGATAAGGTAGGATTCAGATCCATCTCTTTGATTTCTGGTTGTTTTGTTCTTGCTTTTTCAAAACCAAATTTTGGATATCAATTGGAAATGGCTGTTCATGAGGAAATCTTGTTTAAATCTACATTGGGTGTTCTCAAATTCAAATTCTATTTTAGAAATTAGATGTTGTTGGAAAGAATGGTTGAATTATTGAGTTTAAATGCCCCATTTTGCCCAAGTATGGGTTTTTGTTGAAGAAATTATTTATGGTTTGATATTCTTCAAATTGTTTGGGGATTTGAAACTTTATTCTTGCTGGGAAATTTCTCATTTTAAGTTTATATGAAGCTGTGTGTTTTAAAAAAAACAAAAAAACAAATGGGGTTTTGGTTTTAAAATTAATTCTTTTTAGTCTCTGGGAGACTGTTTTTGTTTAGACTGTGTTTTACACAGTAAACAGTTTTAAAAAAAAAATGAAAAAAAAAATTAAAAAATGTGGAAACCCCAACCACGTGGAGGGGTGCTGCGTGTCCATTGGGCAGCAGCGCTTCCCATGGGGGTTGCGTGCTCCCTTTGGGAACAACAACGCTCCCATGGGGGTTGCGTGCTCCCAATGGGAAGCAACGTGAGCTCCCAAGGGGGGGGCCCACGTGGGGGTCCACGTGGGTACCCTCCCCCATATTAAAATGCTTTTTTTTTTTAGTTTTTAAAAATGTTTTTTTTTATGTATTTTTTTTTTATTCAAAAAAAAATATATATATAATATTTAAATATTATTTAATGCTAATATTTTAATTAAGTTTTTAATTTGGATTAAATGTTCATTAATAATAAATTATCATTAATTTGTTATTAATCAATTGTATGAGGGAAAATATACACTTATTAATACTCAAATTTTATTTTTTTTATTATTAATGAGTATTTTTCTAAATTAAATACTTGATTGTTAATATTGGGTTTTTAATTATTAATTTGTTATATTTTATTAATCTTGGATTGATAAATATATACATCAATTAATAGTTAATTTAGGTATTTGTCTTATTGAGGAAGAATAATATTTTAATTGGAAATTGTTGAAATAAAATATATTTATTAATTAACTATTTTTAAATAATATTTTATTCAAGAATATATCATTTGAGTAATTGAGAAGTAAATGAATATTTTATCATTGAAAATTTGGATCATTTAAACGATATACTATTGGAAATTAATAATGTATTGTTTGGAATGTTGATGAGTTAATGGTATTTTCAATTTGTAAAACAAATGGTATAGTTATAATCTTCCTCTGTTTTGAGACATAGGCGAATGGACCATTGAGATTGTGGTATTGTACTCACCTGATAACGGTGGTTTTTTCTGTCAATGCAATTTGAAAACTTAGATCATTAGAAAACTTGATTGACTATTAATGTTCAAATCAATATGAGAAAATATTGTCTTTTTCGGTTATTACCTTTGCGAGTTTAATTTTTGTATTCGTTGTTGCTTAAGTAATGGCAAGTCGTGCTTTGCTTGATTGGACCCGGTCGTATAGTTGATTTGGGTACCTGTTTCAGTCCTCTGTCCTGAGTTGACTGTTGTTTTGTGGTAGTGTCGTATTTGGTCATATCCTTTGTGTGGGTGTCGAATGATGATTCGTGGTTGACCATAGTTGGTCAGGTCTCTAGTTAGATTACCGTCTGTCAGTGCACCTCGTATGAAGTCATGTTTGACCAAATGGTGGATTTCTCTATTTTGAACTCTGTTCGTCTGACCATGTGTATTCCTTGGTTTTTGAGTTCGTCTGAGTATAGTCTAGTGTCGTATGGGAAAGTGGCTTTCGATTGGGGGTCATGCCCAAAGTGGCTGCTGCGTAAGCCATCAAAAGTGAGTCTAATAAGTGATAACCTAATAGTAGATTAGAATGTTAATCTCTAAGTAAGATAATTGTGCCTCACACATGGGATGAGTGCTAACACAAACTCGACATGTTGTGAGAAGGCCTGAAATGGCAAACCATCATCCTTTTCTTCACGAGAGGATGTGTGGGTCCACATGAGGCTTGGATGGGCCGGAGGTTCAGATTAGGTTGCTAGGGTAACCCAGTGTATGGGGCCGGAACCTATGAAGACCTGCCATGGTAACCATACTAGGTTGTGTGATGACACTTGTCCCTACGTTCGCTAGTGTGTTGTCATTTTGTCTTGTTAGGAGCATGTTTGTGGGTTGTCCTTTTGTCTATGCCCTTGTGAGTATTGGGTTTCATGTTAGACCTTGGGTGGTGATGACTCAGTTTTGTGGATGCTCCAATGGACCTTTGTATTAGCTTTGATTATGTTCAGCTGGATCCTTTCCTTTTCAAGGATCGTTTATGTATTAATTGACCGATGCGGTCGTTTGTATATTGATTATGTTTCGCCTTGATGGCCAGATTGTAATGGTGTAACCTCATGTATTCTTAACTTTATTAATTATCAAAGGGATCTTACAGTTGAGCAGACCCAGAGATGTAGCCCTTTAGGGGTGAACTCCGAGATCATTATGGTGTTATGTGATGTTATGCCCTCATGTTTCCCTTATTCAACTTTATCACGTATGAATAACTTATGTTAGAATGTATAAGTGGATAAGATGGAATTAACTTTAAATGCTTATAGGCAGTCCTTTCTTGAATGCAGTAAATTGGAATATGAAAGAATGTAGCTTAGGATAATGGATTATATTCAATCATTATTAAGGAAATTAAGTGTGTATGGAAGATCTCATATGTTTATGATAAAATTATAGTGTGTTAGAATAGTAGATGCATGGCTTATATTTTAATGAAAAGCTTGAATGTAAAGTATGAATGAATCATAATGGATAAACATTAGCATGTGATTTATATTTCCATCTTTTGAAAGAAATTATCCTTAGTTAAGAATTATCTCGTTTTTAAGATAATCAACTTAGTGGATTAATTGTGTGAGTTAAGTGAAATGTGTAAATTAAGTAATCACGTTGGGAAACTCTTTAGGTTTTAGTTGATGTCTTCCACTATGTAATCTGAATCTTTTATATCTCATTATATCTCAATGATGTGTTTATCTTTAAAAAAAAAATTATTGCACTCTATTCTTGTGTTATGGCTTAATCTCTTCGGGGTTTCCTGGCGGGGCATTACATTTGGTATCAGAGCCAGGTTGCAAACACTGTGATCTCTGGTGTCGCGTGTGCCCTCTGTTGGTGTAAGGTGTATCGACCTAATGTGTATGCTTGTCCTCCTTTGTGTATGTGAGTGATTGAGTAGACCTTAACTTGTGTGTAACGTGTGTGTTCACACCTTGTTCTCACCTTCTTGATGTTGGTGTTTTTGAGTGATTATATGTGCTTTGTTTGCTTATTGATGTCTTGGTCTACGATTACTCTTATTTTGAAAGAGAGTCGTATGAACCTTCCTTATTGAGTCTTGTACTCTTTAGACTAATCCATTTGGGTTGGTCAGTGCTTGTCTTGAATTTGAAAGTGCGTATCGTGCTTGTTTAAGATTAAGATCTAGCTTAGTGTTGTTTGCTTGAAGGACTAGTATGGTAGTTATTGAATGCTTATTTTGTAGCAAATTGAACGATTATCACTCTTCCTTCTCTCTCTCTTTCTAGAAATTAAAATGATTAGGATATGTGTGCAATTATCTTTGATTCGAGTTTTCTTGTTTGCGAGAGAAAGGGTGTGACTTCTTGAACCCTTGTGTGAACCCTATGACGTGTCTGTGTGTTTAGATAAAAAAGGGGCTGCGGGTTTAAAAGATCATTTGATTAATGGGAGAAAATTGTATGTGTACATTTAAAGAATTCTCCATGTGTATTTTGTAGGAGTAACATAATTAAATTCTATCTTAGTAAGGTGCATTAATATGGGAATAGTTGAATTATGTGAAACTGCTTGGTTTGTAGAAGAAGTATTAAAGGGAGCATGTTATTGTAGCTTCGAGAGAGTATTAATGTGTTCACCAAAAGATTGTTTTATGTGTTGCATTAAACTAGTTTGATTGAGGATCTATTTTAGCAAATGCTCCATTGAACTCGCTTTTGGGTATATGTAATTACCTTAATGTGTTTAGGAAGTGCGAATGAAAAGCTTGTTTGATGTGCATGCACTAATATGTATTATTTTGTTGATAGCTCCTTGCCTACCCCCTTTGATTGTAATGTGATTTTCTATAATAGGTTGCAAATTATGACATGTGTCTGTATTGTATTATTATAGTGAGTGTTCTCAAGAGGTCTGGTATTATCGAAAAGATTGCCTGTTTTGATCTCTGTTGGCTGGAAAACTAGAACATTCTGTTGCAACCATAATTATTGGAAATGTTTTGTTAGGTTGATTGTCATCCTTCTAAACGGTAGCGAAATGAAAACTGTGCAAATAAAATGATAGGCTTATAGTGAGAAATTTGATATTATAGTGTGATCTTGCTGATCTTGTGTCTTGGTAGGAAATAGTTTGGCTATCAAACTCTCTTTCCCTTCTCTTTTCCTAATCATAAGATTTTTAGAAATGCTACGAGGAATGCATTGATTTAAATAGAATATTTATAAAACATGTGAAATTGTGCTGTTGCATTTTGGCTTCATATTGAAAGATGGAAGTCCTCTTTGGGAAAAGAATTTGCACAGTTAGTAATTTAGTTACGAATGCTTAGTGAAATTTGAGAAAGATATAGGAATGATGTTATTTCCTTATGTAATTGTGAATTGTTAATAATTTCAGTACTTGTATCTAGAGTAGACTTTATTCAGTTATTCATGTGGGACGCATTATTTAAATCTTCCTTAAATAGATGTTAGCGTACTGAAAAGTACTCCCTGTAAATGTGACTAAACCAGTGATGGTGTATTTGTGTGTATTGTAAGAAACCAATACTTATTATATGTGCCCATGGATTGGTGAAGTAATCAACCATGGAGGATATGTTGCTTATGAGTATGGGAAACCATACTGTTTATGTGATGTTGCTTATTTGTTTCCCTACTGAGTACCAAACCTCAGGTTGTGGATAACTCAGTATGTTAAGGGGTAGTATTAGAAGTCACCATTCCTTGAATAGTATGGATTGGCGTACGAGTAATATCGGCGCGAAGCGACTTTAGCTTCTCTACTTCGAGGAATGATATAGTTGTACTATTAAACTGTATCAAAGGTGTACTCAATACTTTCCCTTTTGATGAATCTATTTATAGGTTTACGTGTGACAACCTATTCCTTTCCTTTATTTGAGCATTTTGATGGTGATTTTTGTGTATAGTGATGGTGTAATTTGGAGGATCCTTTGCCTTGTCTTCATGAAAGGTAGGTTTATCCACATGAGCTGCCAGTTAGTACGTGTTGGTGGGCATGTGGGTGGACCCTAGTCATGTATACCTCTGGCTACGACGAGTATCCTTCTAGATATGTTGCTATGCAGGACTTGACCTACGCGTGCTTGTTTCCGCAAGGTACACTACCATGCGGGATATGCCCATTGCTTGTCTTCTCCGCTTGGGGTATTGCCATGCCGCATGATGATGTGATGCGGGGTGATGTCGAGGTGCACACCGCCATGCCATGTGGGTAGTGTGACTAGGTCGCAACACATGATGAGCTACTGCAATAGCTAGTCAGTTGTTCCTTCCTTCCTCATTGGTGGCTAGATGCTAGTCACATAGTGATGTTATGTGCAATTGTGATATTCTTATTATTTCTTTGGGGACCAGCAATTTATTTTACTTTGACTTTGAAGGTTTAGCCACCATCTTGTGATCTTTTGCATTCTTGATTTGGTGTTGCAATTCCGGATTATTTTTCTTGCCTTACTGTTGGAATTGATGATTTATTATCTCTATTCATCTATACTTTGGTGGCTAAACTGGTTTATCCTTATCATTTTCGTATGCTGGTCTTGTGTTGAAAAGTGAATTTCCTCTCCAAGGACGTATGATACGGTCTTGGTAGAGTGTGTACGAGGAAGTGGAAATAAGGAACCTTGAGGATGGGGGTATGTGAGGCTGTGTTGCAGCTAGGATCCACTACCTACCTATGTGTGGTGACTATCTCTTGGAGGCTAACCACCTTGCTCAACAAGGGATATTCACAAAGGTCTTGTATGGAAGGTAGCACCGCTATGGTGTGCCTAGCACCATCGAGCCTTTGAGTGAGATATTGGATATTTATGATCATATTGTTGTTCTGAGATCATGCATAGAGATGCTGATTGTGCATGTTACCTTTGACCGAGCATTAGACATGCTCACATGTGGCCTTTTGAGTTATGCATTCCAGTTATGTGGATAGTTATTATTTGTATCATGGAGTAAATTGTGTTAACTTGTCACTATGTTATGGGACATAGTCTTTGGAAAGGTTTTCTTATGCCTGGCAAGTGTAAACAATTGAGTTATTTACGTTACTCTTATTTCATGAAAGTTAATTTGGTTGTAGAAATTGATATTTAAGCTAGTTCTATGCGATAAAGTTTTACGAAAAAGATGGATTGGTAAAGGAAATTGATCTTGATGGCATGTTTTCTTGTCATGTTTGATAGATAAGTATGGTAATTGTCGTTTACCTCTTTGTAATATGTTGATTTGGTGTAATGAAAGGAAGAAAGTTCTTGTATCTCTCCTATGATTATTGATAATTCCTAGAATATTTTAAGAAATGTACGGATTTAGATGTATCTTGCCAATGGATAAGGGCGTTTGTAAAGGATTTTGCAGTAATATTTCATTTATTTATGGAAATATTTCTATGTGCAATTTGATATTTGTTGAATGAGTTTCAGGGCTAAAGTGTGCGACATGTTCTCCATCTAGCCTTACGACTTCCAGGAGTAAGTCAGAACCTAGGGGGGGAGAATGTAGTACCCCTGCCCTAATCAATTTTTAATCTCAGTTTTATCTTAGTTAGTTTATCATAATATAATGATTATAGTCAGATGTATTCATTTAGTGCATATCTATTAATGTGGTTTTCACACTAGTTGTATGCAAGTTGCTTAGTGTTCCTATTTCATGGTATTAAAATCGAGCTAATGCTTTCATTAAGTTTATATATGTATGCATGTATGACTCTTGGTTGTAGGAGATTTCAGGTACCACACCGCATGAGTGCGAGGTTTGTCTTCACCTGGATTTGCAGGTTTGAGAGTACCTCTTTAATCCTTAGAGTTGGATTAGGTGGTCGTAAGACCCTAGTTGACCATAGTCGTGCTCAAGTAAGCATCGCCAGTCATCGTCGGTATTCCCTTTTTTGTTTGGGTTTGCGAGTCGTCTGTCTGGATGACCTTCTTGGTTTGCGTGCTTGGTGTGTATGGTTAAATTGATTAATTAGTCCTTAGTATTTAATTTGATTAAATATGTGTTTGCTCATTAAAGATTATGGACTAGTTTAAACAGGGTTTCGTTATGCGATCATCGTTAATATTGAATTGCTCGAGTCTATTTAGGAGCAAGTTAAATTACATGGTTGATTTTAAATATTAAATGCATTTTGTATATGCTGTTGAAAAAGAAAGTTTTGAATTTAATTGCAATAGAATTAATTGTATTCTGTTGGCTTTTTTAAAATAGAAAGGTTAAATTGAATTAGTTGAGAAAATCAATTTTGAATTGAAAAGCAATTTAATTTGTTGATATAGTGGAAAAATAAAGATTTTTGTGATTTATTTCAAATAAAAATTTTAAATCCAAAAATGAGTTTTTTTGGTCAAACTTTTCCATATAACCCAGACTTTTGGAAAATTTGAGGGATGGATATTTTTGGAAGAAAAAAAAAAAAATATTTTTTTGGATGTAATTTGGGGGTTTTGGATGGGGAAGGATTCCTTGAGCTGCAGATTGGGGCTCTTTAGCAGATCTTGCCAGGAATGCGAGATAAGGTAGGATTCAGATCCATCTCTTTGATTTCTGGTTGTTTTGTTCTTGCTTTTTCAAAACCAAATTTTGGATATCAATTGGAAATGGTTGTTCATGAGGAACTCTTGTTTAAATCTCCATTGGGTGTTCTCAAATTCAAATTCTATTTTAGAAATTAGATGTTGTTGGAAAGAATGGTTGAATTATTGAGTTTAAATGCCCCATTTTGCCCAAGTATGGGTTTTTGTTGAAGAAATTATTTATGGTTTGATATTCTTCAAATTGTTTGGGGATTTGAAACTTTATTCTTGCTGGGAAAATTCTCATTTTAAATTTATATGAAGCTGTGTGTTTTAAAAAAAACAAAAAAACAAATGGGGTTTTGGTTTTAAAATTAATTCTTTTTAGTCTCTGGGAGACTGTTTTTTTTTAGACTGTGTTTTACACAGTAAACAGTTAAAAAAAAAATGAAAAAAAAAAATAAAAAATGTGGAAACCCCAACCACGTGGAGGGGTGCTGCGTGTCCATTGGGCAGCAGCGCTTCCCATGGGGGCTGCGTGCTCCCTTTGGGAACAACAATGCTCCCATGGGGGTTGTGTGCTCCCAATGGGAAGCAGCGTGAGCTCCCAAGGGGGGGGCCCACGTGGGGGTCCACGTGGGTACCCTCCCGCATATTAAAATGCTCTTTTTTTTTAGTTTTTAAAAATGTTTTTTTTAATGTATTTTTTTTTATTCAAAAATATATATATATAATATTTAAATATTATTTAATGCTAATATTTTAATTAAGTTTTTAATTTGGATTAAATGTTCATTAATAATAAATTATCATTAATTTGTTATTAATCAATTGTATGAGGGAAAATATACACTTATTAATACTCAAATTTTATTTTTTTTATTATTAATGAGTATTTTTCTAAATTAAATACTTGATTGTTAATATTGGGTTTTTAATTATTAATTTGTTATATTTTATTAATCTTGGATTGATAAATATATACATCAATTAATAGTTAATTTAGGTATTTGTCTTATTGAGGAAGAATAATATTTTAATTGGAAATTGTTGAAATAAAATATATTTATTAATTGACTATTTTTAAATAATATTTTATTCAAGAATATATCATTTGAGTAATTGAGAAGTAAATGAATATTTTATCATTGGAAATTTGGATCATTTAAATGATATACTATTGGAAATTAATAATGTATTGTTTGGAATGTTGATGAGTTAATGGTATTTTCAATTTGTAAAACAAATGGTATAGTTATAATCTTCCTCTGTTTTGAGACATAGGCGAATGGACCATTGAGATTGTGGTATTGTACTCACCTGATAACGGTGGTTTTTTCTGTCAATGCAATTCGAAAACTTAGATCATTAGAAAACTTGATTGACTATTAATGATCAAATCAATATGAGAAAATATTGTCTTTTCCAGTTATTGCCTTTGCGACTTTAATTTCTGTATTCATTGTTGCTTAAGTAATGGCAAGTCGTGCTTTGTTTGATTGGTCCCGGTCGTATGGTTGATTTGGGTACCTATTTTAGTCCTTTGTCCCGAGTTGACTGTTGTTTTGTGGTAGTGTCGTACTTGGTCATATCCTTTGTGTGGGTGTCGAATGATGATTCGTGGTTGACCATAGTTGGTCAGGTCTCTAGTTAGAGTACTGTCTGTCAGTGCACCTCGTATGAAGTCATGTTTGACCAAATGGTGGATTTCTCTATTTTGAACTTCGTTCGTCTGACCATGTGTATTCCTTGGTTTTTGAGTTCATCTAAGTATAGTCTAGTGTCGTATGGGAAAGTGGCTTTCGATTGGGGGCTGCACCCAAAGTGGCTGCTGGGTAAGCAATCAAAAGTGAGTCTAATAAGTGATAACCTAACAGTAGATTAGAATTTTAATCTCTAAGTAAGATAATTGTGCCTCACACATGGGACGAGTGCTAACACAGACTCGACATGTTGTGAGAAGGCCTGAAATGGCAAACCATCATCCTTGTCTTCACGAGAGGATGTGTGGGTCCACATGAGGCTTGGATGGGCTGGAGGTTCGGATTAGGTTGCCAGGGTAACCCAGTGTATGGGGCCGGAACCTATGAAGACCTGCCATGGTAACCATACCAGGTTGTGTGATGACACTTGTCCCTACGTTTGCTAGTGTGTTGTCATTTTGTCTTGTTAGGAGCACGTTTGTGGGTCGTCCTTTTGTCTATGCCCTTGTGAGTATCGGGTTTCATGTTAGACCTTGGGTGGTGATGACTCAGTTTTGTGGATGCTCCAATTGACCTTTGTATTAGCTTTGATTATGTTCAGCTGGATCCTTTCCTTTTCAAGGATCGTTTATGTATTAATTGACTGATGCGGTCGTTTGTATATTGATTATGTTTCACCTTGATGGCCGGATTGTAATGGTGTAACCTCATGTATTCTTAACTTTATTAATTATCAGAGGGGTCTTACAGTTGAGCAGACCTGGAGATGTAGCCCTTTAGGGGTGAACTCCGAGATCATTATGGTGTTATGTGATGTTATGCCCTCATGTTTCCCTTATTCAACTTTATCACGTATGAATAGCTTATGTTAGAATGTATAAGTGGATAAGATGGAATTAACTTTAAATGCTTATAGGCAGTCCTTTCTTGAATGCAATAAATTGGAATATGAAAGAATGTAGCTTAGGATAATGGATTATATTCAATCATTATTAAGGAAATTAAGTGTGTATGGAAGATCTCATATGTTTATGATAAAATTCTAGTGTGTTAGAATAGTAGATGCATGGCTTATATTTTAATGAAAAGCTTGAATGTAAAGTATGAATGAATCATAATGGATAAACATTAGCATGTGATTTATATTTCCATATTTTGAAAGAAATTATCCTTAGTTAAGAATTATCTCATTTTTTAGATAATGAGCTTATTGGATTAATTGTGTGAGTTAAGTGAAATGTGTAAATTAAGTAATCACGTTGGGAAACTCTTTAGGTGTTAGTTGATGTCTTCCGCTATGTAATCTGAATCTTTTATATCTCGTTATATCTCAATGATGTGTTTATCTTTAAAAAAAAATTTATTGCACTCTATTCTTGTGTTATGGCTTAATCCCTTCGGGGTTCTGGTGGGGCATTACAATCTAAAACTATAAAAAATATTACTATGATGACAATGAATAATAATAAAATGTGAAGCATGCAAAATGTAAAAAACTATATAATAATTGAAAAAATAATTGTTGACGACTACTTTGAAACACTCGCCAATTGTCAGGTAGCCAATGTGAACACTCACCACCTCTATTGAAAAACAATAAGTTTAGGAAAACTCATTACTCCAAGGTCTCTATAGTCAGGTCACAACGGTGATGAGCAACCCAATGGTTGATGTGGTTGTACCTATTAAGGGGTCTGCTGGTTGGAACTAAATCCCGTTGATCGTTAATGGCTTAACTTCCTCTTTTTTTGTATTTAATAACTTAAGATTCTCTGGAAAATAAGCTACAAAGATTAAAGGAAACAAGAAAACAACAATGAAATCAATTCAATAACAACTTAACAAACTACTCAGTTAGTTCCTTGTAATCCAAGAAATTATCAAATATTATTCAAATTAGCATTAAAAAACGGACCTCCAGTAAACCTAAAAAAATCACCAACTTCACAAATTTATGGAAATAAAAATCATCAATAATATTGCCTACCATAATAATTCTCATACACAACTTACATGCACAATATGATTCATAAAGAAATAAACAAAAGATCAAACCATGTTGCTAATTTCAAATAACAGACATTACTAGATTGCACAGAACAATTTCGTAGAATATAGACGTAGATCAGGCAATCTACAAGTTGCTTCTTGTGTTTAAATCAAAGAATAAAGAATAACATAAATGTATCATAATCTGAAAGAATATCCTAAAAGATTCTAAGTGGGCCACAAGTCATGAATTTGGGACCCTTGCAAATGAATCCAACTTCTTAATTTATAGAATTTTCAACCCTATTTCCTAGGAAATATATCTAACCTAAATTAAGAACTCAAAACTAGGAGTCACAGTTAACTTGCAAGTTTATGCCTCTAGAATCCAGCTAACTATTACAAAATAAGGTTCAGTGAGCACTACGAAGAGCATGCTGTATGAGTCAAGCTTTCGTAATCATGCAAAATTTTGTTCAAAACTAGAACAGGGGTTGGAACTGCCATCAGAGTGCTAGTGGAGAAGTCATGCACAATTTCTTCTCATAAACCCTTCTATCTTTAGCAACTGTAGGTTTATCTCCTACTTCTTTTTATACAATTTATAATTATTAATAATAGATGCAACCTGTTTAGCAGGAGGATTAGCAACATGCTTGATTCTAAATTTATAATTTTAAAAATTTTCTCCGCCCTCTCTCTTTTCTTCCCCAACTCTGCTATTGTATTCGCTGCCTCTTGACACTGGGTGATCAAGTATGTGTATCTATCCATCAATTCAATATCAAAATGAGTTGGAGGTTGCAAATGTTGGACCTCATAGGCATCCCACTGATTCAATAATTGCTCTTCCTCCATGACCCCTGTATTAGTTATCCCAAATCCAAAAACTTCAAGGAGGTGCTTCAAAAAATCCTCATAATTCAAAATTACCTTAAGGAGAGGAACTCAGATGTCTACCACATCCTTCACATATTGCTGAAGCATCTCGATCTTCAATTCCAAAATGTATGTGTAAGACTACAAGTTTTTACAACAATCACCACCCAATAGGTCCTCCTCCATTATTACCTCTTCTCCTAAACACATAAATTTATTTAAAATCTGGAATTCCTTACTAAATATTATGAGCTTTCACTCCCATTGCTAAGAAGAAGAAGCTAAAGATCCTCCTACCTGTGCTACCTCCTTGTACTCCTTCATAGTATTCTGCAAAAATAATCTAATTTTCGTGACATTTATTTGGGCCCACGACTTCGCTATAGCAGCTACCTGCCTTATCTCTATGAATGCTTTTACCTCCTCCTCTAGGAGTGATGAGATTGATGGTAGATTATCATTCCTGCAAGTATCTAATGGCTTGCCCATTTCTATTAGCAACTATTTGTACTACCCTAGCTGTGTTTTGAGCTCCATATGGGAGGAATGTTCTTTCTCTATTTGTCCCCTGATGACACTGGTGGCGAGTTCCAAGGTATCCAACTTGTAAGGCCTTCCCCAAACCAAGCTTTAATTAACTTAGTTGACCATGTTTGACCCTATTAATAAATGCTTTATAATTCAATAGAATGGACTATGTTAGACAGATAGATTGGTGAGAAAAGTAATTGAACCAAGTTATAGAGTTATTGCACCTTGTGGTGTACATTTTGATGTGTTATGAATTTGAAATCCTAAAAGATCCATTGATTGGATAAGCTTGATTTAACGTATGTCAGCTATGTCTGGATGTAGAACTTATATGATTCCGTGATTGGATAACATTGATAAATGTTGATGCTTCATTTATATGCTTTATGATAAAGAACACTATATGATTCTAGAATAGGATAAATTGGAGATGATGTATGTCATTATTGGATTTGCAGGACTTTATTATGATAATAGAATTAAGATGTATGTTTTATGTGTGGACCAAAATTATGAGAATTATGATAATTGCTTATGTGGATTTAATTGGATATGAGATATATTGAATTGTTCAAATGAAAATTGTATGTGAAGTGTTTGATGTGTATTCTAATTCATGTGTTTAATATTATAGGAGGTTATTGGAAATTACTAATGTGTATTTGAGTGGCATAGGAAAAGATATCCATGTGACCATGGAAATATTACGGAGAACCAAACCTAGACCTATGTATGTTTTATTCGTAATAGTAAATGATGCATGCGTGTTAAATGTTATTTATTTGACTTACTTAAATCCAACAAGAGACAAAATTTCATGTACAATTTTGTAAAAGTATTTTCTTTGTGTCACTTGACACGTGTTGATTTATGTTTGAGTTTTTAAATTTGTCTCTTGGAGGGAATTGTTTAACTATAGCTTTTTCAATTAAATTTAATGTGATTCCATAATTGCCTTAGATAAAGAATATTTGGGATGGTCAACTTAGGTTTGACCCGAAAATAACCTTCAGAGGGGTTTAAAAAGGGTTAAATGGACTCCTAGGGGTAGTTTATTAGGGTTTTCTAAAGCCCATAAGGTATACCTAAGGGTTAGGAGTAATTTTAGGCATGTTTCTACTCCCATGTGACCATTTAGACACCCTAAAAAGTGACTTTTCTAAGTTGTACCAAAATGAAAATTAGAAGGCTTGAACTAAGTTGTTAACCTTCCTTTTTGAATGAGAGTTCCCTTTCCCATTTTACCCTACTTTCCTTTTCAGTTTTAGAAACTTGAGAGAACTCACACTAGTGTCTTCTTAAGCAAGAAAGAGATATTTTGGGGGTAATCACCCACTCTCCATTTTTGGAGACAAAAGAATTTTGAAAAGAAAAAGATAGATTTGGGATTTAGAATGCAGACTAAGGGTAGAAAGAGAAGTCTTGTGGAATTGGGCTACTCATCCTCAACAAAACTAGCATACCTTGGGGCAGTTTAAGGTTGGTTCTACTTTTCTTGTAATGTTTTCTTCTTGTATGTTGTTTTTAAAGAAAAATGCCTGTGAGAAAGACTGGTTTTTGTGCATGTATTTCTTGGAAATTTACTTAGTGTTTTGTGCTTATGCAATGTATGTGTTTTGGGAGTAAACAAGACCTCCTACTCTTGGGAGAGAGGATGGGCTTGTGGGTGGTAGAAGTGACAGCCCTCGAGTGAGAGGCTCTCATTATGAGAGTGATCACAAGTGATTTTGTGTGACCCTTGCTACATGGCTTGTTTATGCATTGGGGGTCATAAGGAGGGAAAATAAGGCATGAATGCCTTGGGGGGCATAAGGAATGTGGGGTTGTTATACTTGAAGTATTTGGTTTGCCATGAGGTGGCTATATGTTTTGTTTTGCCACAAGGTGGCTATATGTTTTACCATACTTGCAGCCTCCTCAGGGTACTTGGTCCACTAGCACCCTTGAAAAGACATCACAAATGTGTGGTACAGTGTAGCCTAGGTTGGTATTGTGTTTGAGCTGGTGTTTTCCCTTGTCTTTTGTATTGCATGTGTGTAATCCTTTCTAGGGCTTGGTTCTCCGAGCTCAGGGGTGGCTAATAGTTAGCCTAGGCTGGGAGGTGAGCACTCCATGGTCATTTCTTTGTTTTATTTGCAGGTTGTTAGAAGAAAATATCAGGACATGTAGATCTGGCTGGAGTTAATTGTTGCAGAAAAATGTTGTAAATGTAATTAATATTCTTTGAAAGTCCTCATCTATTTGAAATGAGAGACCCATTTGTAAAATGACAATAAAGACTTGGGAATATGTTTTAAAGATATGTGATATTTATTTATGTTATATTGCAGAAAAGAAATGATTGTTTCTGGTTTTTAGTTTTGAAATAAATATTTGTTGTGTATAGGATGCTTTGAAAAGAACAAAATTTATTCATTCCCTTTATGCATTTAAAATCAAGATATTAGAAAAGAAATGGAATAGATCTACCTGCATGTAGTAGGTTGGGAAATAAAATAAAATCTAAAATTTAGATCTATACATGGAAATGTCATATTTAGTTTTATTTAAATCTGTCATTTTGTTTATTGCAGAAAAAAATTAAAAAAAATAGATTTATTATATTCATTTCTAAAGTTTATTTTAGTCTAGATTTATCTAGTTTTTGTTAAATTTATTAAATTGGTCATTTATATAGTTGTTGTTAGAATTATTAAATACTGTCATTTGTTTAGTTATAGAGAATAAAATCTATAGTTAAACAGATTAAATGAAATAAATAGAAATTCTAGAGTTGCTATTCTAACTGACTTAATTATGCTTTTTACTATATTTTGTCGATAGTAAATCAATATTTAAATAACCTATCTATTTCTTTTAGCAACAAGGATTTTGATAAAAAAGGAAATAAATTCAATGATTCAAATCTGTAGAAATTATCCAATCTGCTAAATATGTTTCAATTTTATATTTTTCATAGAAAGCTTTTGTCCTAGACACCCCCCCCCCCCCACACACACACAGATATATATATATATATATATATATATATATATATATATATATATATATATATATATATATATATATATATATATATATATATAAACATCTTTTCATGCCTATATTGAATATTTAAAAGAATTCATTTCTCAGATATAAATAGAAATAAATTTATTGTCCAATATATATATATATATTAAATGTTTAAATGAATTCATTACTTAATAATAAACTTATTTGTTTGAAATATATATCAAAATATATATTTGCACTTTTTAAATAAAGCAAAAAAAAAAAAAAAACTATTTAAAACTTTATTTTATAAAAAAAAAAGAATTATTACAAAACGAAATCTTTTTAAAAAAAAAATCTATAAAAATAAATAAAAGAGTCTTTTTGTAATGATTAAAATAGAATAGGGGTTTATGGGTATCATGGTAAATTTAGGTATGTTTAGTTTATATATATATATATATATATATATATATATATATATATATATATATATATATATATATATATATATATATATATATATATATATATATATATATATATATATATATATATAGTTTAAAAATTATGGAAGTGAAAAAAAAAAATTGTCCTGAATTTAATTAGTTTATTTACCATCCTTAATTTCTTTTTATCAATGTTAAATGTTCATTTATATATAATGTATATGACAAATTGAAGAGTTAATTATTTTATTAGGTGTTTATATTTTATAAATGTTTAAATAGTCAAGAGGGCATTTAAAAAAAAATAAAAAAAAATGCTTAAAATTCTAGTTAATTTTGGAAGTTAACCTTTTAGGGGATTTTTAATGGAAAATATAATGAAATATCCTACAACATTATTATTATCATATTTGGATAAACATAGTTTAGAAGTTCAATCGGTTGAAATTAAAGCAAGGGGTAATGGGATTAATGGAAGCAAAATATTAAATAGTTGATGTTGGAAAAAGTAATATATAAACTTGATTTAAATTATTTTAATTCATTTTAGAGATTAAAATGGTTTTATTTATATAATTAAACGGAATGATTCAATATAGTAAAATAAATAATTTAAGAGGATATTGTAATAAAATTTCTCTATAATAAAATTAAGGGACTAAGCCAAGCGTACCTTATTATCCCAAGTGGAGTCTTTCATCAGACAATTTAATTAACTTAATGATGTTTGGCACCTTAATTGTATCTATTCAATTAGGCAATATTAATGAAATGAAATAGCAATAGTGTTAACATTTAGTAAATAATTGATATCAAACCCAGTAATTATATTAATGTCTGTTTAGTAGAAATGGATCCAAATAAGTACTAAAAAGCGCAACTAAAATGAAAGGAACTTTCGAGAGAACTTAATAACACCCTCATGAAAATTATTTGCTCCGCTTGATAATAGAAGTTATCATAATTGTTATGTTAGTATTTAATATCAATTAAGATTTCGTTTAGAACAAACTGTTAAGTTGTCACAACTATTTAAGTAAATGAATGCATGTAATTAAGTGCTAAAAAAAAAAAAATTTGGTTGTGTTTTGCCCAAAAGTTTGGGCATGACATTTTGGTATTAGAGCCCTAGGTTCATACACTGGTGAACATGGGCTACATTCATAACTTAGTTGAAATTGAACTATGGCTTGAAGTATAACACCTAGGTGGAAACATGTGATATAACAAAGTAAAACATAAATGAAAATTCTTTTAGATCAACAGATCAACAAATATCAATTCAAGGGGTTCCAAGGGTCACTAAAAGCCCTGAAATTTGAACCTATTAGTCATAAGGCTTATAGCATAATAAAATCCCAAGGGTTGCGAAATGTTCAATTATTTATTTATATAAAATATTTCGGTATTTAAAAATGAAAAGATAGTACTTTTGTGCTTATGAGGTTACCATTCAATTGAAACCTAAAATGCAATAATTGCCCTAATCAAACCAAGTAGGAGGAGATGAATCTTTCAATAAAATATATCTGATGGTAACTAAAGGAGTGCCATCCATCGAGATATGTTCTTGACATGGCAAGTCAAGCAAGATAGTTAGACCTTAGATGAAGTCACCATAAACAAGATAAATAAGAATAGAGACAGATCTAATTAAAATTTTAAGCTATATGAAATTATGATGGTTAAAAAGATCAAGGCCACCATAGAAGACATAAATGAAGGAGAATTAAAAGGAACTCTTGTGAATCTTAGATAGAAGCATTGACCTATCCTAATTACTAGGTACCTTAAGAATGTGGTCATGTTAGATTTCTTATTGAGAGCATTTGTTAGACAATGTTTGTAGTAATATAGTGGAGCTAGAGTTGGATAACCCTGCAGATAAGAACTCAATTTGATGAATGGAAATTCCCTTGGTCAGAAAACCCTAGTAATACTATAGGTGAGTTAAATAAGGACAAAGGAGGCATGAACTTCTTGGGTAAAAACATGTATTTACAATAAAACCTAAGTTCATCCGTGGTTATATAATTGGGGAAACAAGCAAGTAAAACCTCAACTAGTTCCTTTATGGGAAGATAATCTTGGAGAAAGTAAATAATGGAAGAGAGAGTAGAGTTGATTTAGTAATCATACAAAAATCCCCATTGAAATGCAAGGAGTGTAAAAGTATTAGGATCCCATAATCTAGAAATGTGCAACTAGTTTTCGTTCATAAACTAAGAAGAAAAGTGCAACCCAATCATGGTTAGCCGCTAGGTACAAGACAATATGTAACACCATTTATCTACTAGGCACAATCGAAGAAGCTTTGCAAATTTTGGCACTCAAGTGTGAAAGTATGTGAAAACATTAAGTATGGATGAAACAACGTGCAGATGGAAATGGCTTAGGAAAAAATAGTATAACAATAATATAATACCAAAGCTTTAATGAGAATTAGTTGGCAGTATAAAATATTTTATGAGAACATAGATAAGGAGCTGAATTATGTGGTTAGCCAGGGGAGAACGTAAAAAAATTATGGGTCTTAAGACATTGGTAGTTATTGGACACCCTTAAGTTATACTGTAATTAGGTAACAAAATATTATGACGATAAGGTGTTTATTTTTTTGTGGATTGAAGGAAATTGTAAGTTGTGATATGTCGGAAATGGCTAGTTAGTATATATAAATAAGTAATATGGAATGAGACAACTTCCCTCTTTACTAAATTTTAATTAAAAGGATGGGTGTTGGTCACTTTTCGAGTGCACACCCCCTTGATTTCATAGTTGCATAAGTGAAGTAAGAGAGAATAAGTCCACTCTCCGAGTTGTTTGAATTATGTCATGAAATGTGTGGGTAGAAATTGTTGTCAACCATTATCGACCTTACTTGACAATAATTTCACCCCAAATGGCTCTTAACCATAAGTGTTAGTAATTTGGCAACAAGCTCCTACCTAATGAAGGCAAGTGAATGTTAGAGGTGAAAATATAAGGAGCTAGAATAAGGTGCTAAGAAAACAAATGATGTCCCTAGTAAAATTATATGATTACATTATACAACCCTAAGTGGTTCTAAGTAAACAAGTGTCAAATTTGTACCAAAACCGAGTGTGTAAGATATGAAAGTGTCAATACTTGAGCTACCACGTAACATTGGATCAAGGTTTAGCATATTAAGATAAGTAATGGAGTCCAAGAAGAATGGATAGAGAATGGTAGAGTTAGGACAATCACCTGTTAGATATAATTAAGGATGTTAATAACCCTAAATAGATAACGAATTATATCAGAAAGTGTTGCTGGTAATAGTAAGCACATGAAGGTTAAAATGGAACATGATCTATAAAAAATGATTGCGATCTCTTGTGTATAAGAAATTATTTCCTAAATCAATAAAGGATTATAAAAAATCTAAGAACCTTAAGAGTCTAATAATCACTTCCTAACACACTCAGGACACGTGATCTTGGGTGATGTGTTGTGGTTACTCCCTATAGCATGGCTAGAATGGTCATCTTGTTTCGAGTTTGATTCGACATTATTTGTTTGATTTTCTTTGAATAGCATTTCGTGACCTGGGGGCTAGTACTTTCTGTTTATTTTTTTTTAGGATGAAAGGACCACTAAATTTGTGTTTCTTTTATTTTGAGCTATGGCACTTGCCATGTTTCCAGTTTTGGTATCTTTCAATTGCCTGCATTTTTCTTCTTTTTATTGGACTTGGCAGAAGTAACTTATATTTTTGATCTTGTAAAGAGTCTAGTGGTCATTTTGGTGGTTAATATAACTAGCCTTAGTGATGTGATTTGTGTAATATCTATCATGTTCATTGATTTAGCATGTGTAAAGAGATGATTGCGTGGATGGTATCTAAAATAAGTATAAATAATATCATCACTCCCTTAGAATGGGATTGTTATGTACCTTAATGTTTGGGAATTGCGAATAATGTACCCTATGAAAATTAAACCTTGGTGCCTAGAAATAAAAATAGTATAAACCCTAGTGGTAGAAAACTACCCTATATAAGGGCAGAATTGAAGAACCTAAATTTGATTTTGCCTTGGCACCTAAGAAAGTTGGAAGAAATTATGCACCTAGGATGGTTTAGCAAATAGTTATTAACACCCTAATGAGGTGCCTTGTTCTAGAGTAAGTAGATTTGTTGTGGATAAGTGTGAAGTCAATTTTCTTAAGTAACATGCTTGGATGAGAATACAGTAGGATAAACATGCTTTTAAACAAATTCTAAACAAAGTAGGACTCCTAGAAACTCGATATGTGTAACCTTGATTTTGGGAGTTGATGTGTGTTATTGATATGATTTGGATGGCGCATTAATGTAAATTGTTGAAAGATAGAACTTTGCAAACACCTACCTGAGATCGAAGGGAAATGTAATAAAAATACTAAGAATTTAACATTGTGAAGATAGTAAGTTAATTACAATAATAAGTTGATTTTGGTATTTCATCCTTCTAGTAGGCAAGTTAAGATTCTGAGTAACTCATAGAAAATGTGGGAAATGTTATGTCCCTACTTCGTAATTCTACTCACGTGACTTCCAGGAGTAAGTAGAACTCTAGGGGAGGAGGATGTAAGGCCTTCCCCAAACCAAACTTTGATTAACTTAGTTGACCATGTTTGACCCTATTAATAAATGCTTTATAATTCAATAGAATGGACTGTGTTAGACAGATAGATTGGTGAGAAAAGTAATTGAACCAAGTTATAGAGTTATTGCACCTTGTGGTGTACATTTTGATGTGTTATGAATTTGAAATCCTAAAAGATCCATTGATTGGATAATCTTGATTTAACATATGTCAGCTATGTCTGGATGTAGAACTTATATGATTCTGTGATTGGATAACATTGATGAATGTTGATGCTTCATTTATATGCTTTATGATAAAGAACTCTACATGATTCTAGAATAGGATAAATTGGAGATGATGTATGTCATTTTTGGATTTGTGGGACTTTATTATGATAATAGAATTAAGATGTATGTTTTATGTGTGGACCAAAATTACGAGAATTATGATAATTGCTTATGTCGATTTAATTGGATATGAGATATATTGAATTGTTCAAATGAAAATTGTATGCGAAGTGTTTGATGTGTATTCTAATTCATGTGTTTAATATTATGGGAGGTTATTGGAAATTACTAATGTGTATTTGAGTGGCACAGGAAAAGATATCCATGTGACCATGGAAATATTACGGAGAACCAAACCTAGACTTATGTATGTTCGTAAAACCAGGGTTTGTCTACTGGAGAGACAACACCCCGTTTGTGTCGTATTTTATTCGTAATAGTAAATGATGCATGCGTGTTAAATGTTATTTATTTGACTTACTTAAATCCAACAAGAGACAAGATTTCATGTACAATTTTGTAAAAGTATTTTCTTTGTGTCACTTGACACGTGTTGATTTATGTTTGAGTTTTTAAATTTGTCTCTTGGAGGGAATTGTTTAACTATAGCTTTTCAATTAAATTTAATGTGATTCCATAATTGCCTTAGGTAAAGAATCTTTGGGATGGTCAACTTAGGTTTGATCCGAAAATAAACTTCAGAGGGGTTTAAAAATGGTTAAATGGACTCCTAGGGGTAGTTTATTAGGGTTTCCTAAAGCCCATAAGGTATACCTATGGGTTAGGAGTAATTTTAGGCATGTTTCTACTCCCATGTGACCATTTAGACACCCTAAAAAGTGACTTTTCTAAGTTGTGCGAAAATGGAAATTAGAAGGCTTTAACTAAGTTGTTAACCTTCCTTTTTGAATAAGAGTTCCCTTTCCCATTTTACCCTACTTTCCTTTTCAGTTTTAGAAACTTGAGAGAACTCACACTAGTGTCTTCTTAAGCAAGAAAGAGAGATTTTTGGGGGTAATCACCCACTCTCCATTTTTGGAGACAAAAGAATTTTGAAAAGAAAAATATAGATTTGGGATTTAGAATGCAGGCTAAGGGTAGAAAGAGAAGTCTTGTGGAATTGGGCTACTCATCCTCAACAAAACTAGCATACCTTTGGGCAGTTTAAGGTTGGTTCTACTTTTCTTGTAATGTTTTCTTATTGTATGTTGTTTTTAAAGAAAAATGCCTGTGAGAAAGACTAGTTTTTGTGTATGTATTTATTGGAAATTTACTTAGTGTTTTGTGCTTATGCAATGTATGTGTTTTGGGAGTAAATAAGACCTCCTACTCTTGGGAGAGAGGATGGGCTTGTGGGTGGTAGAAGTGACAGCCTTCGAGTGAGAGGCTCTCGTTATGAGAGTGATCACAAGGGATTTTGTGTGACCCTTGCTGCATGGCTTATTTATGCATTGGGGGTCATAAGGAGGGAAAATAAGGCATGAATGCCTTGGGGGGCATAAGGAATGTGGGGTTGTTATACTTGAATTATTTGGTTTGCCATGAGGTGGCTATATGTTTTACCATACTTGCAATCTCCTCAGGATACTTGGTCCACTACCACCCTTGAAAAGACATCACAAATGTGTGGTGCAGTGTAGCCTGGGTTGGGACTATGTTTGAGCTGGTGTTTTCCGTTGTCTTTTGTATTACATGTGTGTAATCCTGTCTAGGGCTTGGTTCTCCAAGCTCGGGGGTGGCTACTAGTTAGCCTAGGCTAGGAGGTGAGCACTCCATGGTCATCTCTTTGTTTTATTTGCAAGTTGCTAGAAGAAAATATCAGGACATGTAGATATGGCTGGAGTTAATTGTTGCAGAAAAATGTTGTAAATGTAATTAATATTCTTTGAAAGTCCTCATCTATTTGAAATGAGAGACCTATTTGTAAAATGACAATAAAGACTTTGGAATATGTTTTAAAGATATGTGATATTTATTTATGTTATATTGCAGAAAAGAAATGATTATTTTTGGTTTTTAGTTTTGAAATAAATATTTGTTGTGTATAGGATGCTTTGAAAAGAAAGAAATGTATTCATTCCCTTTATGCATTTAAAATCAAGATATTAGAAAAGAAATGGAATAGATTTACCTGCATGTAGTAGGTTGGGAAATAAAATAAAATCTAAAATTTAGATCTATACATGGAAATGTCATATTTAGTTTTATTTAAATCTGTCATTTTGTTTATTGCAGAAAATAAAAATAAAAAAACAGATTTATTATATTTATTTCTAAAGTTTATTTTAGTCTAGATTTATCTAGTTGTTGTTAAATTTATTAAATTGGTCATTTATATAGTTGCTGTTAGAATTATTAAATACTGTCATTTGTTTAGTTACAGAGAATAAAATCTATAGTTAAATAGATTAAATAAAATAAATAGAAATTCTAGAGTTGCTATTTCTAACTGACTTAATTCTGCTTTTTACTATATTTTGTCGATAGTAAATCAATATTTAAATAACCTATCTATTTCTTTTAGCAACTAGGATTTTGATAAAAAAGGAAATAAATTCAATGATTCAAATCTGTAGAAATTATCCAATCTGCTAAATATGTTTCAGATTTTATATTTTTCATACAAAGCTTTTGTCCTAGACACCACATATATATATAAACAGCTTTTCATGCCTATATTGAATATTTAAAAGAATTCATTTCTCAGGTATAAACATAAATAAATTTATTGTCCAATATATCTATATATATATTAAATGTTTAAATGAATTCATTACTTAATAATAAACTTATTTGTTTGAAATATATATCAAAATATATATTTGCACTTTTTAAATAAAGCAAAAAAAACGAAAAACAAATACTATTTAAAACTTTATTTAATTAAAAAAAAAAGAATTATTACAAAACAAAATCTTTTTTAAAAACAAATCTATAAAAAAAATTAAAATAAAATAAAATAGGCTTTTTGTAATGATTAAAACAGAATATGGGTTTATGGGTATCATGGTAAATTTAGGTATGTTTAGCTAAAAGGGGGATAAACCTCACTTTAAATATATAAGTGTATATATATATATATATATATATATATATATTAAACACACACACACACATATATTTATGTATAGTTTAAAAATTATGGAAGTGAAAAAAAAAAAATTGTCTTGAATTTAATTAGTTTATTTACCATCCTTAATTTCTTTTTATCAATGTTAAATGTTCATTTATATATAATGTATAGGACAAATTGAAGAGTTAATTATTTTATTAGGTGTTTATATTTTATAAATGTTTAAATAGTCAAGAGGGCATTTTTTTTTATTTATTTTAAATGCTTAAAATTCTAATAAATTTTGGAGGTTAACCTTTTAGGGGATTTTTAATGGAAAATATAATGAAATATCCTACAACATTATTATTATCATATTTGGATAAACATAGTTTAGAAGTTCAATTGGTTGAAATTAAAGCAAGGGGTAATGGGATTAATGGAAGCAAAATATTAAATAGTTGATGTTGGAAAAAGTAATATATAAACTTGATTTAAATTATTTTAATTCATTTTAGAGATCAAAATGGTTTTATTTATATAATTAAACGGAATGATTCAATATAGTAAAATAAATAATTTAAGAGGATACTGTAATAAAATTAAGGGACTAGTGGAGTCTTTCATCAGACAATTTAATTAACTTAATGATGTTTGGCACCTTAATTGTATCTATTCAATTAGGCAATATTAATGAAATGAAATAGCAATAGTGTTAACATTTAGTAAATAATTGATATCAAACCTGGTAATTATATTAATGTCTGTTTAGTAGAAATGGATCCAAATAAGTACTAAAAAGCGCAACTGAAATGAAAGGAACTTTCGAGAGAACTTAATAACACCCTCATGAAAATTATTTGTTCTGCTTGATAATAGAAGTTATCATAATTGTTATGTTAGTATTTAATATCAATTAAGATTTCGTTTAGAACAAACTGTTAAGTTGTCACAACTATTTAAGTAAATGAATGCATGTAATTAAGTGCTAAAAAAAAAAAATTTGGTTGTGTTTTGCCCAAAAGTTTGGGCATGACACAACTCTCCCCACTTTGTTTGTTTGCCTAATTTTACTTGGGATACCTGGTATTTCGGGGAGGCTTGACCCTCTGTGTGAAGTGGAACTGCCACATCTGCAATCACTTCACAAGAACCTGTTGTTGATAGACAATGGACAGTCTTAGGTTTCTTGACCTTTATTGGTTCCTCTTTGATTGCTTGTTGTAGAGTAATTTTAGGTAAGTCTACTTTTCTTTTCTTCTTCTCAAAAGTAAATTCCAGCCACTGTGGTATATCTTTATCATTGTCACCTTGATATGACACTATATCAGCAGTTACAATATGAACATCTGCTTGTTCCTTTTCTTCATCCCTCTCTTCCGCTTCTGTCTGTTTAGGATCTTAAGGTGAAGCAACTTGGTGGGCCAGACTAGTTTGGAGAGCAATATTAACATTTAGCCGTTGCTGCTTGTGCAACCCTCCCAACTTACCACTAAACTCCTCTCCAAGCGTCCTCTCTTCGTCATCTACTTCTATCCCACCTTGCCCGACAACTATATCCTTAAGGAGGTTTTCTTGATCTTGAGGGGTTAAGACTAATCTTTCATTTAGAAAATCTTCTGCCTCACTATGTTCTTTCTCCCCTCCTAGTGACTGTTGTTCCATAGGTCGTTCCTCTTCTTGGTCTGAGTTTGATTCAACATTCATGATAATTATATTTTCAGTAGTGGACCTAAATCCCTATATCCTAGGCTGCCCTATGGTTGTATCAACCGGTGGTGGTATGGGGGTGTTGGTAACTGGGCCTTGTGCAACAACTGTTGGAGAAGGCTGAGTGGGTACATCCTCATCTATTTTTTTTTCCTTATTCCTACTCTTGAGAACCTTCTCCCGCAACCTACCCTATAGATGTCCTTGGCAGAAGGACTTCAGCGAGTGGCACCGCTCCTAATCCATCTGTTACCCCTAGGTCTGCAACCTTCTTCAATAACTCAGACTCCCTCATCTTTTCTTGAAGTTTTCTCATTAGGTCCTCGGTGCTATCTTGGGGCCCCACTTCTTCATCGGGGTCAGTAGATGTATTCTTTCTTGAGCTCGATCTTGTCATCCGAGCATACTCCTTATAACCCCTTGGCTGGGGTACCCCTGAGGTAGACTCTTTCTGCTTCCCCTTTGAAGCACTCGGCCTAACCCTTTGACTTAGCCACTGTTTGGTCCTATTTATGACCACTTGGGAGACCTTTTCTATATTCACATTCTCTTTTACAGACCACCTTATTGGGGAGAGGGGCCTTTTATTAATTTATTGCTCTTTGTATGCAACATCTAGTAAGTCACCCCCATCTCTCAAGTCTTTAGGGAGGTTGGTTTAAATTTTAAAATCTCTTATTTGGGGTATTGATAACCTGTTATAGTTCTTCTCTCACTTCAAAACTATCTTGGAGGTTTGCCCAAAAATCCTCTAGTCTAGGCTTATACCTCTCATATGACTTAGGCATAGTTTTCTTGTTTCCCGTAGGGATCATACAATTACCTAGCATAATCAAATTCTTTAAGATTCAAATCTTGGAACTCTGGCTCCGCCAACTTTGCCACCTGGATCTTTGAGCAAGAGAAATACCCAATAGATACTGAAAAGTCAATGCCTGTTTTGTGCTTGGATGACAGGAGGGATTGGAGGCCTAGCAGCTGCTTGACATATTCTAATAAGATGATCTGGTCATTACAGTACCTTGGCAACAACATTG
This sequence comes from Cryptomeria japonica, assembly GCF_030272615.1. Taxonomy (NCBI): domain Eukaryota; kingdom Viridiplantae; phylum Streptophyta; class Pinopsida; order Cupressales; family Cupressaceae; genus Cryptomeria; species Cryptomeria japonica. The sequence goes on along the minus strand of NC_081406.1, from coordinate 494,674,400 downwards.
GGTTTCCTATAAACCCACTGACCCTTATGTAGGTGGAGCGTGGGTTTTGGATAAACCAACACATCCACTCTTGGATGATCGCCATGGCCTTTGGGCTAATCCTATATCTTGTATCTCCTATCAATTTAATAGTTATAGGAAAAAGGAAGGCATCATTGATCCTTTTAAAATGTGCCTTTGCATTGATGAGGGGGAGTTGGAATAATATTCCCATACCTTCTTCTGGCCTTCTTCGTCCCCTAGTTGCCCTTCAACCTATAGGCCTGGAAATTTGCTAGCTCTTGCAGCCACCTAGATGACATATGATGTAAAGAAGAACTTCTTGGTTTGGTGGACCTCTTTCATCTTCCTGCAAATGTTGTTCGAAAGGATCTGAGCCCAATCGAAGTATTGTTTCCCTATTATGATGGTTGTCATGAATTGGAACATCCATGGGTGAAAATATTTGTAGTCAGGCTTGCCAAAGGCCTTGCTCAACATGATGATTAGGTCTCTTTGAGGCTATTTAAAGTCTGCCCTCAGTATCTCTGTGGCCTTTAGACCTATTTTCCTTTCTTCTTCTAGACAATTTTCATTCATGTGCCTCTTGTTTGAGGTCACATTAATGTTCCAAAATCCTTGGGCTTCTTATTCTATTGAAAGGAATATTTCATCTCTTGTAGGGATACCAAACACAAATCCCAACATATCAGGGGACAAATCTATCATTGTCTTACCCTGTGTGTTTGTGCATTTTCAAGTGTCAGGGTCATAGAACTTGGTAATTGTCATTATAAACTCCGGAGCCTACACCGACTGTGGGAAGATGGTAGCCTCTACTAAGCCTGATCTCTTTATCCTTCTTTGTGGGGCTTCCAACCTTGGTTTGTCTAACTAGGTTCTAATGTCTTCAATTTTGATGTGTCCAATCTCAACATCAATGACCCATTTAATTTGATCATCTAATTTTGAATCATAAACCTACCCTTGGTAATGGTACTTCATGGTTGTCGAAAGTCGATCAATGTCCTTTCCTCTCTTGCTGGAAGTTGGGTCCATCTAGTTGCTTGAATCTGCAAGAAGGAAACAAGTGTTAGTACCTTATACAAAACATAAAAACTTCATTCACCTTGGGACTCTAGGGTTTCAAGGTGGGAAGTTCTCTTTTAAAAAAATAATGACCTCGGAACTCCGAGGTAGGCAAGCTTGAAAATCAAAAGGATCTAGAAATCTAGGGTTCCGGGTTGGGTAAGTTTGAATGAAGTCCAGAACTCTGGGGTTCCGGGGTTGATGGGTTGCAAATGGGTCCGGAACTCCGAGATTCCAAAGTAGATATTCCAGGCTCATCTTAGGACTCCACCGGGCTAGATACGAAGATACCAGAAGGATTTTTAAAGATGACGGGTTCATAATAACGGACCTCAGAAGTCTGAGGTTCCTGGGTTTCGGGGTTAGTGGTATTACTTCTTTAAAGGGGTAATCCAGAACTTTGGGATTCTGGGGTTTTGGGCTCATCAAGTGTTAGATTCAACAATAACCTTAGAACTCCGGGGTTCCTAGATTTCAGGGTTGCGAAAAGAAACTAACCCGGAACTCCGGGGTTTCGAGTTAGAACTAGGGAACATAGGAAGCAAAACAAAACAAAGAACAAGAAACACGAACAAGAAAAACTCGCAACAAGAAGAGGATCTAAACTACAAACAACAAGGAGGAAAGAAAAATCACCAACCTGGTGAGAAAAATTGCCCAAGTACGCGAAAGGAGCTCGAAAAGACGGAGGCACGAAGTCGGGAGGCAAAAAAACAATAGCTCTAGAAGGTTGAATGCACAAATGGGCTTTAAAAAGTTCACTTTTCATATTTATACCCCCCCTGGACCTCGTTCGTATGAACACCTTAAATAGGACCTCAGGACTTCGGGATTCCGGAGTATCGAGGTTGATGACAAAAAACCAAAGAATAAATATCTTACCTCGTGACTCCGGGGTGAGGGAGAACAAGAAAACAAACAATCAACTTTGGGACTCCAGAGGTCCGGAGTTCCGAGGTTGACGAACAAAATGCAACGTACCCTGGGACTCCGGAGTTCTGAGGTAGACAACACCAAATGCACCTCGGGACTCCAAGACTCTGGAGTTCCGAGGTGGACAACACAAAACGGAAGACAATGCACCACTTCGGGACTCCGGGGTTCCGAGCTAGGTGCACTAACAAGAACAAAGAGACCAACCTCGGGACTTTGGGGTTTCAGGGTTTCGAGGTGGAGAAAGAAAAGAAACAAAAAGGAAAGAGACCTCAGGACTTTGGGGTTTCGAGGTAAAAGGAGCAAAAAACTAAAAGAAACAAAGAAACATAAAGCAAAAAGGGGACCCATATTTTCAACACAAGGACACTAATGGGGGTTAGGTATGCGGGGCATAACAATAATGTCCAATTGATTATAAAGAGATTTATATGAAAATTCCAAACAACAATAATCATGTATCATAAATATTAAAAACTTTTAAGTATAATAAACATATTTAATGCACAAAGAGAAAATATAAATTTGATATCTTACTTCTCACAAGATTATTCATACCCATTAGAGGTAAATTATTTGTCTTTGTCTGACCTCAAGCAATCGATCGTCCTTCCTATCTTATTCTCTACAATTGCTTTAAACTTCTCAAAGGATTTCGATTTTTACTTTAGAAAAGTAATCCAAGTCATTCAAGAATAATCGTTAATGAGCACCATAAAATACTTGTCATCTTGTAGAATATTTTTCTTCATTGGTGTACACATATCTTTTGAGCCAATCATCACAAGGTCATCCAAATTGATATGTCCCAACCTTCTATGCTAGAGCCAACTTTGTTACCTTTGTATGGGAAAATACTTAAGTCCATTTACTTCACTAAGATGACAAACATAATTGTTACTCTAGCTTTCTTCTACAATGAATTCTCCAACATTAGTCTTCTCAATTTTACAACCCTTTATATTGAAGGAAAGATTCTAGCCTTTATCACACAATTGATTCACACTTAGAAGATTATGTTTCAAGCCTTCCACATACATGAGATCATAGGTTTTGGTCTTTCAAGACCATCAAGACTCAGAGCACCCTTATTGATAATCATAGCAACATAGTTGTTACCAAGAGTCACGTCTCTTTTATCAAACTTTTAAAAGTCAATGAATCTGCTCTTGTCTCCAGCCATGTGACTTGAATAGTTTGTTGTCAATGATCCATATATTTTTATTCTTCTAAGCATGAAGTGTAGTTTGAACAACCATGAATTTTTCTGATCTTTGTCCTTCTAGTTTCTTTTTCTAAACCTTCTCTATTTCACTCTTCTAATTCATTGAGTTATTTCCTTTAATGTCCAACTTAGGAAGACTTATAAAATTGCTTCTACAATTTCTTGCAATATGTCCAAAATTATTGCATTTATGATATATAATATTGAAATCAAACAAAGGTGTAAATAAATTTATGCTAACAAAAATATTCCTTCTTGTAGTAATGTTTCTACATTTCATTTCCTTATGAACAAATTGATTTCAATTAAAATATTAACCAAAAAATGAATGATTGAACTTGATATTGTATGCTTGTCCCTTGAATCTTATTTTTCAGATCTCCTATTATGTCTATGCACTTGAGTGAAGCCATCATCTTCCTTCTTTTTGTCTCTAGTTTCCTAAAATTATTTTGATCTTGAAATTCCAAAGTCATTCCCTTCTAGATTCTTAGCAACATACTTCATGGAATTATCTGTGATGATCTTTGGTTTCTTATGATCTGATATAAGATCTTAGTGCTCTTTCCAAACTTAATTTTTAGTTGATTTGTTTCTTTCTCCAAATCCTTTCTTAATGTGACAATTTCTGCCTCGATTCTTTCACATTCCTTATCTCTTGTCAACAACCTTTTTGTCATAACTTCTTCTATCCTCTTTTCTTTGCCCACTTGCATTCTTTTCTGCCTTCTCAATATTTTGAGATAACTTGTCTTTATCTTTTACTTCTTTTGTAATCCTTTTCTTTAGTCCTTTGATTTATTTTCTAATACAATATAATTATTCCACAAGATCTACCTTGCCATCTTAATTTCAAGACTTCAATCCTTTGGCATCACTTTTAGGTAGTCTCCATAGCCATGAATAAAGACCTCTCACCCTCATTCGTAGAAGCACATTGATCATTATCATCATCATCATCATCATTGACGAGTCTTGAAATTGACACTATTTTATCTATCTCATATTTTCTCTTATTAGACTTTTATATATTTAAAACTATATCCTGAACTAGACTTTTACCTAGTTAATGAAATATATGACATGTTGTAAATAAATAATGTTAATGTGGATAAATGCTTTCTCTGAGAAGCTTTAAGTACTAGTAGTCATCTAGAAACCAAAGTAGATCATTCCCCTACTACCTAGAGAAGGTGATGATCCAACCTCACAAGAAAAGAATCAATTGCAAGAAAAGCACCTATCACACAAAAGTGGTCAAGAAAGATTGATTTTCTCAACACAACCCGAGATTTCTTTATTGATTGCCACAAGAATGTTGATTACAATGAATTAATGAATCCTTATGAATGGATGAATGAAACCCTAATTCAAGATTAATTTAACTAATGCCAAGTATCACAATCATAATGAATGAGACAACTTTATACATTATTAACCTAATTAAATAAACAGGTAAAAGAATATAAGTTTAGTTAAGTGAATAAAGTAATTAAAGGACCTATTTAATGAATTATTAGATATATAATTTCCTAATTACTCCAACAACCCCCTTAAGGTTAAGTTAGAGACTAGATAAAAAAGCTAAGATGAATACAAAATGTAAGCATGAATGAGTCTCGACAAAAAAAGGCTTCATTAGGTACCCATGTACAAAGAAATGCAACTCTCAAAAAAAGAGAAAAGGAGAAAAACCCAATGGGAGAAAACTCCTCTCTGAAAGAGAGAAAAATAAATTAAAAAGAGTACATATGACTAAGCATGAATGAAGTTCCAAATGTCCCCCAAGTACTAAATAGGCACAAAAGTGCAATTAATATTCCCCCATAAGAGAGAAAGGAAGAGATAGTGTATCCCCCTCATAATGATTAAGCTCCAATGCTAAAGGTGAAATCTCAAAGATGGATGCTAAAGATGATCCAAAAGAGACAAACACCATTCTTTCCCTTAGGAAGAAACATATTCAGTGACCAAAGTAGAAGAAACTCCTTGAAAGGAGATGGAAGTAATAATCTCATGATATGTGCCATGGAAGATTACTCAATTATCCACATGTCTAAATCAAAAGATGCCAAATCAACTAAATCAAAATTAAACAACTGTGAAGATAGCTGATGAACAATCTTTGAAGGCATTGATGAAGATGAGATGACAAGATTGTACAATCTGCCATCAAAGAGGAAGCAAAGATTCTCAAATACCTACAATGTGTGCTTCAACCAATAACCTTGCAATATCTGGCAAGTATACACCCCACAAAGTAGAAACTGGAAGGGGAGAATCAACCTACTAAATTTAATTAATGGTGGACATGCATGAGACGATGCCAATTTGATGAAGAACAATAGAAGATGATAAATATTGATATGGTGTTTCAATTGGAGTGAGAACTAAGAGACAAAAATCTGATCCCTTGGGACACAAAAGACTTGTGATATAATCAAGTATCTCAAAAGTACCACAATCATAGGGTATGCAATTTGGATGTTCTAGGGGCATGAGCCAAATTGTTGCAAGATCCTTTAAAAATGGACAGATATGAGGGTCTTCATAGATTGCCCAAAGATTAGTCCAAAGTTTGTGAGGACAATCAATGTCCAATAAAGCACACATAGTGACATCATTAACACTAGAGCCAATCACTCCTACAACATGATCATTAATGAACCTACAAACATGCTTACCCCTATGTGATGCTAGTTGAGGGATGCGTCCATATAGATAAAGAAAAAAACCAATCTTCTCTTCCCTTATTTCATGGATTTTTATCCACCATGAACTGACCACCTCCACCAACTCTCATCAACATAATATTCTACCACTTCCACATGCAAACACACCATATCTTCATATAAATCTACAAAATCGAATTACACTTTTTCTACAACTTCTACTTGCACTAACTCATGCTCATAAAAATCAACATTACCTTTGCTGCTACAATGTTCTCTTCATTATCTCTCCCTGCAACTACAACCTCTTTGAGTAGCTCTGCTCTATCTTCACTCAACATGAACAACTCTTCTTCGAGCAAAATTCCATCCTCATCAAGTTCATCGAATTAATTGCTGCACATAGACGAAAAAAAAGAATAAAGAAATTTCGATGGAGGAATAAGCTATGACAATAAAAAGTCCAATGAAAAGGCTCTAGTTGTAATCTTTATTGCGGATCTAATGTATGTTTATTAGAACAGTTTATTTAGAATGAAATTATAGTTTATCAAGTTGCAAATAATATGTTGAATGGTAAACTGAGAGTCTTTGTTTTAGTTTTGTATTTTGAAATTTTAAGCTGCAGGTTTGGAGAAAGGGTGTTGTCTTCTTGCATCCCTTATAAAGAAACAAGATATATATATCCAAAAATACCTCCTTGGCTTCCTTATCTATTGCAACAAAGCTCACTTTTGAAGTATGCTTTTAATGTCTACAAGCAATAAATTGGAGGCCTACTTTAATTGATCATCCCAAAATGCCTTGAACTCTCCATGCACATACATGCACTCCTAATACCTAGAGGGATAATGAAAATCATTGGTAGACTTTTTAAAAAATTCAACAAGATATTCAAATTCATCTACAAAGATTTGCCCAAAAGTGTGCCAACAAAATAGTTCCATGGCATGCCTAGTATTTAATCCATTCATCTTATAAATATATTCAGAAGGGATTCCCCATGATGTGATAATACTAAAATCTTGATTTGTAATCACAATTACACTATTCTAGTTAAGATTGCCCTTTATTGGCAAAAGAGAATTCAATTGATTTAGATGATCTAAATTATCCAAAATAATAAATACTTGAATAAATCTCAAATACTTTGCTAGGATTGATTTTTCTTCTTCTACACTAGAAAATGATGTGTACATTGAGCCACCAATGTCTTAGAACATTTTTTTCCTTCTTTTGACACATTTTTATTTGATGTATCTCATACATTGTAAACAAAATTACTTCTATACAAGGACAATTTCTTCTTGTTGTAGTAGTATTTTGCCAATGTGGTTTTTCCAAACCCACCCATACCCGCAATCCCAAAAAAATTACATCTTTAAAATAAATTTTACTTCTTTCAAAATTTTGTGAGATTCCATACAGACCCCCTGGATGTTCATCCGCAACAAATGAATATATTTTAGGGTGCTCCAATACACAACTTGCAATATTCTCCTTCAACATTCTTTCATCACTATTAAAGAAAAGAAATTGGAAAACTAATCACCCAAATTAGTTTTTTATAAAAATATCTATTTTAAATTAATCTATAACTTGATAAGTAGGAGGTAATTTCTAGCATGTCAAATTATGATATTGCTATTGGGATTTTACTATGTAGTTTTGGATCAATGAGTTTTACTCAAAAACTATATAGTTGAATCTTGATCACAATATCATAATTTATAACTTATTTATATTTTGATTGAATAGAAAAATGTATATTAATCTTTTAAATATCAAAATGTTTAACATACAAAAAAATGTTTTACATCCTTTCAAATAAAATTGAAAAAGACAACAGTAAAGATATAAAAATATGATATGTATTTCATATCATAGAGAAAAGGAAGGCTTTTACAAAATCAAAACAGGTCCCCCCAAAAAAATTAAAATTTGATTGTCTAAAAAATTTACTTCAAAAATTATAAACCAAAATAAGAATTTAAACATTAAGACTTTTTAAAATATCCATTCATCGTGGTGAAATTATCCCATGCTCATGTCATTTTGAAGATAGTTTTATATCAACCTTGACAAACAAGATCTAATGTAATAACATAAATAATGGCATGTCCTTGTGCTCTTTTTGTCATATTCTTATAAATTATTATAAATAAATTTTTAAAAGAGGATTAAAACATGACGTTCTAAATAGGATATTGCAAAAAAAAGTAATCAAGGTGCTCTGCTATTTGGCAAAATGCGAAATCATTTCTCAGCGAACTTGGCAAGGTTTTCGGCGGGGGGTTGCAGACAAGTCTTTGCCACATGCCCGAGGAGCATCTCTGTCTTCAGTCTGCCATGTAAGGGATACCCTGCAACAAACGAAAGGCGGGATTCGGTTTACAGAGTGGGCGAGTTTGGGAAAAATGATGTAATTAGGGCAAAAAAAACCGAAGCCTTGTCACTTCCCTCCGACGAAAATTGGCAAGTCGTTCGATCGAAAAATGCCAAGAAGAAGATGAGTGAGAGTAGAAATATGTCTTTAATCTTCGATTGGCACAAACCCACAGCCACAAACCAATATCCGGCAACTGGGGCAAACCTGGTGCCGCTCGGGAAAGTTAGAAATTTTGAGCCAAAACCCAGAATAAGGCCGAGGCGAATATGTAATATCCCGGCAAATTTGATGGAACCCCAATTCAATTTATATAGCGAATGTGGGGTTTTTGCAAAATGGGCAGGAATTGGAGAAGATTCAGGAAAAATTATTGATTGGTGGACGGCCCTATACCCGGGACAGGTAAGTATCTCTATCCTGGAAAATAATTTTCTTGCAATTTTTTGTGATAATCAAAATACAAAAAATGACATTCTCCATGGTAAGGTAAAACTGTATAAAGGCTATGGTTTTTTAGATGTGAATGGAAACCGAATTTTGACCCACACTCACAGAATGTAAATAAATGCCCTAGATGGATTAATCTGGGTACTTTACCAGTTGAATATTTGGATTTTAAAATCTTAGAATATATAGGGGAACAGTTTGGTTCTTTTCTGGGCTGTGAAGGACTAGGAAAAGAGGTTTTAAACAAGAATATCAAAATCTTAGTTGAATCTGACATTAATTCCCCGGACTTAGAACCCACCATGCTAGTATCGAGCAGGGGGGAGTGGAGCATTCATCCCACCTTCTATGATGGGGTTATAAATGAATCTGATATAAGGCTGAAATCATGCCCAGTTCTGATTAATAGTATCGAGCAAATGGAAAACCCTCTTCCAGATTAGTATAAAAAAATCACATCAAATGCATCCCCTATACATGATAGTAGCCCTCCAGTGGCTAACACTGAGGAAAATAGTAACAACACATCCAGTAACATTAGTGATCTTGATAAAATAATAGATGAGGCAAACTCTATAAAAGAAGAAGCCTTAGTGGAGATGACAAAAAGAATCGCCGATTTGGTGGATTCATTGAAATTTCCATCTGAAACAAAGTCAGTCAAAAATTTGGGACAAGATAATGAGGCAGATCAAGAAGAAATGTCTTCTAGAATGGCTGCAGTTCTTGAGGTATTCGATAATAATGTAGTTGAAAATCTTTCCCCGGAAGAGGAAGCTGAGAAGAGGTTCCTAATTCAGGAACTCTTGGCTTCTATGGATGAGGAAGAAAATAATGAGAATAGGGTAGGAGATATCATATCTATTCCTGTCAATGACTACACAGTAGCTCAGTCCCAAATGGGAGAGGATGATGGAGAGGGAGTGATAGTTTCCCAGCAAACCTTAGGGATAAAAAACATATATGACGGGAAAAACTTTCCTGACTGCGCTAGAGAAGCTAAAAGTAGAGGCAGAAAATCTTTGAGCGAATTAAGATTGCAGGATGGAAATGCAAAAGACCAAGGCAAATTAACAGCCTTCTTTGATGCTGGGAAGGGGAAGGGCCTTCCCACGGCCCCATGAAAATCTCTTCATGGAATGTTAGGGGCATGAATGCCCCTAACAAACAGCGTCTAATTAGACGCAACATTATAAAATGGAAACATGACATCGTTCTCATACAAGAAACTAAATTAGCCCAGGTAGAAGCTGAGGCTTTTAAAAGGACATTAGGTCTTCTTTGCTGCGAATTTGTGGAAGCCAGGGGAGCTTCTGGTGGTATTGGAATAATTTGGAATCCACGGAGTATAATATTTCGTCCTATAGCAGGTAATAGAAATTGGCTAATGGGAAAGGTAATTAGCAAACACAGCAATCTCACATTCACCCTAATAAACATTTATGGCCCGATCCTGGATGCAGGAAAGCGCAGGGTTTGGTCAGAAATCTCATTTATGATGGGGCTAGATACCTCTTCCCCTGTTATTCTAGGAGGGGATTTCAATGCTATCCTGAATTTATCAGAAAAAAGGGTGGTATTCGTAGGGAACCGCAGTCCTTAAAAGACTTTAGAGAGTGGGTTGCTCATAACAACCTGATAGATATAGAAACAAGTAATGGTGTGTATACCTGGTACAATAGAAGATCAGGCTTTACACAAATCACTGAAAGATTAGATAGATTCCTTTTTAGAGGGAACTTGAGCGATCTAGCGGTTAACCTCTCAGCTTCGCTACTCCCATCTTCAGGATCTGACCATTACCCTGTTATACTCAATATTGAGGGAGAGGCTACACCGCGATGTTGCCCCTTTAAGTTTGAAAAAATGTGGATGCAAAATCTAGATTTCTATGATCTTGTCTCCAGGTGGTGGTCTGAGGTAAGTTTCCAGGGATCAAAGATGTTTTGCCTTGTAAATAAACTAAAACATCTCAAGAGCAAGTTACTGAAATGGAATAGTGAAGTTTTCGGTAACATTTTTGAAACCAAAATATCATTAGAAAAAGAAATCGCAGATCTAAATGAAAAAGTGTTTAGACTAGGAATGGATCAGGATAGCTTCCTCAAAGAAAAGGAGCTTCTCGGGAAATATGAGGATACGTTAACAAAAGAAGAAGTATTTTGGAAACAGAAGTCTAGAGAGAATTGGCTTCAAAATGGGGATAGGAACAATAAGTTCTTCCACAACAGTACAAAAATTAGGAGGAACACTAACAGTATTCACAAGATCATGAGTAATAATGGTATACTACTGGAAGATCAAAAGGACATAACTACAGAAGCGGTAAACCATTTTAAAACCCTGTTCAGTTCGGAATCTTCCCTTAAAGATGCCAATTTAACTTTGCTTAGGAATATTCCTAAGATCATAACTGAAAACCAAAACAAAGCGCTTAACAACAAATTTATAGAATCAGAAGTAAAATTAGCATTGGGGCAGCTTAACCTTGATAAAGCTCCCGGCCCGGATGGTTTTCCTGCTTGCTTTTTTCAAAAATGTTGGCACATTATTGGTAAGGAGGTAGTGGAAGCATTGGAAGCTGTTAGAAACTCTGGGAGTATTTTAAGGGAGATCAACAACACTTTCATTACCTTGATTCCAAAGAAGGAGGAATCAAGTAATTTTGAAGACTTTCGACCTATCTCCTTATGTAACACTATTTACAAACTTTTTACTAAAATTTTAGCGAATAGACTGAAAGGCATCCTTCCGTGCATAATTTCTGAGGAACAGACCGGTTTCGTACCAGGTAGATCTATCTTTGATGGCATTATTATTGCTCAAGAGGTCATGCACTCGTTACAACAGAATCGATCAGCTACTATGATGATCAAACTAGACATTAAGAAGGCATATGATAAAGTCGATTGGAGATTTCTGTGTAAATGTTTAGAATCCTTTGGTTTTTCTAAACAATGGATCAATTTAATCTTCGAATGCATCTCATCTCCCAGGGTATCGTTACTTATAAATGGCTCCCCAGCTGGCTTCTTCCAGATATCTAGAGGGATTAGACAAGGAGATCCTTTATCCCCTTTCTTATTTATCATAATGGCAGAGGGCCTTGGGAGAATCATTTCAAGTGCTAGGATGAATCAGATTATCAAAGGCATTAAAATTACTAATGGAATGGAGGCCATAACCCACCAGCAGTTTGCTGACGACACAATGCTGATGGGATCTGCGAATAGGTCTGAAGCCATGGCTTTCAAAAGGATTCTTGACATTTATGCATTAGCTTCTGGTCAGGAAGTGAACAAGAATAAATCGGAAATCTTCTTCTTTAACACTTCCCAAAACATAGAGACAGATATTTGTAATATATTAGGGTTTGATAAAGGGAAACTTCCTTGTAAATATCTTGGGATTCCGATGGATAAGGGAAACAATATAAATTCATTATGGAAAGGAATCCTTGAAAAGATGGATCTCAGGTTGGATTCTTGGAAGAACAAATGCCTATCTTCGGCTGGGAGGATTACATTACTAAAAGCTGTTATGGCGGCTATCCCGATATACCAAATGTCCTGCCAGCAATTACCTAAAGGTGCTTGTCTAGAAATGGTAAAAAAGATGAGGAAGTTCTTTTGGAATATGAATTCAGACAAAAAGAAATTTGCGTTAATCTCTTGGGATAAAATTAGCCAGCCTATCAATATAGGGGGAGCTGGCATCAAAGATTTGGGGGTTCAAAACATGGCTCTGGGGGCGAAGTTAGTCTAGAAAATGTACTCGGAACCGGATCTTAAATGGGTAAGGATCCTCAAAGCTAAATATCTCACTAATTCCAACCCTGATAGTATACTAAGGATGGAAATAGTGCCAAAGGGATCCAAAGTTTGGAATTTTATGCTAGAATGTAGAGAGGTGATCAAAGATTATCTAACTTGGGATATTGCGGAAGGATCAGAGGCATTGTTCTGGGAAGACTCGTGGGGGGGTTATTCAGCCCTAGACAAAACAAGAATAAGCGAAGAAGGTATAGAACATTGCAAATCAATCAGGGGCAGGTTTGTTAAGGATTATATCAAGCTTATATCCAATGACCCCGCTTTGGGTTGGGAGTGGAAACCCCTTGATGAGATGAACTTGACAAATGCAGACAAGGAAATCCTCTGGAATAATTTGAGGCATAGGCATTTTTCATTACATAGTGGGAAAGACAGGATAATTTGGGCGGGTAGTTCATTGGGCATTTATAAAGCCAAAGAAGGTTACTCACTTTTGAAACTCAGAAGAGCTGCAACCAATCCTAATATTCCGATTAGCCTATGCTAAAATAACGTGGGTCTACCCAAAGCTGGTATCTTCTCATGGGCAGCTTCCCAAAAAAGGATTCTTACTTCAGATTGGTTCTCAAAATTAGGATTCATGGGACCATCGAGATGCCCTCTTTGCGAATCTGAGGAAGAAAATGTGGATCACCTGCTCCTTAATTGTAGTTTCAGTCAGAGATGTTGGGATTGGCTTTGCTCAAGCCTTGGCTGGCTGACACCGAGACCTAGGGACATTTCAGAATGGCTGATTAGTTGGCAACCTCCCCACACAAAGGATATATACCACTTAGTGTGGCAAATTGTGCCGGCGATTCTCATATGGGAAATTTGGAAGGAGAGAAACAGGCAGATCTTTAAAGAATCAAAATTGAGGGTGGAATCACTTCTAAATAAGATCGAGGCAACAATTGTGGAAAAAGTCAATAATAGACTAAGACATGCACAGGAAAAGTCTATTAATTTAACCAGATGGGATGAGGTTCTTCGATCTAAGTGGAGGGGTTTGATAATCCCCCCGTTTATTGGGAGTGGAGGTAAGCAGGCTGAGATAGATAGGAAGCTAACAAAATGGGCTCCCCCCCGAAAGGGCTAGGCTAAGCTAAACTTTGATGGTGCCTCTCATGGGAATCCTGGTTTAGCAGGTATAGGGTGTGCTATTCATCAAGATAACGGTGTACTGATAGCTAGCATTAATAAGCCTATTGGCTTGGCTTCAAATAACATGGTTGAGTTTTCAGCATTGCGGGAGGGATTGATTATAGCTAAATCACTCAAGATTAAATATCTAGAAATAGAGGGGGATTCGTCGTTAACTATAAATGCAGTCAGGACTAGGGAAGTGTCAAACTGGAAATTGAAAGCGGAATTAAAAAGTATTCTGGATTTGATCAAATACTTTGAGGAAACTTCGGTTAAACATATTTATAGGGAAGGCAATTCTATAGCAGACAAGTTAGCCAATTTAGGGGCAGATGGTAATTCGTATGTTTTTAGGAAGGATAGCCCCATGGATTAATTTTAGGTGATGGCCGTGTCACCCCTTCATATCACTCCTCTCCTAGTCCTCTCCTAGTTCCACATTTATAAGCTCTAGGAAGGGTGGCCATAGCCTCCTTATATTAGTATTTTGGTATACTAAGATTCAGATATATATATATATATACATACATACATATATATATATATATATATATATATATATACATATATATATATATATATGTACTCACATATATATATATATATATATGTATATATTTATAGTCAATCCCATATTCATCGGATTGATTCATGGTATATGATGTATTCACATATATATAAATATATACATATATATATTCATATATATAGATATGTGTATATATATACAATCATATATATATACATGTATTCATATTCTCATATATATATATGTATATGTGTGTGTATGTGTGGGTGTAAATAGAAACTTACACAATTGCTCACACGCATATATACATATATATATACAGAATCTATATATATATGAGTATGTATATATATAAATATATATATATATATTTATATAGATCCATATCTGAACCTTCATATATGATTGCATACTTTCTCCTGACCGATTCCTTGACTACCAAGTCTGTGAGTGGGTGCCAGGGGTGTTTCAGTCGTGTAGAGGGGTGATTGGTAGAAGTCTGGTTTCTCTGTTCTGGCTCTTGCAGGTTATCCATCCAATGCATGTAATATGAGTTAAGATGGTCCTGGGCTGCGAAGGTATAGACTTAAATAAGGATTAAATCATATCTTTTAATGGCAATCTGGGTCTGCCAGGCTATGTGTCTTCGAGCTATGGTTACTGGCTTTTTTTGATATTCGGTCTTCAAGATTCTACATATCGGTTAGAGTTGGTAATATTTCTAACTTAGGATACAAGCCTTGTTTTAAAACTGGGACAGATATTTCTGGTTTCTGTCTCAATGTTTGCATGACAGTAGAGGATTTTACAGAATAGCTTAGCATTCGATTTATCTCGATTTTGAGATACCCTGTCTATATCGTGTAGGGTTTTTTCAGGTTCTTTCAAACGATTGAGGAATGGGTGGCAGGTTTTTTGTTGAGGTTTTGTGGAGGGTAGTAGAGGTTAACCCAGACTTAGTCATGGATTCAGATAATTAGTTGGTTCTATTGATGAAAGCATCTGGACAGTCCCTCTGCCCTTTTGTTGTTTCACTCCTTTCTCCAGGCATATTTATTTCTGTGTGCATCTGTATATTCTTATGATCCTGGCAGACTCAATGATAGATTTTTTCGCATATTGGCATATAAATACACATACATATGCATATGAAAATATTTATGTTTGGGAGAATCTGATCTCTGCAGAGTTAAAAGTAATTAAGAATCTGATAGAAATTGATCCTTTCCATTAGTAGGCAGAATTGTAGCCTGGATAATCTCTTAAATTGAAACCCAAAAGGTTAAGATGGTTTCAAGCTAAGGGATATCCAGGCTATAATCCTCTTACATAAATAGAAAGATGTAATTATTCATTGTATGATTGCAGCAAATTATTATGTTTACTATGCTTCTAACAATTTGGCAAAGTAAGTTGCAATAAGGTTTTGCAGATTCGGGAAACAGGACAGAAGTTAAAGCTCGAAGCATTAGTGGATTAGCCAAAGTTGGGAAGATGGATTCAACCGGAAAGTGCTGAAAGTTTTTATGTACAGAAAGAATCTAAAATGTCTTAATATGTCAGCCTCCATCCTCTGATGAGGATTTGTAAAAATGTACAGTTGGTTATAATATCTGATCCCAGAAGGGATCTAGGCTAGACCGGAGGTTTTCTTATCTCCATTCTTTCCTACCGGTGCCCACACTGAATGGAGATGTAATATTTTTTATAAAAAATAATAAAATTTTGGCTTCGGCCTTTTATCGATCAAAAAAAAAAAAAAACATGACGTTCTAAATTAAAAAAATGTAGATATCGTAAGATGAAATAGAAGAAATTATTATTTACCGTGCTTAAGAAATGCAATTCCTATATCATTAAACAAGTTCAAAATAATTGCAAGAATGTAAAGATATTCTATAAATATTATTGATAATAAAGAATTCAATCTTCTTATAACAAGTGTAATATAAACAACCATATTTTTGATAAAAAATAATTATGTTAAAAATATTACATCTAAATTTCCACATATTCATATCACTAATTTAATTAAATATATAAATTCAAATTTTCTAAAAAAAAATTAATTAACCCATAGGCTATATATGGGGTGAAACCTCACTGGTTTCTCCTCATGTTTGATGCCTGAAAAAATTTATGGAAAGAAAATTTTACAGGAAAGTGTCAGTGTCTTATGTTACAAGAAAGGCTTATCTCCTCTTTCCGCGCGCTTGCGCTTTCGTACGTTTACCCACTTCTACCCTTTGAATGATCATTGCAGCTGCATGACCAATTGCTGCCGCATATCCTAGAGAAGTGTGAAGCACATAGATTGGGTGAAGTCCATGAGGTTTCACAAAAGTAGTTTGCGTCTATTTTGAATGATAGAGCAAGGAGGTATGACAATGTAAGTGAGGAAATAAGCTGAAGAATCACTTTTCAAGTGTCAAAGCATATCCAACAGGTAGTATTCACTGAATCCTCCTTCGCATTTTCAGTTTATATGTTTGTAGAATGTATAGCATGAATTATATTGTCATTTGTGTAATGATAACTATACCAGTAAGTCCTTGTTGTCATGGGTTCTAGTTTGGACATGCAATATCAGAAATTTGTGAATAAAATTGGGTTCATGGGAATCGAGTATGTTTTATTCTGATATTGTGTTGGTATTGTTTCAGTTTGAAAAACAATGCCAGTAAAAATTTCACTCTAACTGTTTAAGTTGGTGATAGTAGTATTGAAGAGTAGTGAAAAAGCTCTATTATCTCTGTATAAGAATGTTTTGTCTGCAAAACTTATTTTATTGCTATGCCAAAAGCTCTTTTTGTTGACATCGAGCTAGTGACATGTCAAAAGATTAAAACATTTACCAAATTAAGCAGAGATTTATAGTTAGTTGGAAGCTTTTATGTATGTGTGCTAGGAATTATTTACTTATTATCTTCAAAACTACATGTATGTTTATAAAGCTTAGTTTAACACCATGTTAAAATCTTGGTGTGTTTACATCAAATTGAATTCATTAGCATTTTTGAGGCTATCTTATATTTATGTATTGTTCTGTCAATAAGAATGAGTCTAGTACCATGAGGAAAGGTTTATGAGTTCCAACCATTGGACATATATTTAGTCTAATCCAACAACAAGAAATTATAACAAATTATAACATAATGAAAGAGAAGATTGTGTGTCCATGGACCAAGAAGTTTATATGGCCTTATATGCCTCAAGAGTTTATGCAGTCTTATTCCTCAAAGAAAATTTATGAGTTTATTGATTAAGTGTTCAATTAGATTGTGATAAAATATAAATTCTTCTACCAAATTCAGATATTGACTGTATCAAAATATGGTAGTGCACTAGTTAGAAGAGGATTGACAAGCCAAGAAGCAAGATAAATGCCCAAATCCTTCTTATGCATGCCACAAAGATGACAATACTTTAGATTTGTATTTTAGGATTTTAGTTTCTTTCTATTATTTTGACTCTATAAATAATCAAATATTAACAATAACAACACAAAACTCTCTTAGAAAACATAATTTAGCATAAGTTAAGTTGTTTAGAGCTCATAGAAAACAAAAATCCAATGCCTTCATTTACAAAATCATTAGCAAATAACATGGTAAGAGCACAACCAAATAAACTAGACCTACTCTAACTTCAAACTATCATCTGAGAGCTTTGCAATAACCGTCGGATATGCCTTATGCTTTGTCCAAGAGTTCATTAGCTCTTTCACATTTTTTTCTGATTCCTTTGAGAGGATACCTTGATGTTTATGGAAGATTACTTTTTGATATATGAAACAATGAATCTTTGAATACAGGAAACGATCAAAGTTATAAGACAAATTAATGGGACTTTGAAACACTAACAACAAAAGAAGAGTTATAAAAAAAACTAAATTGTGTATACAAAATTATTAGTCAAAAGTGAGGGAAAGACTAGAAACAAAAGGATTTTTTAAATAAAGAGTTCATTCACTTGCACTGTGTTTACATTTAAAATGATTGATAAGATTTTATTGAACAATAAACCTACACTGTATTTACATTTAAAATGATTAATAATATTTTATTGAACAATAAATGTTACATTATTGTCTTTTAGTCAAGGAGGCTGCACTATCTAGAATATAAATTTTATTAAATCATTCTTGTTTTAACATGAAGATTGCTTAATGTTTATATTTATGGTTGCTCAAGGGTTTGGGCCTAAAAATATTATAGTTTTATTGTTAATCCAAAACATGAAGATAAGGTTGTTGTAGTAACCCACTTAACTTAATCCAAAAACTCAACTGATTTTTTTATATATATATAAATATTGATTTCTTATTCTTACTTATTCTTAATTATTTTTGATTCAATATCATACTCAGGTATATCTATCCAAATGAGATAGGCATCCATCCAACTGGGATGGACATCTAACCATACGGGTTAGGCATCTATCAATACGGGACTAGGCATCCAACCATATGGGTTAGGCATCTAACCATACAGGTTAGGCATATGTCCATACGAGACAAGAGGTTTCATCTATCCAATCCAGTATAGGCATCTACCCAAATGGGGTAGGCATCTATTCGTAAGAATAGGATATGCTCTGGCCAGAGACTTTAGACTCATCGGGACCATCTGGGTCCTGAGCCACTCTCTAAAGAATACACTCCCCTACTAGGAGTGCACTGAGGTCTCCATCCTTAGGAGTATAAAAAATTACATAAACAAGCTTGAGTTCTTCCTTGAAATTTGGCCAAAAGCCTCGAGAAGTCAAGCGAATCCATACGAGTTTCCTTCTGAGTATGTATTGAATTAATTTTAACCTTTCAATTATTATTTGCACCATTTGATTAAAAGACTATGGAGCTTCAAGAACCAACTAATCACCCATAACCAAATCTTAATCCCCATCCCCGAATGCTTGAGTACAAGGGAAAACTCCATCCCTAGACTACCTACATACCTGTTTCGACATGAGATCAAGGTGTAAAGTATGTAGTTTTGGTTTCTAACTATGGTTTAATGTAAAATGTTTGGTGGGTATGCAACCCTTTCTAGGGTCAATGTCCCAAACAATTTCTCTGCAGTTGCTACCCATGATAGTAGCTCTATAGCAAAAAGGCTCAAGATGGCCTTTTGCTTGTGGCCTAAAACAACTAAGTCCTATATCCTATTAAATGCGTCACCCTTAATCTGTTATCATTTGCTGAAATCATCAAGGTAAAATAAAATTTTAAATTCATAACACACAACCAAACCCTATTGGATTTTTCTAAGGTTTAACTGAGTGGATGTAAATTCATTTAATATTTATCTTTTTAGATTATCAATCCAAGGGGGATTACTCGCCCCTTGGATTTAACTTCCAAATGACCCTTATTTCTCCCTGATGATTTAGAGGGACGATGCCACAAACGCTGTTATTACAGCTTTATTAGGCATTAAGTGTAGTAGTTCAACACGACGATATTACCTGTAAGTGTGAGCCAGAGGCACCATAGATACCGAACGCCGCTAATTTTTGGTTTGAATTCCTCTTGTTTAGCTATCTAACTAGGAATTTAACTTTGAATTCATGAATCTTAAATGAAGCAATATACCAATACAATTATAAAAAAAGAAACTATTAGATACAAGGAATTATCACTTGAATTTAAAAACTTAAGTATAAATTTTACGTAATTGAAAGGAACATAAACAAATCGACTACTTGGGAATAGTATTTTCTCTGAAAGAAAATTATGATAATAATTTAAAATTCGAAAACTTGAATCAAATACATGAAATTACTAATTGCTTAGAAACCATGATACTTTCAAAGATAACTTATGAAAATGATTTGAATTACTTGCAAGATATAATTGTTTTGGACAAACCATTACACAATAAGTATGAATCCTAGTACTGATTTGCTTGAAAGAAAATTAAATGATTGAATAGCAAGACTTTCAAAATGAATTTTCACACCTACTTGTTTGAAGTGAAAAGTATTTAATAATAAGCCCAACTAATTCTTCCATATGAAGTAACATAAATTTCAACTACAAATGATAACACTACTTTAAATGTGAATCCTAATACTTGAAAGGTACTAAATTGCTTGAAATAAAATTTAAATTATCGAATAATTATACTTTGGAAATGAATTTAATACTCACTTGTTGAAGGGAAAAGAGAAACAATTATTCACTAATAAGATTCAAATTAACCAAATTATTTTTAATTACTAATTGTTTGAAAAAGAGATTAAAAAAGAGTCTAAACACTTGCTAGTTAACCAAGTAAATAATACTAAGTCTCATAATAAACAATTCTAATCAATAAACTTCTAGTTGCTTTTGAACTAATACCTTTGCAAGATTATAAATTGATAACTAAATACTCCTTATATTTCCTCCATAGTAGTAATTAGGATAATGAGAAATTATTTACTTATATCTAAGATGAGACATTGGGTTTTTTTCTCAGGTTTCACATGTAGGTATTATGTTGTACATGCATGTAAGTGGAAAATGCCATAAAATTTACAATGAATTATATAAGTAAGATAGATGTTGATGGTATGATGAAAGAATAAGTATCCGGTAGAATACTGAGAGGGGGGGGGTGAATCAGTATATTGAAAAATTGATACAAATTTCCCAAACTCAAATTCAATCTCCCAAAGTAAACTTTTCTCAATCAAAAACAATAATCATAAGAATACTTGACATTAACTGGTTGACTGTTATATCAACTTAACAGTAAAACAACTTCAACCTTTATGTAAATCAA
Organism: Cryptomeria japonica; assembly: GCF_030272615.1. NCBI lineage: Eukaryota > Viridiplantae > Streptophyta > Pinopsida > Cupressales > Cupressaceae > Cryptomeria > Cryptomeria japonica. The sequence continues at coordinate 494,653,412 of NC_081406.1, read as the reverse complement.
CAATGCTTAAACATAACCTTCAACATATTCATCCTTCAATGCTTCATCAAAAACTAATCTAATCATGTAACATCACATCCACAAAAGCATCCACCACTTGACACAAATATTTATACGTGGAAAATCCAAATAGGTAAAAACCATGGTGAGATGTGACTCACAAAGATAACTATCTAAACTCTTTTGAAGTTTGTTCTGTTAGCAACCAAAGCCCGTTAAAGCTTTACAATAAGTCCTATTAAGAACTAATTCCTGTTTAGGAATCACCCGGTCAAGGGATTTAAAAGTATGCCTTGATAAAAAGAACAATACCCTGTTAGGAGTAACCTCGCTGGAGGATTTAATAATCCAACCTAATGGACCACCTTTTTAGAGGATTTAATGAGTAACCAAGCTTGTTAGAGCTTACCCAGTTAGGGGATTTTACTTTTGCTATATTTGTTAGAAAACAATAGTTTCTTTTGATATGTCTGAATAGCACTATACTTGCTTGATTAGATCCATCTTAAGCTTCAATCTATCTTTACTCAAAGTACAAATCCATCCACCAGTTAGGCAACTGCACACTCACCAGTTTCTGCCAATCTTGTCAACTTTTCCAACACTTTTACAAACAACTTCATCGACCTTAAATACACAAACAATTAGGTCAGTAACATAAGCAAAAACCTAATTCTCATCATCGAGATTACAAACAAGTCGGTACAATCTTGATCGTTAGAAATCATGACAATCTCTTCATATTCTTCAAGACAATTTCAACCACTCCATGATCACCACTTCATTGGACTTTGTAACTCATCATGCACTATGCATTAGATGCAATCCACTTTGCTCCTTCCCTAGCCAAAAAAAAATGTGCCAAAACAATTTGAACATATCCTCATACAATGATCACACGTGTCTCCATCATTACCACTTATCAGATAATAAACCAACAAACTTGATCACTTAGGGTTTAACAGCTGATAGGGTTTACCAGTTACATTACATAGAAAGGTTTAACACTTTACACCGGTTCACCGGTTCAACTGACAAACTTTACATACCGGTTACAACATTTCCATGAATCTCTTCTTACCGGTTTACAAGACAAAAACAATAACAACAATAACATCAACAATATCATGAATACCATTATACCGGTTCAATTGACATCAATGACAACATATCATTAATGTAATCTCTATGCAAAATGCCTACAATCTCAAAATGCCAACAATCTCCCCCTTTGGCATTGATGAAAATACAAATATCAACGCCTTTGATTGCTGCTATGATTGATGAATAGGAATCCTAGTTTACATTACGAAGTATTCACCTTGCTCTGCCTATCTTCAGCTTGCCGCTGGTTCACCTAATCAGACACATAATTCTTCTCCTCAATCATATAATTCTTCTCCCCCTTTGACATCAATGCCAAAGTGAAAGTAAAATATGTAATTTTGCTCTCACTGTGCATCAACATCATTCTGCAACTTGATGCTCCTCCTATGGAATACATCCACTTCTTCATCAATCCATGTAAAATTTTGCAAATGGTTTAGGGACTAATGCAACCAACATCATGCTCAACTAACTTCATGAAGAGGGACAACCCACAATTAACTTCTAAGAAACTCGAAAGTGGTCTTAGGCAAAGGTTTGGTAAAGATATCTGCAAGCTTCTCTGTGGTAGAAACATGCTCCAAGATAACAATTTTACATTGAACTTTTTCCCTCAAGAAGTGATACTTTAACTCAATGTGCTTAGTTCTTGCATGCAAAACATGATTTTTTGAAATGTTTATCGCACTTGTGTTATCACACATAATCTTTACAGGATTTGAGATTTTCATCTAAAACCCTTCCAAAATGTGTCTCATCCACATAGCTTGTGTGCAATTCATATATGCTACCACATACTCAGCTTCAACAGTAGATTGTGAGGTACAACTCTAATTTTTGCTACTCCAAGATACTAACCTTCCTCCTAGAAAGAAATCTCCATCGGTAGTACTTTTCTGGTCATCAATATTTCCAACCTAGTCAGCATTTGTATACAGTTTCAAATCAAAATTTCCACCATATGGATACCATAACCCATAGTCAATAGTACCTTTCAAATATCTAAAAATTCTCTTAGTTGCCATCAGATGTGCTTCCTTTGGATTTTTCTGAAATCTAGCAACAATACCAACTGCATGGGCAATATCTGGTCGACTATGAACAACAAAGTGTAATTTTCCAATCATTGACCTGTATTCCTTTTCATCTATGGACTTAGATGCATCATCCTTGGACAATTTACAACCTATAACCATTGGGGTTCCAACTGGTTTATAGTCACTCATACTAAAAGTTTTCAAAAACTCTTTCACATACTTGGATTTAGTAATGAAAATACCATTCTTCATATGTTGTATCTGTAAGCCTATGAATTTTTTATTTCCCCTACTAATGACATCTCAAATTCATTTTTTATTTCATCAGCAAAACAATTACTCATGTCATCATTACCTCCAAATATAATGTCATAAAAAAAAACTTCACTAACCAGTATATCATCTCCTTTAGACTTGAGATAAATGTTGCTATCATCACTAGTTATAGCAAAACCTATCTTCGTTAGATGAGTATGAAGTTGTTCATACCATGCTCTAGGTGCCTGGTTCAATGAATACAAAGCTTTGTGCAATTTGCATACCATGTCTTCCTTATCTGTCAATGCATAACCATCAGACTACTCTATATAAACTTCTTCTTCCAATATCCCATTCAAAAATGCAGACTTAACATCCATCTGGTATACCTTGAACTTTTTATGTGTTGTAAATGCAAATAATGTTCTGACACCTTCCAGTCTTGCTACTGGTGCAAAAGTTTCTCCATAGTCTTCTCCTTCTTCTTGTGCATACCCCTTGCAAACTAATCTTGCCTTATTCCAAACTACAACACCATCTTCATTTAACTTGTTTTTAAATACCCATTTAGTACCTATAACATTCTTGTTTACCGGTCTAGGTACCAGGGTCCAAGTGTTGTTCTTCTCAATTTGATCTAAATCCTCCACCATAGGTTTCACCCAATGATCATCACCAAACACTTCTTTAGTACTTCTAGGTTCAAAAGTGGAGATCATGCAAGAGTTCTCTCTTAACCTCCTTCTAGTTAGTACTCCAACATCCTTATCCCCAAATATTTGTTCAAGACTGTGATTCAATCTCACATACCTAGGTAAAACATGATCATTCTCTTCAGGTTTAGATTCATCATTGTCATCTTCTTCTGAATTTATTTATTCTGGTTGAACAAGTACATCAAGATTTTCTTTACCAGTTTCTATCTTAACAGTTTCAAGTTCCAAAAGCAAAATATAAGGATCTTCATCCTTTTTGTGTGAACTTGTTCCTTTAGAAACTTCAGGACATTCATCTACACGAACATCAACACTCTCAACAATTCTCTGTGTCCGGTTGTTGAGGCATTTATAGGTCTTACTCTTGGTGGAATGGCCAAGAAATATGCCTTCATCACTCTTAGCTTCAAACGTGCTTATATAATCACCTCTTTTAATAAAACATTTGCTTCCAAATATTTAAAAATAGCTAACATCAAGTGATCTCCCATACCAGTACTCATATGGGGTCTTGTCCTTACCTCTTTTCACCAGAACTCAGTTTATTGTGTAGACATTTGTACATACAGATTCTTTCCAAAATGTTTTTGCTACACCTCCTTGTATCAACATAGTCCTAGGAGCTTCAACCACTAACCGGTTGTTTCTCTCTGCTATACCAATTTGTTGTGGTGTCCTTGGTGTAGAAAGCTGCTGCTTGATACCATTATCATCATAGTACTTAGTGAATTCCTCAGAAGTAAATTCACCACCTTAATCTATTCTTAAACATTTAATCTTCTTGGCACTCTCTTTTTCAGCTAAAGCTTTGAATACCTTGAATTTACCAAAAGCTTCATTTTTATCCTTCAAGAATGTGACCCACATCATCCTTGAACAATCATCAGTGAAGATTATGAAGTATCTATCACCTTGAATGCTTCTTGTTTTTATTGGTTCACATAGATCAGTATGAAACAAATCTAACAAGTGCTCTGCTGAGAAGGACTTGCTGTTGAAAGTTGAAGAAGTCATCTTTCCTAATTGACATTCTTTACAGAGAGCATTAACTGGTTTGTCTAGCTGAGGCAGACCTCTTACTGTCGTAGACTTGCTTACTTTAACAATATTGTCAAAATTTATATGACAAAATCTCCTATTCCAAATCCAACTATCATCTATTTTTGCAATCAAATAGTTGCTAACTTTAGAATTGAGATGAAATAGATTACCTCTGGTCTGTTTACTAGTTGCAATCAATTCACCTTTGTTGTCAAAGATTTTGTACATATCATTTCTGAACTCCAGTGGGTATCCTTTGTCATTAAGTTGTGCCACACTCAAAAGATTGTGCTTTAGGCCTTCAACCCAGTAGACATCGTCAACACTACTTTTCCCATTAAGAGAAATAACTCCTTTGCCTTTCACCATACAAGGTGAGTCATTGCCAAATTTTACAACACCAACATCAAATTATTTCAGGGAAAAAAAATTTCTCCGACAACCGATCATGTGATGTGAACAACCACTATCAATGATCCAATCATCAGAGTTATCCATTCTGGAAACTGGTGCCTTCTGATATGATATTTTTTCCTTAATAGCTACAAACACAATATCTTCACTAGCACCATCATCAGTAATACCACTGTCAATAGATACAAGACAATCTCTATTGCCTTTACCCTTATACTTCTTAAATTTGTCTCTTTTGTACTCATTTTCACCATTAGGGCAATTTGCTGCTATATGACCAATCTTGTTGCATGCAAAACATTTTAAAGAAAACTTACCTTTATATTTATCGGTGCCTCTTGGAAGTTGTTTTTCCAACAATGCTTCAAGTTCCACTAAGTTGTCTTCATCATCAGCATCTCTGCTGGATCTAGATTCATAGTTATGGCTAGCATCTTTACTTCTTCTCACAGATAGGTTAGAAACAAAGGCTTTAAATGTAGATTCTGATCTCTGTACACAACCATCATAGCCATTTAGTTCAAAACCAGTAAGTTTGCCAATAATAGAGTCAAGAGATACTTTTTATTTGTCAATGGATTTCAGCTCCTGAAAAGTTGCAACTCAGATAGCATAGACCGGTAATAGGGTTCTCAGTACCTTACCGATTATTGTGGCATCTTCCACTTTTCCTCCTCCACTCTTAATCTCTCCTACTATCTCTTTTATCCTTTGACCATATTGTTGGATATTCTCACCATCAGACATTCTCATATCATCAAACTTTCCTCTTAGACTCTCTTCTTTAGCAATCTTGACATGCTCATCACCGCTATAGACATCTTCTAGTTTCTTCCATACTTCATATGCAGTTCAAGACCATGAATATCTACATATTCAACATTAGACAGGGAATTGATAATAAGTTCTAATGCTTGGTGATTTTCTTGTTGTTCCTTTTTCTGATCATCAGTTAGGACTCTAGTAGGCGTGTTATACTTAGTTTCTACATGCTCCCAATACTGGCTACCAAGACTTTTGATGTAAATCTTCATCTTGTTGCTCCATATTCTATAGTTATCTTTGTTGAACTTCAAACCTTCTTTCTTCATCATGATCTACAAGATCTTTTCCTCAAGCTGTTAGGCTTTTAGATAAAGAGGGCCTGAGATTCTCAAATACCAATTGATGGTATGATGAAAGAATTAGTATCTGGTAGAATACTAAGAGGGGGGGGATGAATCGGTATATTGAAAAACTGATACAAATTTCCCAAACTCAAATTCAATCTCCCAAAGTAAACTTTTCTCAATCAAAAACAATAATCACAAGAATACTTGACATTAACCAGTTGACTGTTATATCAACTTAACAATAAAACAACTTCAACCTTTATGTAAATCAACAATGCTTAAACATAACCTTCAACATATTCATCCTTCAATGCTTCATCAAAAATTAATCTAATCATGTAACATCACATCCACAAAAGCATTCACCACTTGACACAAATATTTATACATGGAAAACCCAAATAGGCAAAAACCATGGTGAGATGGGACTCACAAAGATAGCTATCTGAACTCTTTTGAAGTTCGCCCTGCTAGGAACCAAAGCCTATTAAAACTTTACAATAAGTCTTATTAAGAACTAATTCCTGTTTAGGAATCACCCGATCAAGGGATTTAAAAGTATGCCTTGATAAAAAGCACAATACCCTATTAGGAATAACCTCGCTGGAGGATTTAAGAATCCAAGCTAATGGACCACCTTGTTAGAGGATTTAATGAGTAACCAAGCTTGTTAGAGCTTACCCAGTTAGGGGATTTTACTTCTGTTGTAATTGTTAGAAAAAAATAGTTTCTATTGATCTGTCTGAATAGCACTATACTTGTTTGATCAGATCCATGTTAAGCTTCAATCTATCTTTACTCAAAGTACAGATCCATCCACCGGTTAGGCAACTGCACACTCACAAGTTTCTACCAATCTTGTCAACTTTGCCAACACTTTTACAAACAACTTCATCAACCTTAAATACACAAACAATTAGGTCAGTAACATAAGCAAAAACTTAATTCTCATCATCAAGATTACAAACAAGTTGGTGCAATCTTGATTGTTAGAAATCATGACAATCTCTTCACATTCTTCAAGACAATTTCAACCGCTCCATGATCACTGTTTCATTGGACTTTGTAACTCATCACACGCTATGCATTAGATGCAATCCACTTTGCTCCTTCCCTAGACAAAAAACAAATGTGCCAAAACAATTTGAACATATCCTCATATAATGATCACACGTGTCTCCATCATTACCGCTTATCAGATAATAAACCAACAAACTTGATCGGTTAGGGGTTAACAACTGATAGGGTTTACCAGTTACATTACATAGAAAGGATTAACCCTTTACACTGGTTCACCGGTTCAACTCACAAACTTTACATACCGGTTACAACATTTTCATGAATCTCTTCTTACCGGTTTACAAGATAAAAGTAATAACAACAATACCATCAGCAATATCATGAATACCATTATATCGATTCAATTGACATCAATGACAACATATCATTAATGCAATCTCTATGCAAAATGCCAACAATCTCAAAATGCCAACAAATGTTAAAAATAAAAAATAAAAAATAAATGATAGTATTATTATTATGTGAGGTTTTAAATTTGTTGCACCCAAAATTAATATATTTACTTTTATACCATGCAAGTTCTAACATGACATTTTCTTCTTGTTTGCTAAGGCATTTATTAAAGTATTAGACATATATGAACTTGTATACTAATATAACATAATTGTATTATAATAATTAATATTGAACTAATAGTTACAAGCCATGTCAACCTCCAATTCAATTTTTTTTCCAAAACCTTTTAAAAAAGAAGTTAACTATTTTCTTACAATTAAACATTTAATAATACATGATTCAAAAGATAATATATAATATTAAATTGATCATAAAAATAATAATTATAATAGCTAAAAGATTTAAGTATATTTTAAGTAAAAAAAAAAACCTTTTTCCACTCCAAGGAGGAAAGCCATGTATAAAAGCTTTCATAAATCTTTCATGTACCTTTATATTGGATTAATAACCTTAATATTATGACAGGTGACATTACTATCTCATGATGTTTTTAATATAAAAGAACAATAAGTTTCTTTTTTTTTTTTTTTCTTTTTCTTTTTCTCCTTAAGATCATCTTCATCTTGCTTTTTTTTATATTATAATATTATTTATATGATATTTAATTAATTCTTTTATTTTTTTGAAAACTCTATAATATAAACATAATTTATTTGTCTATTACAATGTGATGTTGGAACTGTCTACATCCATATTTCACATTATATCATTTCTCTACTGGAAACTAAACTCGATATATACTACTATAGTGCCGAGGGGGCCCCGACGTCTGTATGTGTACTGGTGGTACGCTTTCTGTTTCTCAGTGATGATTGAAACGGTCCCGCTAATCCCCACCCTTGTTTCGGAGGCAGTGTTCTATTTTGGCAATCGGTGCTAATCTGTTAGCGAACTATAACTCCCACCCACTTTATTAATTAGTCAATTAGTAAGCCCGCTACAATAAGCTATATATATATATACACTTTATTATTTATTTATTATTAAATAAATGTTTTTCTTTACTTTATTAATTCATATTTATTTTAAGTCTATTTCCATATATATATATATATATATATACATATATATACATATATATATATATATATATACATATATATACATATATATATATATATATATACATATATATATATATATATATATATATATATACATATATATATATATATATATATATATATATATATATATATATGTATATATATGTATATATATATATATATATATATATGTATGTATAAAATCTAGTTTAATTACATAGGGGATAAATTAGAGCCAACAAGTAGAGGGGAAGAAAATTATTTTGAGGAAATATATATATGCACAACAGATTAATATTTGAAAGAAATATAATTCACAGGAGGATAAATTGCTTAGGAGGATAAATTGCTTTGAGGAATAGATTTCTGAAAGATAAATAATCATAGGAAAAAAAATTTCTTTGAGGAATAAAATACACAGAGGAATATATTTTTGAAAGATAAATAATCATAGGAATATAAATTTCTTTGAGGAATAAAATACACAAAGGAATAAATTTCTGAAAGATAAATAGGAAGATGAATTTCTTTGAGGAATAAAATACACATAGGAATAAATTTCTGAAAGATAAATAATCATAGGAAGATAAATTTATTTGAGGAATAAAATACACAGAGGAATAAATTTTTGAAAGATAAATAATCATAGGAAGATAAATTTCTTTGAGTAAAATACAAAGAGGAATAAATATTTATTCCCATGGACAATTAAATAAACTGAATATAGATTTGTGAAAGAATTTTCATAGAGCTAATTTCCCCACAGAGATATACAGAGACAAATAGTCACAGAGGGTAGTATTTACACATAGAAAGATAACCATAGTGGTGCATAAAATCACAATATGGATATCTTCTCAGATAAATGGATAGAGATATGCACTAACTAATAATTTTTTGATGAATAGGCTTTCTCTATCAATAAGAAATATTCAAGTGCATATTCACAAAAAAAGGTCGGAGGATACGAGAAACTTTCCAAATAAGAATTTTCAAAAGAATATGCATATTGTGTTTACTTATATATATATATATATACACACACACACACAGAGGATTAATTTTTGAAAGAAAAATAATTCACAGGAGGATAAATTGCTTTGAGGAATAAAATACAGAGAGGAATAGATTTCTGAAAGATAAATAATCATAGGAAGGTAAATTTCGAGACAATTAAATAAATTGAATATAGATTTGTGAAAGGATTTTCGTAGAGCTAATTTCTCCACAGAGATATACACAGGCAAATAGTCATAGAGGGTAGTATTTAACCTTAGTGGTGCATAAAATCACAATATGGATATTTTCTAAGATAAATGGATAGAGATATGCACTCACAAATAAATTGTATTTTATATATATATATATATATATAAAGATTCAATTTTTTAAAAAGATAAAGATGTTTTTTTCCAAGAAAAGATCTTTCACAAAGATAATCAAACACATGTTATTCTATTCTAAAAAAAAAATTTGTTTTATTTTCTTGATTTACTTCAGCAAAAGAGGATAATTTTTTCCTAATATATTTCACTCTTATTCCTTGATATCTAAATTTTTGTAAAGAAATACAAATCAATGTGAATGGAAAAAAAAGGAGTTTAAATAATATTCTCATTTGCATTCTATAAAGGAGTCTACTAATTAATGGCAATTATTCAAATTTTATTTCCTATTTGCATATAAAACTTCTCTATCAAATTCTACATAAATTTACAATAGGTAAAGCATACAAGTGAATATAATTCTAATTTTTCTTCAACTACATAAAAATCCATTTCAAAACATGAGAGTAGACAAGAAGGAACCTGGATCGAATGATCCACTTGTTATCAAAATGACTCCAATCTCCCAGCTACCCTTCTTCACTCCTTCCTTGTAGCTTGATAAGATCTCTTCAAAAGCTTGAAAATCCTACCATACAATGTGACTACAAAATCCTAGTACTACTAACAAGAATTTGCAATAATTCAAGAAATTACATTTTTTTTCATCCAAACCAAAAAATGAACCCCCTTCTTCGAAAGTTTAGCATACATTATATAGAATAGGTGCACCATTCTCACTATCAAAAGAATTAATTGAAATTGACTTCATGCAAAATTGATTGTTGACATAGTGGGGGAGTTATATGCAAGAAGATGAAATTTTAAATTCACTTCTAGAAACTTCTCATTTCCTCCTACAACATGTCCTAAATTAACATATTGAGAAAATAAACAATTTCTAAATTAATTTCATGGAAAAATAATTGTTGTCATAGTGGGGATTACATTTGACCATACATTCAAAATTCAAATTTGAATTCTCCTCCATTTTATCAAAATGCATTTTGTAACTCCTTTGTCATAAAAATGCCATGAATAAAATTATTCTTGTCATAGAATAATTTTGTAACTCCCATGTCATATATTTGCTAAATATAATATTTATTCATTAATATTTTGAATTTAAAATTTCTGGATGAGCTCTGCTAGGGTTTGAGGTTGTGTATTCCGTCCTGTTTGTTTCAGACCGCATTTACTGCGGGATTTTTGTATTTATTATCACTCCAACCAACTTTAGCCTAGCAGTTGATGTTGGTGTTGGAGTTGTTGCAATGGACCCTCATGGCACCACTGAGAAAATGCCCTTGCAAGTTTGTTCTGAAATTGTTTCACGAGGTATGTCCTCGCCTGATGTTGTACTTCATGTTTAGGATTTTGACAATGCCTGTGACTGGCTTGAAAAATATACTTTGATAGGATATTTTGTGGGTAGGATCCCTCCTGAAAGCATGCTTTGTGATTGGGTCGCCAAAGCCTAGTCTCCTCATGGAGTTAGGCTTGATGGTGTCCAAAGTCTCATGAAAGGTTTTTTTTTTGTTTCGCTTTTCAAACCCTTCCCATGTCGAGGCTATTCTCTCCCATGGTCCATGGACTGTTAGGTCATCCCTTCTGGTCTTCCAGCATTGGTCTCACAATTTTTCTGTCTCAGATGACAAAAAATTGCAAGTTCCAGTCTGGGTTGATTTCCCTAGTCTTCCTTTGTCTTGTTGGCCTTTCATGCAAACCATTGCTCAGTCTGTTGGCGAAGTTGCCTTCCTCGAGCCAGACCATTTTTTTAATGCTCACCCTCAAAAGAGGGTATGTGTTGAGGTCGACCTTTCTCGCAACATGAAAGAAACTATTGATATTCAAGTGGACGGTAACACCTTCACCCAGAAGGTGCTTTATCTAAACCTACCCAACACTTGTTATCGATGCCAGTCGACAGATCACAAGATTTGGGATTGTCCCTTGGCAACTCTAAAATTAAAACCCCTTGTTAAGGAATCTGCCTCTCGACCAGTGGAGGGAGCCAAGAAGGATGAATGGACCACTGTGTTTCGTAAAGGTTAAACCCCTGCGATTTTGGCCCAAAAGACTCTCGTTGGTTCCAGTTCTCAACCGACGATGGATCCTCCTATGCAGTCTTCATCCTCCTAGGCAGCTTCCAACCCTGCTCAACAAGGGAATGCTTCTTCTGAGGGTGTTGCTCGCCCTCCTTGGGTGGGCACTCCTCAAGCTATGTCTGCGATTTTTTCTCCCCACTCTCTATGTCGTTCTCGCAGCCCTTCAAGACATGCTGAGATTGTAGATGGTGGTTCAGAAAAATGATGATTCATCTTTAGTGGGGACCCATATATTTTGTGCAATAGCTTCTCCTCTCTTGGGGACAAGGAAGATATGCTAGTTTTGTCATGAATTACATCTCATGGAATGTTCGAGGTCTCACAAACCTCGCCAGAAAGTATTTTGTTCGAGATGTTCGTCAATGTATTGTAGGCCTGGATGTTCTTTGCCTCCAGGAAGTTAAAATTATAGGTTTCATGCTCAATGTTGCATGTCATGTTATTTGGCCAAATAGCCTTGTTTTTTCTTCCCAACATGAAGCTGGTCGAGGGGGAGTTGTCACTCTCCTTTCACCTCGATGGTGCACTACAATTATTTCTCATGGGGTTGATCCCATGTAGCGTGTCATCTAGGTTTTACTTTCAATTGATAATCATTTTGTTGGGATTGTTAATGTTTATGCTCCCAATGATTCGTTTGAAAGATCATACCTTTGGCAATGGATTACAGATAATCTTCCACCTGCCACTTGGGTCATGTGTGGGGACTTCAATATGGTTGAGGTGGCTTCTGATAAGGATATTTTTTTGCCTTTCTACTGGACAATTGGAGAGTGGGAAGCCTGGTACTATATGCATAATAAAGTGGGTCTTTTTGACTCCAACACCAATCACCGCCGTCCTAGTGGGGTTTGGCACACTTGATCTAATTTCAGAACTAGGTCTGATAGAATTCTTAAAAGGCTTGATCATGCTATGATATTTGCGTAATCTTTTTTCTCTTTTTCTGAAGATCATGATCTGCCCGTCACTCCTCTTTTTGATGTGATGCTATCATACCACTTCCCCATAAATTTTAGCATTGAATGGTAGCCAACTAGGCAATGTCCTTCCAAAATGCAATTCTACCTCAACACGTCTCTCCTGCACCACCAGTCCACGATGGCCCACATTCAAAGAGTGTGGAATATTGAGCTAAGGCCTTGTCATCATAGTGGTTGGATTGTGTGGTGGCATGACACCATTTTCCACTCTGTGAGGTTTTTGCACATTTATGGTAGGCAAATCGCCATCTATCGCAGGCGGTCATATGATGTGACCACCAAAGCTCTATGTGCTACCATAGAAGCTTTGGATTTGAATCCCTTTGATTCTACCCTACAACTCTATTTACCCCAGCTCTGCCATCAGAAGCAAGTTGCTGATAGTCACTCTACCAGAGGAGCTCAAATCAAATCCAGATTGCACTGGCTCAAGGTGGGCAATAGGGCTTCTAAGGAATTCTTCCTAGCTCTATGTGCCCATCATACCTCTATTGGGATTAAAAAAATAAAAGAGGGATAGACTCTTCTCACTGAATTGCCTGACATATTGCAAGCCTTTGTCCATCATTATGAGAAGGTGTTCACAGCACAGGGAGATTCTCTAGCAAGAACCCAAACCTTTCAAGATTTCTTATCCGTTGTTCCCAAATGACTCTCTGAGTCACAACAGGCCTTTTGTGATCTCTTACTGACCATTATGATCTCAAAGAAGTCACCTTTTCTATGGCAAATGACAAAGCCCCAAGCTCTGATGGCTTCCCCTATGAATTCTACAAAGCTCTTTGGCCTTGTGTTGGTCCTGACATTCATAATGTCTATCTGGAAGCTTTTCATTCCCACTCCTTGGGAAAAATGATTAACCAAGGAAACATCAAGTTTATCCCTAAGGCTAGGGACCCAGAGGACATTTGAAATTGGCGGCCCATCACCTTGCTTAATGTCTCTTATAAGATCATTGCCAAAGCTTCGGCCCTTAAGATTTGACATCTCCTACAACTTATTGTCTGTCCGGAACATATTGGATTTATTAAATCAAGGTTTATTTTGGACAATATTGTTGTTATTTGGGAAGGGATGGATTGGGCCAGATGCTCTCAACAATTGACAATCTTTCTTAAGATTGACTTCACTAAAACATATGATCACATTGAGTGGCCTTTTATCTTGGCTATACTCAAAGCCCTCGGCTTTGGTCCCTGATTCATCCAATCTCTTCAGATGTTATTCGGAGATGCCTCGGCTTGCATCACCATTAATGGCCAGTAGTTTGAGGCTTTTGGCCTTTTCAGATCCATTCACTAGGGGTGCCCTCTAGCTCTTTCTTTATATGTTCTTGCAGTGGAAGGGTTTGGTTACTTACTTGCTAATGCTATCGTTGTTGGACATGTCCATGGTATCTCCCTGCTTGAGTCACCTTCCCAACTTGTCAATGGCCACTTTGTCAATGATTCCTTTCCCATTCTCATTGTGGATGAAGATAATGTGTAGTCTACTCTTTAGTGTCTAAACACTTTTTGCTTGGCTTCTGGTTCAGCCATTCAGTGGCACAAGACGCAATGTTACAGGCAGTCTTTTCTTCCTGCTCTGCCTTGGATCCTTTAGTATGACTAGAAATGGATTTAGTATGGAAAAATATTTTGCTTTCTAGGCATTCCTTTTGACTTCCAAGCTTCACCTTCGGATCTCTGGCAAGCGGTCTTAGCTAGAATCAATAAAAATCTTGCCTACTAGATCACTAAGCCTCTCTCTTTGGCTAGTAAATTCCAAGTCTGATCCAAGTTGTTGGCCGCCACCCATGTCTACTACTCCTCATGTTGGGCTCCTTCAAAGGCGTCTTACATGAAGCTGGAAAGACTTTTGTGGGCCTTTCTTTAGGCCTATGGGTCCGACCATCATGGTTTTCACAGGGTTGCTTGGGATTACTGTTGTCTCCCTAAGGAGTTTGGAGGACTTGGCCTTATTTCTACCCAGAACCAAGGGCTGGCCTTATGTGTTAAATGGGTTATTAGAGCCTTATCTCGCAACGAGGCCTGGAAAATTCTTCTCTAGCATTGCATTTCTTCAGGCTTTCCTTCCAAAAGGCCATCCTAGAAGGGGATTGGCTTGCAAACCTTGCTCGCCATGAAATACCCTGTTTAGATATAGGGTACTTTTGTGGTCAAAAGTATCTGGCATGTTTGGGAAGCTATCAAGCCTTGGCTGTGATGGGTCAACGATGGCTTTCAGGATGACTTATCTATGAATCAACACAACCTTTGGTGGTCCCCTCTTTTTTAGGTGCAAGGGTTACCTCTGGCCAAAATTCAGGGTGTCAGTGCTCTGCGCTTTCACAAGTGCGATATTCATACACCTAAGGATATTTTTTCTAGATCTACTATGAGCTTCCGGTCTTGGGAGGACCTCTAGGTCCAGTTTCGCCTATCTTGGCCAGATCGATAGACTTATGACCTTTTGGTCTCGACCCTTCCCTCAAATTTACTTCATAATCTCGGTATTTGGTCTGTTAGACCTTGGTGGAAAGACTGGAAGTGGTATCCTTGGAATCCTTTCACTAACTACAAACCCAAAATGGGTTATCTCTAGTTGGTTCCTCACTTGCCTATGGTTCATATTCTCAATCAGCGGTGGCACTTGCAATCTTCTCAGACTACCTGGAGATTCAAGTTTTTGGCTGTCTAGTCTACCACCATCGAACCTAAGATTGCACACTTTTCTTGGTGTGTTCTCTTCCAAGGCCTTCCTTTGGGCTCCAGACTCAAGCATTTCAGAGTTCTTGATCCTCGATGCCCTTTTTGTGGTCACCCAAAAAAATTTATACACATCTTTTGGTTTTGTAGAAGAGATCAATAGTATTGGAGCTGGATTCATGACTTTTTTTGGCCTTTTTGGCCTGAGCCATTTTCTTGGCACATGGCTCTTCTCGGTGATTCACCTAGAATCCCCTATAAGTTCTCCCAGATATGACATGCTTTTAGAATGGAGATCCTATTCACTCTTTGGAAGGATAGAAATGTTGTTATTTTTTCTCACAACTATTTGGATATTAATGTTTTGCTTTATGCTAAAGCTTGCATTTGTAACAATGTATTAATGAAGATTCAGGTACAAGCTGGCAAGGTGGCCCACCTTCAGATGCTCCTCCAACACTGGGGTAATGCCCCTTGTGTGAATTACTAAGTACCACTGGACTCAGTCTCTGCCAACTGTACTCCTCCTGGTGGCCACTGTTGCGGTCGCAGCTCCTCTGCCCGCCACTCTTAGACCCCACGGTCCCACCTCCCTACCGCTCCTCAGGCAAGATAGATTATGCTTGGCATTGTCACTCGGCTTCCCCACCGTGGCGTGGCTCTACCTCGAGGTGGCCCTATGATGATCCTGTGGCCTTTTCTCCTCCTACTGCTACTAATTTTGGGTGGCCCTCTGCCACCACCTCCAAGTTTCCTCACTTGGCTTTGGCGATCTTGCCTCCCAGGCAGGAGGAGGGAGAAATTGAAAGAGATCTAGAAGATGGGTGGTCTGTACTAGACCCGACTCCTAGCCCCGCTGATGTATGGGGCAAAAAAGATGACCCTGATCCTCCACCCTCAGCTGCCTCTACTTTGGTTGCCTGAGGAATTTTTTTGGTGAATAGCTTGTTGTTTTTTTGTTTCCGGCTACTGGCCGAGTGACTCTCGCGGAGTGATCTCGTATCCCCTGACCTTTTTTTT
This sequence comes from Cryptomeria japonica, assembly GCF_030272615.1. Taxonomy (NCBI): domain Eukaryota; kingdom Viridiplantae; phylum Streptophyta; class Pinopsida; order Cupressales; family Cupressaceae; genus Cryptomeria; species Cryptomeria japonica. The sequence continues at coordinate 494,637,022 of NC_081406.1, read as the reverse complement.
GTGAATATGTACTTTAATATTTCTAATTAATAAAGAAGGCCTATTCATAAAAAAAAATTAAAATTTCTTTTCTAGAATCTTCTTATTTCTCCTACACCATGTGCTCAATTAGGATATTGAAAAAATAAGTAATTTTCAAATAAATTATGACCTCATGTGTGTGTCACCACTTAAATTCCTTTTTATTTAAAAACTTCAACCTCATTTCAATTTATCTTTTCTTTCTAACATTACTCATAAAATTAATATTATAGTAGTAGTAGTAATCTTTTCTTTCTAACATTACTCATAAAATTATAGTAGTAGTAGTAATCTTTTCTTTCTAACATTACTCATAAAATTAATGTTGTAGTAGTAGTAGTAGTAGTAGTAGTAGTAGTAGTAGTAGCAGCAGCAACAACAACAACAACAAGTCATATCAAGGTCCAAAAAGAGGGTTATGATTGCTATATCATTGCTAAAATTAAAACCTTTGAATTTTTATTTTTCCTAAAACCAATTTTCTGTTAGTAGTAGTAATAATAATAGCAAGTCATATATCAAGGTCCAAAAAGAGGGTTATGATTGCTAGATCATTGCTAAAATTAAAACCTTTGAATTTTTATTTTTCCTAAAACCAATTTTCTGTTAGTAGTAGTAATAATAATAGCAAGTCATATCAAGGTCCAAAAAGAGGGTTATGATTGCTAGATCATTGCTAAAATTAAAACCTTTGAATTTTTATTTTTCCTAAAACCAATTTTCTGTTAAAGTGAGTAGCCCTAATATAAACTTGTAATTGAGGGAAATGAATTAGTTGCAAATCACTCGTATCACTTTAAATGCAAAACTAAAATAGCTCATAAGTAGATGAGGTAATATAAAATAGCCGATCCTGTAAATTGAAATAAAATGAATTATTGAAATTTAAAGTTACATTTATTATTTCTTTAAGAAGTACTTCAATAAATATACATTGTTGTGGTGGTTTTTTTTTCTCATTTGAAAAAAATGAAATAGTTTTCTTTTTATACTGTGGATTCTATAATTTATCTTTGATTGATGAATATTTAGTAATCATGTAATTAGTTAAATAAATGAACCTACTTAAAAGAATTGATTGTGTGAATTAAATTTTTTTTTAATAAATAATTGACACTAGATTTTGTAAATTTAAATAAAAAAGTATTGAAATTCAAGTTATTAAAGTTCAATACTTTTTAATTAAAATTATAGAGAATTTAATTAAAATGTGCTAATATAAAATATTCGATCGTACCTTTTTGAATTGAAATAAAGTGAATATTTAAATTTTATCTATTAAAATCCAACGTTACGTTTGTTTATTATTTGTTTAAGAATCACATAAATAAATATACATTCTTGTAGAGTTATTTGACTTTCCTATTTTACAAAAAATAAACTAGATTTTTTGTTATATTGTGTATTTTACAATTGGTTTTTTAATTTATATTCTACAACTTTATATTCTTTAGAAGTCATATTCATTTTTAATTTACAAAGTTAAAATAGATTGTTTATTTTGCTTTAGATTTTGTATTTGCTTTAATTTTTATTTTATCTAAAGATTTTTTCTTTAGGATTGTAAATTGACATTTAAATCTAAGTTCATTTCTTTTCTATAATTGAAAATAGAACTTTTTAAGATAATTGTGTGTTATATCTAGCCATAGATTTCATGCTAGTTAAAATATTAAATCTCTATTTAGTTTCTGTCTATCCGACTTCAAATCAGGGAGTTAAATACTATGGTAAATATAAAGCATACAAATATTTATTTAGTTAATCTAATTGCATTAAGGGAAAATAGTAAAAGGTAATTTACATTTGCAGCCCATAGCCTATATGGGGTGAAACCTCATCAGTTTCTCCTCATGTCTGATGCCTGAAAAACTTTATGACAAGAAAATTCCACAAGAAATTGTTGGTGTTTTACATTATAAGGAAGGCTTATCTCCTCTTTCTGGGCACTTGTGCTTTTGTACGTTTACCCACTTCTACCCTTTGATTGGTCATTGCAGTTGCACGATCAATAGTCCATGCACATTCTAGAGAAGTGTGAAGCACATAGATTGGGTGAAGTCCATGAGGTTTCACAAAAGTAGTTGGTGTCCATTTTGAAAGGAGCAAGGAGATATGGCAATGTAAGTAAGAAAAGAAGTTGAAGAATCAGTTTTGAAGTCTCAAAGTAGTTCCAATAGGTAGTTTTCACTGAATCCTCCTTTGCATTTTTGGTTTATATGTTTGTAGATTGTGTAGCATGAATCATATTCTCAGTTATGTAATCACAATTGTACTAGTAAGTCCTTGAACTGTGCGAATAAAATTGGGTTCATGGGAATCAAGTATGTTTTATTATGATATTGTGTTGGTATTGTTTTGATTTCATAAGCAATGCGAGTAAAAATTTCACTCCAACTATTTAAGTCAGTGATAATAGTATTGTGGAGTAGTGAAAAAGGTCAATTATCTTTGTATAAGAATCTTTTGTCTGCAAAACTTATTTTATTGCTCTACTAAAAGCTCTTTTTGTTGACATCAAGCTGGTGACATGTCAAAAGATACAAGCATTTACCAAATTAAGAAGAGATTTATAGTTAGTTGGAAGCTTTATGTATGTGTGCTAGGAATTATTTACTTATTATCTTCAAAACTACATGTATGTTTATAAAGATTAGTTTAATATCATTTTAAAAGCTTTGTTTGTTTACATCAAATTGAATTCATTAACATTTTGGAGGCTATATTCTATTTATGTGTTGTTTTGTTAATAAGAATGAGTCTAGTAGCATGAGGATAGGGCTCTATGTTTCAACCATTGGACATATATTTAGTCTAATCCAACAACAAGAAATTATAACAAATTATAACAAAATGCAAGAGAAGATTGTGTGTCCATGGGCCAAGAAGTTTATGCAGTCTTATTTCTCAAAGAAAATTTATATGTTTATTGATTAAGTGTTCAATTAGACGGTGATAAAATATAAATTCTTTAGCCAAATTTAGATATTGACTGTATCAAAAGATGGTAGTGCATTGTTTAGAAGAGGATTGCCAAGCCAATAAGCAATATTAATGCCCAAATCTTTCTTATGTATGCCAAAAATATGACCATACTTCCGACTTATATGTTTGAATTTTAGTTTATTTCTATTATTCTGACTCTGTAAATAATCAAATATTAACAATAACAACACAAAAGTTTGCTAGAAAACATAATTTACCATAAGTTAAGTTGTTTAGAGCTCATAGAAAGTACAAAAATCCAATGCCTCCATTTACAAAATCATTAGCAAATAGCATGGTAAGAGCACAACCAAATAAACCAGACCTACTCTAACTTCAAAATATCATCTGGGAGATTTGCAATAACGACCGGATATGCCTTATGCTTTGTCCAAGATTTTGTTAGCTCATTCACATTTTTTTCTGATTCCTCTATGAGGACACCTAGATTTTTTTGGAAGATGACTTTTTGATATATGAAACAATGTCTCTTTGAATAGACTAGAAGATCAAAGTTAAATGACAAATTAATGGGACTCTGAAACATTGACAACAAAGGAAGAGTAAAAAAAAAACTAAAGTAGGTATGTATAATTATTAGTCAAAAGTGAGAGAATGTGTAGTGCCCCTCCTGAGAGAAAGTGTAGTGCCCCTCCCTCGATCAGACTCCATATAATTTAGTTTGACTTTAGTTGATTTCTAGGAGGTATATGTGACTATATACTACTCTCTTATGTGATGGTTTTTATCATGTCGATAATGCATTTTATCTTGAAGGATAGTTAGATGTTAGATTATATATGTATATATTGATCTTAGTCTAACACATCTTCTTCTATGTATGATATATTTCTTCTGTTCATTTTCTTCTATGAGTATGAGTTTGTATGGGGTGCGAGGGGATGATCTTTCATCACCCACTTTGGAGGGACACAAACTATCACGACTCTCCTCTATCAGTGTGCTTGTATATGTTAGATGTATGTATGTATGTTTTCTTTGTGATGCAACACCATAGGTACCGAGCATCAACTCCCCCTGAATCTTCAAGTTTGAGTGTGTTCTACAGCCCAATGGTAAAGTGGAAAAAGGAGATATCAGTCAGACCTCGTGGTATCATCGTTCCTATGGAATGAGTCACCTGTCAGGTATCCTTGTGTCGTGTTTGTCTGGTCATGTTATCCGTTAACCCTATTGGTCCTTCATGTTTTGATTTGTTGTATTTTGGTTGCTCCTGTATGAAGTTTAATAATTATCTAGTATTTTGTGAAAAGATTAGTATTATGTTCTAATGAAACTTGAATGTCGTCAGTTAATTAATTAATAAATTAAAATTGTGGAACTTAAAAGATTTAAATTATTTAAATTAATTAATTAATTTGAAAGGAGTATTTATTAAGGAATTTAAAATATTTATTTTGTTATGTTAAAAGGGAAATTAGTTATTTGTATTCTTTTATACTTTTGGAAATTAAATTAAAAAAGACAAAGTAATATTTAATTAAATTATTGACATGTGTGTGGGAGTTACAAGAAAATAAATAAAATTAATTAATTCTTTTAATGTGAAGAATCTTGCATGTTGGAGGTTACATTTGGTAAAGAGGTATATTATTATTGATTGCCTTTTGTGGGGGGGGGGGGGGGGGGATTTCATGAATTTTTGGGGGAGCTCTGCAAAAAAAATTACATTTTCTCTGGTTATGGGGGTTTTGGTCGAAGAATTTTGGGGAAGATTTTGGAAAAAATTTCTGGCTATTGGAGAAAAATGAATTTGGGAAGAATTTTATTTTGGATTGGAGCTCAATGTTTTAGAACCCACCGACAACTGCTTCTGCTTGATTTACTTTTTCAGATATCTTTGAGAAGGTTGGGACTTCTGGTTCCTTCTTCTTGCATGTTTAAAATTCCTTTCAATCTAGATATAAAAAAAAAGTCTGCTTGAATAATTTTCTGTGAAGTTTTCAATTTGATTGTTTGGAATATTAATGTTAATTGGTACTATTTGGATTATCTGATCATGGGGTTTGGGTTATTAGAATTTGTCTGGAATTTGGGTTGGAAATATTCAATTTTGTGACTTCGTTTTGTTTAATTTGTTGATCTTTGTTTTAAAAGAAATAATGTATTCATCATCCCTTCAACATGTTGTTTGTGTCTTCTTGTTTGTTGTGTGTGTGTGTGTGTGTGTGTGTGTGTGTGTGTGTGTGTGTGTGTGTGTGTGTGTGTGTGTAGTACCCCTGCCCTAATCAATTTTTAATCTTACCTCAATCTTAGTTAGTTTATCATAATATAATGATTATAGTCAGATGTGTTGATTTAATGCATAGCTGTCGATGTGGTTTTCGCACCAGTTTGTATGCAAGTTATTAATCCTCCTATTTCGTGTTATGATATCAGGCTAATGCTTTCATTAAGTTTATATATGTATGTATGTATGACTCTTGGTTGCAGGAGATTGCAGGTACAACATCGCATGAGTGCGAGGTTCATCTTCGCCTGGGTTTGTAGGTTTGAGTGTACCTCTTTAATCCTTAGAGTTGGTTTAGTTGGTCGTAGGACCCTAGTTGACCATAGTCGTGCTCAAGTGAGCATCGTCAGTCGTCGTCAGTTTTCCCTTTTGGTTGGGTTTGCGAGTCATCTGTCTGATCGACTTTCTTGGTTTGTATGCTTGGTGTGTATGGTTAAATTGATTAATTAGTCCTTAGTATTTAATTTGATTAAATATGTGTTTGTGCATTAAAGGTTAATGGACTAAATTAATCGGGTTTTCGTTATGCGATTATCATTGATATTGGATTGCTCGTCTTAAATTGGGAGTAAGTTCAATTAAATGGTTGATTTTGAATATTAAATGCATTTTGTATATGCTGTTGAAAAAGAAAGATTTAATTTTAATTGAAATAAAATTAATTTAATCTTTTGGCATTTTTTGAAATGGAAAGGTTAAATTGAATTAATTGAGAAAATCAATTTTTAATTTGAAAGGCAAGTTTAATTTGTTGATATAGTTTAAAAGAATCATTTTTGTGAATCATTTTAAATAAAAATTTTAAGTCCAAAAAATGAAATTTTGGTCAACTCTTCCTTATAACCTAGACTTTTGGAAAATTTTAGAGGATGGATATTTTTGGAAAAATATTTTTGGGATGAAATTTGGGGGTTTTGGAAGGAGAAGGATTTCTTGAGCTGCAGGTTGGGGCTCTTCATCAGATCCTTTCCAGGAATGCTTACTGAGGTAGGAATTCTTGTTATCAGTTAGTTATTGTTTAAATTTTTTTAAAAATGGGCATTGGATGTTCTTCATGCTATTTGGTTTTAATTTCTCCATTGATTGCCTCAAGGTTATGAATCATTGTGGAATTAGTTGGTATTGGTTTATTGTTTGCAACCTTGCATGGAAAATGAGCTTTCTTATGCCCAAAAGAATTATCCTTTCAATTTTGAAAACCTCTCATATTCTAGAAATTTCTATGTTGTTTTTCAAATAAAATAAAAATTAAGTTCCATATGAATACCTTCAATTTCATGCTTTAAATCAGAGATATCTATTTGTGGTTGAATATATGGAAGTTAATAGATCTTATTTGGCAAATATGTTATTGATTTAAGAGAATCTGGGTTTTCTTTGAAATTGCAATTGAAGAATAAAATAAAATTTAATTATTTTAGTCTATGCTGAGACTGGCTGGAACTGTTGATTTTTTTAACAGTTATTTTTTTTAAAAAAAGTTTAAAAAAAAATTTAAAAAAAAAAATTAAAAAAAAAAAAAATTGGAGCTGCGTATCCCATTGGGATAGCAGCGCACCCCAAGGGGTGCTGCGTGCTTCCCTTTGGGAACAACAGAGCTCCCTTTGGGAATGCTGCGTGCTCCCTTGGGAAGCAGCGCTTCCCCTTTGGGGCTGCGTGAGCTCCCATGGGGACCATGTGGGGTCCACGTGGAAACCCCCGCCCTCCCTTTTTAATTTGTAATTTTTATTATTATTTTTTTTTAGTTAAAAAAAAATAAATTAATAAATAAATTTATTAGTTTAAAAGTTTTTTTAATAAAGTGTTTAACTAATTATTAATTAATATTAATATATATTTATCAATAGAAATAAATGTATATATGTTGATTAATACTTAATTGGATTATTATGCAATATTAAATATTAATTGTGTATATTTTATTAACCGTAGGGTTATAAATATTTATGAATTAATATTTAATCCTTTTGGACCTATAATATTAGGGGAGCATCTTTTGAAAAAGATGAAATATTGTTATATTGGAAAATTTTTTGAGATAAATCATACTTTATTCAAGAATATATATTGTTCGAAGATTTTAATGATTTAGGCCATCTGGAAATGTTAGAAATGAATAGTTAACCATTGGACATTATGAATTTAATGATATGCTTTTGGAAATTTAATGAAGTATCATTTGGGAAAATTGTTTAGTTACTGATATTCTCATTTAGTAAAATGAATGGTTAATTTATATTTTTCCTCTGTTTGAGAAATAGACAATGGTACTATTGCAAATTGTGATATTGTATTCACCTTGCAATGATGATTTCCTGCTAGTGTATTTTTGGAAACATAGATCATGTAGAAAACTTGATCGACTTTTAATGTTTAGATCAATTCGGAAAAGATTGTATCTGCTGAATATTACCTATGCGAGTTTAATTTCTGTATTCGCTTTTGCTTATGTAATGGCAAGTCGTGCTTTGTTTGATAGGTCCCTGTCGTATGGATTGATATGGGGTACCTGTTTCAGTCCTCAGTTCCGAGTTGACTGTTGTTTTGTGGTGGTGTCGTATTTGGTCATATCCTCTATGTGGGTGTCGAATGATGATTCGTGGTTGACCTTAGTCAGTCAGGTCTCTAGTTAGAGTACCATCTGTCAGTGCACCTCGTATGAAGTCATGTTTGACCAGATGATGGATTTCTCTATTTTGAACTCTGATCATCTGACCATGTGTATTCCTTGGGTTTTGAGTTCGTCCGAGTTTAGTCTAGTGTCGTATGGGAAAGTGTCTTTCGATTGGGGGCCGCGCCCAAAGTGGCTACTGGGTAACCCATCGAAAGTGAGTATAATAAGTGATAACCTAACAGTAGATTAGAATGTAATCTCTAAGTAAGATAAATGTGCCTCACACATGAGACGAGTGCTAACATAGACTTGACATGCTGTGAGAAGGCCTGAAATGGCAAACCATCATCCTTGTCTTCACGAGAGGATGTGTGGGTCCACATGAGGCTTGGATGGGCCGAAGGCTCGGATTAGGTTGCCAGGGTAACCCAATGTATGGGACCGGGACCTATGAAGACCTACCATGGTAACCATACCAAGTTGTGTGATGACACTTGTCCCTACGTTCGCTAGTATGTTGGCGTTTTGTCATGTTAGGAGTACCTTTGTGGGTCATCCTTTTGTCTATGCCCTTGTAAGTACTTGGTTTCATGTTAGACCTTGGGTGGTGATGACTCAGTTTTGTGGATGCTCCAATGGACCTTTGTATTAGATTTGATTAGGTTCAGTTGGATCCTTTTCTTTTCAAGGATCGTTTATGTATTAATTGACCGATGTGGTCGTTTGTATATGGTTTATATTTCGCCTTGATGGCAGGATTGTAAATGGTGTAACCTCTTGTATTCCTAACTTTATTATTATCTGAGGGGTCTTGCAGTTGAGCAAACCCGGAGATGTAGCCCTTTAGGGGTGAACTCCGAGATCATTATGGTGTTATGTGATGTTATTCTCTATGTTTCCCTTATTCAACTTTATCATGTATGAATAGCTTATGTTAGAATGTATAAGTGGATAAGATGGAATTAACTTTAAATGCTTATATGCAGTCCTTTCTTGAATGCCATTTTGATCGAATGCATAAGTGGTTCAGATGAGATTTATCGTAGATGCATGTATGCAATCGTCTTTTAAAATGCAATAAATTGAAATATGAAAGAATGTAACTTAGAGTAATGGAATATATTCAGTTGTTGTTAAGGAAATTAAGTATGCTTGAAAAGATCTCATATGTTTATGATGAAATTCTAGTGTGTTAGAATATTAGATGTATGGCTTGTATTTTAATGAAAATCTTGAATGAAGATTATGAATAGATCTTAATGGATGAATCTCTGCTTGTGATTTATATTTCCATCTTCTGAAAGAAATTATCTTGATTAAGAATTATCTTGTTATTAAGATAATCAGCTTATTGGATTAATTGTGTGAGTTAAGTGAATTGTGAAATTTAAGTAATCTCATTGGGAAACTCTGTAGGTGTTAGTTGTTGTCTTCCGCTATGTGATTTGAATTTTGATATCTCGTTGTATCTTAATGTGGTGTAACTTTAAATTTTTTTTTTTTATTGCACTCTATTCTTGTGTTTTGGCTTATCCCTTCGAGGTTTCCTGGTGGGGCATTACAGTGTGTGTGTGTGTGTGTGTGTGTGTGTGTGTGTGTGTTGTTCACCCTTGACTGGACTTTTATTTCATGCATAATATACTTATCTAGACTCTTTATGATGTTTTGGATTATGATTCTATGTGTTTCAAATACTCATTATGATGCTAGACATTATTTGGACATATGTTATTCTGATGGTTTCTATGGATTAGGATGCTATCATTATTGATCATGTGATTTGATGGATTCTATATGTATTACTATGATGATGGATTATAGATGATTTATATTGACCATGGATTTGATGTTATTATGATTTCACTAACCCTAGTTCATGATAACATATGATGAGTTGATTATGTGACATTTTCAATTATTGTATGATTGTCTTCATGAGAGGGATGATGTCACATCACTCATTACAAGCGGCATGTGTCGTTGTGATTCCCTACCACTTTCTTGTTATGAGATATATGCACATGTTGTATCATTGCTTTGTGGTTGTAGGATTTGTAGGTACCAGACACTGACTCCACCTATCTCCGTAGATCTAAGTGTGTCTTTAAATCCCAATGGTATGTGGTTCAGAGATGGCATGAGTTCCCTTCACATACTCTAGGTCTAAGTTGTTCACTTTGAGTCGTCAGTGTCTTGGCGTAATTTTCCATGTCAATTAGTGAGTTGTGGTTTTGTGAGTATGCTAATTATTGTTGATTTAATTAAACTAATTGATGTGTGATTTTATATGGTTCTTGATTGATGTCAGATTATATAGTCCTTAATGTCTAATTAATTATTGATTAGTATAGTTTTATTCAAGTATTTAATTATTTGTAATTTTATACTCATTTATTTATTGTTGATTTATTAGTTCTTTAATTGTTTGAGATTTAATATTTAGTTAGTCATTCATTTATTTATTGCTTCCTTAGAATTTATTGTTTAAATATCTATTTATCTACTTATTGTTGAATAATGGTTTATTTAATATTTATTGTCCAAATGGTAATTATTGTTTACTTATTTATTTATTTATTGTTTATTAATTCCTTGAGCTTTAATGTTGAATAATATTCTAATAAGGTTATTTAAGTTATTCCATAGTCTTGGGTTATTTATTTATTACCCATTTGATTTATTTTATTATAGCCTATGGCTATTGGTATAGTTTATTATTATTATGTGGGGGTAATAAAGTTGTATCTCTTTTTACATCCCATTTATATTTATAAAAGTGTTTTATATTATCCTTACCTACCCTCTGTTCTAATCGGTTGATTTTGAGGCTAGGGTTTTGGTTTGATTTTTCTTTTATTCGGCAGCCTGAGCTTGTTGCCGAGTTACCATTCTAGAGTCTTTTCTAAGAATTTTGGATTTTGGAACTTGGTTTTGGCTTGGGAGTTTCGCTGGATTTTGTGGGCACTTCTTCAACCTTATTCCATCACTTCTATTTGTAGGTTGGATGTAATGCCCCGCCAAGAAACCAAAAAGGATAACACTAAAACAAAGGAATAAAAGCAGAATAATTTTTTTTTTTAAATAACATATAATTAAGGTGCATTAAGTTATAACATTACACTTGTTAATTCCACAAGTGGAAGACTTATCCAAATCCTAAGGGTTTCCAACAAAGATTACCTTAAAATGAAACTGAAAGCTTAAGGTTCATTAACCAGTAATGATGCATGTTAACTATCATTAATACATGGCAATGACATTCAGTTAAAGAACTTAATTAGACATGCTTCAATTGCATACTAAATATTACATACATCTAGTAAATTATAATACAACATTATATAACCTCATAATTACCATTACAAAATTTATCAACTTATAATATTTCAAACACAATACAATTAAATTACAGGATGATATAAGAATTTAATAAATATCAATAATGACGTACATAATTTACAACATGCCAAGAAGGCATAATAATACAATGATACAACTGAACTCATAAGGTTCAAATAGGTAAATTAATGGATCCACAAAGTACAAAGGAATCCAACTAGAATAAGGAGATGAACAAGTCCAAGGAGCAACTGGAACACCTGCAAAGACAACCCTCACAAGAAGGAAGTTAACATGATACCGATGGAAAGTGGCACTACCACCCAACCATGTGGCTCAAAAGAACCACCCCTCCATGCTAGGCGACATCACTAAGACCCACTAGCAAGCAAAGGAAAGAATACATGGTTTCACAACACATCATATCAACTCACAAAAAGAAACCCGCAAAACATGACTCCATATCATAACATACAAGACTATAGAGTAGTGACCATAAGGGAAGAGTGTCATCACATAGCTTGGTATGGTTACCCTGACATGTCTCCATAGGTCTTGACCCCATCATGGGTTACTCTAGTAACCTATCCCAAACTCTCGACCCCATCCAAGTTTTATGTGGACCCAAACAATCCTTTCGTGAGGACAAGGTTGTTGGTTTTCCATTCTAGGCCTTCTCGCTGCATCCTGAGTCTATACTAGCACTCAACCATAAGCAAGGCACAATTATCTTATTTAGTGTTTCATCTACCAAACCCCCTAACTATTATAAAGTTACCACTTACTTAAAAAAACATTCAATGGGTTACCCTACAACCACTTTGGGCGTGGCCCCCAATCGAAAGCCACTCTCCCATATGACACTTAACCAAAAACACAAGAACTCCCACCCCGGGTGTAACATGAAATAAGACATGAAGTTCAATTTGGTAATAAAACCTACTCGGCCAAACGAGCCCTCACAAGAGGTGTACTAACTGGCAAACCCTTAACAAGAAACAATAACAACTAGGAAAACACCCCTGACAACATTAGGTACGCATGACAAGGGATTTGTAGTTTTGAAAGTAAATGTAAATACAACAATTAAACACCCATGTTTGCTAATCTAGTCTGACAGTAATTCCTATTTCGTTAAAAAATGCCAATATAACCAAGTTCTCTAATTCAATAAATTTCCAGATCAAATAACATAATAAAATCACCATTTCCCTTCAAATTAAAATGCCAAAGTCTCATTTATTGCTATACAAATAACATTATAAAATATCATATTTATTTAATAATCTAACATAAATGTTTTACTAATTTAGAATAACCATTTTCAAAAATCTCTATTCCAATTTCCAAGTTGATAAAAATATCTTTTTTTTTTACAAAAATAAAATTAAAACTAACCATGAAATTTTATATATAATAATTTATTTTAAAAATTAATAATAAAAATAATAAAGCTATTTAAAAACTTCATGGACTGTGGATGTGGCCCCCACAGCCATGGTACTCATGAACTGTGGAGTCCACAACCGTAGAGCCACATGGTTTGTGGTTTCCACAACCATGAGACTCACAGACTGTGGTTTCCACAGGGCCCATGGTTCTCACGGATTGTGGTCTCTACAACTGTGATCCTTATGGTCTATGGATTCCACAGAGCCCATGGGTTGAGCAAATTTCCCCACAAAAAAACCCCTCTCCAAAATTTTTGCATTAATAATGAATACAAACCCCCAAACCAAACAAAAATTTTCTGAGTTTATCTTATTTTGTTTGGTTTGGGGATTTGTATTCAATTTTTAATATATATATATATGCATACACCATTTAATTTCAAAATTTGACAATAACTTTATTCCACTTGCCAATTAATAAATTTCACTAATTGATTAATCAATAAATCAAATAAAGGGTCCCACTAAATTTATCTCTTTTATTTACCAAAGCATAATAACATATTTAATCTAATTAAACACTTTAAAATGTAATAGTTAATTCCACTAAATGCATATTACACAACTACATAAATCAAACAAATACATGACCCACATACCAACATAGGGGACTGATGGACGACTGACGATGCTCACTTTGAGCACGACTAGGGTAAAATGTAGGTCTTAGGAATATATCCTCCACTTACATTAGATCAATAAGGTACACTCAGACCTGTGAAGTAAAGTGGAGAGGATACCCCGTACCTACATGGTACTTGTACCTGCAATTCCCAGCATCAATGAACTACATGTACATATATATATATATATATATATATTCAATCACATAAAACATACCAGTGAAGGAGAATCATGGCGTTCCCTGTCTCATCAAAGTGAGTGAAGGAAAATCATCCCCTCACACCCCATACACTTACAAACATGATACATGTATATAACTCATCACACACATGAAGTAAATGTGTCGGTCCATGTCAGTAATCCAATAAAATCGGATTTAACCATCAATAAGGAAATACTGCATGAAAACATTCACTGCAACTGAAATAAAAGCATATCACAACATTGCATAATGTCTAAATAAAATATCACAATAATGTGTCCACTTAAAAAGTCAATTGAAGTCAAACATGAGTCTAAAAGTCTGATCGAGAAAGGGGTACTCCATTCTCCCCCCCAAAACTAGGCTTACTCCTGGAAGCCTAAAATAGATAAGAATAAAGCTCTCTCATTTTCACCACATCCTCTCATGTTGCCGAAGTCTCATTATTTGGGTCCCATAGAACCCTTACAATGGTATGACCCATGAGGGTCAAATCTTGATGCTATAGAATGCGCACGGGCTCCATGGAAAGTTGTCCATCCTCAACCTGCAAAGCGTTCCAATCAAGAACATGGGTCACATTAGGATGATAAGATCTAAGAACAGAAACATGAAAAAATTCATGGATGCGAGATAGGCTCGGTGGCAAGGCAAGATAGTAGGCAACATGTCCTATCCTCTCAAGGATCTCAAAAGGGCCAACAAAATGAGGTGCCAAATTAGAACCATTTCCATAACGGATCACTCTTCCGTGAATGCACTCTCAAGAACACACAGTCGCCAACAGAAAACTGACAATCCACTCTATGAGCTTTGACATACTTCTTATGCCTATCCTGAGCAGCTACCAAATGCCCACAAATTTTCTCAACCCGCTATTGCATCTCTCGAAGTATATTTGGTCCTAAACGCACCTTATCCTCTAACCAATCCCAACTCAAAGGAGTATGACAAGGACAACCATACAATGCTTGGAAGGGAGACATTCCTATGGAGTTGTGATATCCATTATTATAAGCAAACTCCACAAGGTATAGATATTCCTCCCAACGTGACTACTAGTCCATAACATACATGTGACGAATGTCCTCCAAGACTTGATTCACACACTTGGTCTAACTGTCGGTCTCTGGGTGATAAGCTAAACTAAAGTTCAACTAGGTCCCCAAAGCATGTAGAAGTGAGGTCCACAATACTGAAGTAAAGATAGGATCTCTATTATAAATGATTTAGCTGGGAATCCCATGAAACCTCACCACATCTTCAAGGAAAACTCGTGCCACCACTGCTGTTGTATAGGAACAAAATGAGCAACTTTGATCAATCTATATAATGACCATGATGGCATCATGACGATGTAAATAAATAGGCAATCCCACTATGAAATCCATGGAAATGATATCCCATTTCCAATCCAGTACCAAATGAGGTTGTAAAAGCCCTGTAGGGTGTTGATGCTCCGCCTTTACCCACTGCCATTCTAAACATCTCGACACAAAATAAGCATTGTCACTTTTCATACCAGGTTGATGATATATCTATCTAAGATATGCGTGCATCTTCTTAACACCAGGATGTGACAAATAAGGTGCACAATGATCATGATCAAAATATGAAGTCCATCCAAGGGAGGTACATAGATCCACCCAAGATGCCAAAGAAGACCATCTTCCTCAAGGTTATATCTAGAATATCTACCCTCTAATGGCCTTCCAGTCTTAGTCACGACTCTAACATCCTGATACCAAGTGTCTTGAGGAAGAATCCTAAGAAGTATTTCTCTCAAATCCACCCCAAGGGATAATGTTGCAACCTCATGTCACCTATGACTCAAAGCATCTGCCACTACATTCTCTTTTCCTTGAATATATCGGACCTCAAAGTCATACTCACAGAGGAATTCCATCCATCTTCATTGTCGAGTATTCAAGTTTGACTGCGTGAAAATATACTACAGACTACGGTGATCACGGTGCAATGAAAACCGACACCCCAACAAAAAATATCGACATCTGACTAAAGCATGAACTACAACTGTCAACTCTAAGCCATGAACTCGATAGTTCAGCTCATGGTCCTTGAATTTGCAAGACTCATAGGCTACCACACAACCATCCTACATAAGCATTGTTCCTATGCCTTCTAAAGAGGCATCTGTGCACAACATAAAATCTATGGATGGATCAGGAACTGCCAAAATCAGAGCACTAACAAGGAGTTCCTTCAAGGTACGAAAAGATGTCTCACATTACTTTGACCAAAAAAACTTCTTCCCTTTCCTTTGAAGAGAAGTGATTGGGTGACCTATCCGGGAAAAACTCTGAACAAAGCGACAATAATATCCAGCCAAACCCATAAAACTCCAAACCTCAGAAACATTGGTCGATGCTAGCCAATCTACAATATCTTGGATCTTAGAAGGATCCATAGATACACCTTCTCCCAAAACTACATGATCAAGATAGTTCACCTCAGATTGGAAGAAATCACACTTTTCCAAATTGGCATAAAGTTGATTCTCCCTCAAGCACTGCAATAGCTATCGCAAGTGGCCCTCATGCTCTTCCATAGATCTAGAATAAATCAAAATGTTATCCAAGAATACAAAGAAAAAACAATCAAGGTAGGTGTAGAAAAACCAATTCATGAGGATCATGAAATCTGAAGGTGCATTCATCAACCCAAATGGCACCACTGTGAACACATAGTGACCATAATGGGTATGAAATGTCATTATATGAATATTTGTATCATGAATGCGCAATTGATGATACCTAGATTTCAGATCAATCTTAGAGAACACCTTGGCTCCCTTTACCTGATAAAAAAGATCATTTATTCGAGGAAATGGATATCGATTCCTAATGGTTACCTTATTCAACTGTCGGTAGTCAATGCATAACCAAAGAGAACCATCCTTCTTCTGAACGAAGATAACTAACACACACCAAGGAGAAACACTAGGATAAATGAACTCCTTGGCCATCAATTCCTCCATCTTCAACTTCAACTCACTCAACTTCTGAGTAGTCATCTGATATGGTGCTCTCGAAATAGGTTCCACACCAGGAACCAAGTCAGTGCGAAAGTCTATATCCCGCTTCGGGGGCATATCGAGAATATCCATAGGAAACACATCAACATACTCTCAAAGAATAGGGTGACCATCAAGAGCAATTTCTCGACTCTCTTCCTCATCCACATCCTTAAGTGTAACTCCAAAAAGATGACACCCTCGATGCATACACCACTTAAGTTGCATAGCAGAAATCATACGTAAGGATATCGATCTCTAAACCCCAACAATCCCCACTTTCCTGCCATGATCATCTAAACACTCCACTATCTTCTGACAATAGTATACATGAGCACAATAAGATGCTACCCAATCCATCCCCAACACAACTCCATAAGACCCCAAAGGAATGACTCAAAGTTCAACTGAAG
Source organism: Cryptomeria japonica (assembly GCF_030272615.1). Lineage (NCBI taxonomy): Eukaryota > Viridiplantae > Streptophyta > Pinopsida > Cupressales > Cupressaceae > Cryptomeria > Cryptomeria japonica. Next base: position 494,620,088 of record NC_081406.1, on the reverse strand, counting down.
TGACAAAGGGTCCCAGGTCCAACTCACAATTGGGAATGAAAGAATCTACAGACACATGCAAACTGGTAGCCAACTCTACTTGCCACCTATCCACTTGTCTAGCAGACGGGAGCCCACATTGCTCCACAATGGAAGAAGAAATGAAAGAATCAGAAGCACCAGAGTCAAATAGTATAGAGATAGGAATACCACCCAACACACCTATAGTCTTGATCATTGTACCGTGGTGCTCGGCTTGGCGGTCATCAACCATGCAAAAAAATTATGGGATCTACCTGCATCCCCCATTGTTGGCTCCGATGTTGCTAGTCTTTGACTACCTGTCTGATGAGAACGCTGAGGATGCTGAGCATCTATGTGGCCATATTGACCATAGGAGAAACAAGCTCCCCTACTAGGTCCTCTACCTCCAGATGACCCATTGGACTGCTGGAAACTTCCCCTACTAGGGGCCTGTGATGCACCCTGAGAGGACTGCCCTAGGAAACTCTGCCCATTCCTCTGCCAATTTCTACTCTTCTTAGGATAAGAGTTGCCACCCTACTGGCCCTAAAACTACTCCAGCCTCGACCAAAAACTTTGTTGTTGCTACCCACCCTTAGTGGGTGCCTGAAAACTCCTAAAAGGTACAACAGTCTGGGATTGATTCCCTCTAATTCTAGAATCACTGTAAGGCACACTCCCAATCTATACTCCAGACTAACCGCTCTGAGCACGACCAAGATTCTACTCTACTAGCATGGCTTTCTCCACGACAATCTCCACTAATACAGGCTCAAATACTCTCACTCCTCCAGTGATGCGGTCATTTAGACCCCTCAAGAAGTGCTGGACTAACATAGCCTCATCATTTCCAATACTAGCATACTATTTAAGCTTATAAAGCCTATGCTCAAACTGATCCATAGACATGTCGAACTGGCATAATGCATAAAACTCATCTTCTTGACACTTTCTCCACTGAGTCAAGAGAAAGCGTGCCCTAAATCTCTCCTCGAAAATCTCCCAAGACACAGTGTTAATGTTTAAACCGATCCTCTCTTCCTCCAACTGCCACAAAATAGAAGCAAACCGCTCGAGATGCATGATGGTGCATCTTGCCTTGGTGTTGCTTCCATATGGATGCATGAAAAACCACCTATCCAAACTAATCAACCAAGTCTCTGCCTCAAGTCCGGTACCCAAACCGTCAAAGGAAGGAGGATGAGATCTCATCAGATCTCTCATGTTCCCCATCAAAACCAAATACTGGTCCACTGGGACCTCTCTCCTTCTAGGAGACCTCTCTCTCTCCCTCTCCTCAAGATTCTATTGGTAAGACTCTCCCATATAAGCATGGATAGGATGTTCAACCTCAGGTCTAAGGCCAAGTCTGGATAACACTTCCTGAAACATCTGTCTCAGCTCCTCCCTTTCGGGAACCTTCTCTACCGTGTGCTGCTCACTCTGATGCACAAACTGATCCTGCTCTACACTCTCATGAGTGGGCTATGGTGAAGGACTATGATGGCCTGAACCTCGACCACATCCCCCACCTCTACTTCGATTGCAGCCACCTTCATGACCTCCACCTTTGGCTTTACTAGCCATAATCCTAGCACTACACAAGAGAAAAATTTTAGATCTTCGACAAGGATACTGACAAGGGAAACACAAACACTAAGACCTAACAAAAGGTCAAGTTGAATGGGCTCAATTTAAAACCAGAGTACCCAGTGTTGAAACTTGGGCTTTGATACCAAATGTAATGCCCCGCCAAGAAACCCAAAAGGATAATGTGGGATGCAAAATTCATTCTTCTTTTAACAAAGTAATCAATTAGAAACAAGGGAAATCACAAATCCCTATCCTAATCAGAATTTAACAAACAATACAATGAAATAACACAATTAAGAAATAGGAATTATAAATTATCAAATCAAATAAAAAACTCCCTATTCCGTGACTGCGCAGAACTTCCATTTCTCTTCTCCTCTTCATGGTATGATGGCTCTCAGATATTGCACTGGTAACCTGCAAGTGACAAAGATTCAAAGTTCATGATTGTTGAAAATGGAGATTGGATGCTCAATTAATAGAAAATTGGAGAAGATTGATTAAAAGGTGGAACAAAATGATCAAGAGGTGTGAACTCAGGGGAGCTCAAATGCAAGTTGATAGTTGAACTGCTAATTGTAGGAGTGAAACTCAATAGATTGAATAGATTAAAGGAGTCAACTAATTGATGAAAGAGTTAATTGAAGGAAGAAAAAGAATGATTGGAGGAAATAAAGAGGATTACACGGAGAGCTTAATTTAGAAAAAGCTAACTGAAAGATGGAAATAGAGATTGGAGAGATAATGATTTAATTAATTGATTAATTTAGCATGTGCTTGCATTTAGATTTAGATTTTCAATTTAATCTTTGCATGAGATATTATTCAAATAATTGAATTAATAAATTCAATTTAGCATTTGAATATATTTAGAACTTAACTTTGATTTTCAATTTGGTTTTTGAAATCATGCACATGTATTTGAATTTGGAAGAAATTAGAAGAATATGAAATTAAATGAAGTTAGAATTTGGGGATTTGGAAATGGAAGAATTAATTAGCTAATTAAATAATAAATATTTAATTAATATTTAGAAGAGGGTTGAATGATTAGATGATTGGAGATAGAAATTGAATAATTAGTAACTTGTTTAAATAATAAAGATTATTTAAATTGGGGAATTAATTAGAATTATTTAAATAATAAATATTTAATTAATATTTAGAAAATGATTAAATGATCAAATGATAATAGAATAATTCATTTATTTAAACAATAAAGATTATTTAAACAATAAAGATTATTTAAATTGGGGAATTAATCATAATTAATTCAATAATAAATATTTAATTAATATTTAGAAAATGGTTTAAAATGATTAAATGATGATAGAATAGGAAATAGAAATTGAGAATTAATTTATTTAAATAATAAAGATTATTTAAATTGGGGAATTAATCATAATTAATTAAATAATAAATATTTAATTAATATTGAGAAAATGATTAAAATGATTAAATGATGATAGAAATAGAAAATAGAATAATTAGTAAGATTATGAGGAAATATGAAATTAAAAGAATAAGATTAATTAACTTAATTAAATAATTAAAGAATTATTTAACTAATTAGATGAATAATTAGTACATGATCAATGAGACATTTTTAGGTGTCTACATTTGCCCCTCTTTGAGACAAAGTCAGAACAACATTGTTTCAAAGAAAATGATTTTTTTTTGCCCCAGTATGCCCTGATGATACTTACCAGTATGCCCCAGTTATACTTAGGTGTAATGCCCCCTCGAGAGATTGTTTGTGCATTAAAGATATGAATGATCTCTTGACAAAAGAAGAATGTGAGATGAAAGATAGAAGAATGGTTAGAGATAGAAATAGGTGATATGAAGATAATATTGAGGTAGAATATGAGAGAATGAAATAGAACAATGTTAGATGATAGAATATGATTTAGAAAGAGATGATGAGAAAAGAATCAGTAAACTAGCAATAAACATATGAGATGATAATGAGAATGAAATTGAAAGAATCACGAACCTGTGTCACATATTTTATTGCGTCAATATATATTCATCACTGAGCCTTATTATGAACAATGGAGCATAGTACATCAGGGTATAAGGAACCAAGATGTAAAGATATCTCATTGAAGAAACAAACACATAGCAGACAAGGAGCAAACAAAGAAAAAGATAATGTCCATCATAGCTCCTCTATTCACTTGCAGACATCCTTGAGTAGCATAGGAACAATATCTCTCACCAAATGATAAAAGATAAAGACTAACCCAGACAAAATTCAAGAGCTATACTGACCTTGTGCCTTCGTTCTCAGTTGCTTGATGTGATGGTTGATAATGTCTGATCTCAGAAAGTTGTGAACCTCATTTAAGACTGACCTGTCTGATTTCGACTGTATCCTCTTTTGTTTAAGACAATATAATGATCACGTTGATATGGATATGATACGATTGATAAGACAGTTTGATCATTTGATTGCAGATGTTTGACTGGATAGTCGTATCCTTTGTTAACTTCATGCGAAGTGTTTGCTGGATATCTGCTAGGGCATTTGTTTCTCACAAGACATTTTATTGCAAGTTTTTCTGATTGATTGATTTTTTATTTTTAGTTCTTTTCCAAGAGCTTTTGCGATGTTTTTGGATTATGTAGATCAATTTTTGAATGTTTTTGGTTGATTTTTTCAGGATCGTATTTGAATGTTTTTGAATGATTTTTTTTCAGGGCGTTATATGGATGTTTTTGGGATTTTATGATTTTTAATGTTTCTGGATCTTGAGTTTTCCATTGTTTTTGAATTTTGAGTTTTTCATTGTTTTTGAATTTTTTCAGGACTTTATCTGATTTTTTTGGATTATTTCAAGACTTTATATGATTTTTTGGATTTTTTTCAGGACTTTATATGATTTTTTGGATTTTTTCAGGACTTTATATGATTTTTTGACATGACCTACATGAATGCAACATGCAAGATGAAGATGCATTTCCTATTCGAACAAGGTTGACTGTGTTTGTTTTTGCATTTGAATACACCAATTGAAATGGAGGTGCAAAACATTTTATAGATAAACGGTCAATCGATCTCTAAGGCCCTTCAGAACATTCATCTCAACACACTTAGTGACTAGGATTTACAAATGGAGACGCGAAAAACTTCCCCATTGGTACTTGAAACTTTGATCTTCTTTTGCCCATGTGTGTGCTAATGCATTAATTCTCACTCTTGTGTTCATTAAAGATCCCTAGCATCCTATATGACTAGCTACATGATTTTTCTAACTTCAAAAGCATTCCGAATAGAGCCTCACTGTCAGCAAGCCTTGAGAGCTCTGACAAGGTTATAGACTGTAATTTCTCAAATATTGCTCCATTGCCAGTAGGCGTTCATAGCCCTGATGGAGTTACTTGCATGTTCCCATAGTCAAGCTTTTTATCGCATTTGTATGCATGATATTTCAGTTATATATCATTGCTCTTTTGCCTTGAGATGGATATTTGGCATAGCTCTTTTTCTTTTTATTTTCGTGCCTTGACTTGTAAGTAATGAAACCTACTTGGGTGTGACAATTACAACGACGCTGAAGCAAAATTTTAGATTTTTCACTAGTCATATGATCAACTAGGTGTCTAGAATGAATTAGAGATCTTATTAATATGTGAGATATAGCAATTGATAGATTGTGGGTTAACAAGTCTCAAATAGTGAAATCACTACCCAACCATAAGTAAAGCATCGTCACAGGGTAATGTTGAGAATGAATGACTTTAGAACCTCAAAGACTTCATTTCCGAATATCTAAGAAAGGAAATGACCCTTATTTTCTTTAGGATGCAAACAAATGATAAACTCAGACAGTTTCCTTGTCTTATTGGTGCTGCTATATGAAAATCAATATGATGTACTTAGAAAGAGACTACATGTAATGCAATGTTTGAAATAATATGATGTGCAATGCGGAAAGTAAAAACTAAACTAACCCAGCCCTTAGGTATAAAATTTGTGTAGGTAGTTCATTGGTCTTTATTTGAAGAGTCAAATAAAGATGTGTTTTCCAATAGGATATAAGGACTCAGGTGGGTGTACACGTTCAAAATCTCCAATGTTGATTTTATTAGTTTTTTGATTTTGTGGATCATCAGAGGGAAATCCAGCTCTAGAACCCTTGAGTTCACCTATAGCATTATCATTTTCAAAGAAATCCAACCATGGTAGATTCTCTTGCCTCTGGTCTTTCAAGTGCAGGTGTATGAGACAAATTGGTTTCGAAGTTATGACATGAGCGGGTGTTATGCCTATTTTTATTGATGCACTTGAAGAGGATGATGAAGTCAACTAGGTGTTGATCTCATTGACTGGTGTTATGATTGTGCTTGAACAAGATGATGAAACAATTGTTGACAAGTTGTTCTATGTAGTATAATCTGGATTGGTGATTTCATTGATAAGGGGTTCATGAACAACTTGTATAGAGGGATTGGGATCACTAGGAGAAATGGCAAGTTCATTTGAGAGGGAATCTTGTGAGGAACATGGAGGACTATGACATGGAGATGAAGGGATGGAGGGACCTTGATCAGGATTTAGAGAAATAATGGGATCTTGTTTAGGACATGAAGGTAAAGGTATGATTTGATCTTGGTTTGTAAAGGGATTATTATGAAGGATAGAAGGGATGACTTGATCTTGCTTAGGAGGTGGATGTTGGATGGGACTTGAAATGACACTTTGTTCTTTTGATGGAAGGGTTTGATTATGAATGGAATAAAAAAGAGCAAGGGGATCATCATAAGATTCTTGGTCGGTGAGATCTTGATAAAAAATTGGGTAGGATGGAAGTGGTTGTTCTTGATCTTTATTTGTTTCAGGACTCATTTCTTCTGATTTTGGACCATCCTCTTGACATGGGGAGGAAGTTTGGAAATTCATGGGAGATTATTGGAATATTTCAACATTTTGGCTTGATGAAGAAGGATTTTGAATGAGATCCTTTGAATCATGACATGAATTAGATTGGATTTGTACGATGGATACCCCTTGGGAGATTGTGTTATTAGATAGAGATGACATGGATTGGTCTTGTGTGACTTCAGGGGATGATGAAATGATGGATAGATGTGGTTGATTTGGGATTTGTTTGAAAGGGATTTTATTTTTGTTGAAAGGAGTACGATTTGGGTGAAAGAGGTTTGATTTTGGTTGAAAAAGGTTTGATTTTGGTTGAATGAATTTTGATTTGGAATTTGGTTGAATGGGGTTTGATTTTGGTTGAAAGGAGTATGATTTTGGGTGAAAGAGGTTTGATTTTGGTTGAAAAAGGTTTGATTTTGGTTGAATGAATTTTGATTTGGAATTTGGTTGAATGGGGTTTGATTTTGGTTGAAAGGGGTACTTTGAATGTTGGGTTGATATGGATTTTGATTTGGACTTTGGTTGAAAATGGTTTGATTGTTGGGTTGATATGAATTTTGATTTGGACCTTGGTTGAATGGGGTTTGATTTTGGTTGAACGAGGTTTGAATGTTGGGTTGATATGAATTTTGATTTGGACCTTGGTTGAATGGGGTTTGATTTTGGTTGAACGAGGTTTGAATGTTGGGTTGATATGAATTTTGATTTGGACCTTGGTTGAATGGGGTTTGATTTTGGTTGAACGAGGTTTGAATGTTGGGTTGATATGAATTTTGATTTGGACTTTGGTTGAAAATGGTTTGATTGTTGGGTTGATATGATTGGTATGATTGATATAGTGGGTTTAAAGAAAAAGAAGGTTTACATGACTCGTTGGTTGAACTGAGGTAGGAGTGATTTTATTGAAGAATGAAGGTTGGCATGTTTGAATGGTCTCACCAGAAGAAGAAGGTTGGCCTGATACTGATCCCCTCATGGTCATCAATTCTCTCATCATGTTTTCTAACCAACCCTTGTGGTTGTTAGGACTAGCCATGTCTGTCACTTGTTGTTGCAAAGTTTTGATTTGTTGAGCTAATATTTCTATGGATGGTGATGGAATAGGAATGGAAGAGATGAATCCTCCACCTTCCCTATGAAATGTATAATTCGAATCCATGATGTTTTCTTGTTTGGTTTGGACCTAGGATCACAACATGTAAGATATTTTCTCCATTTCTTTGAATGTGACAATGTTTGATTGAACTTGACCAACTTGTTTGAGTTGAGGTTGAGTTTGATTGATCCTCTGATTGTGTTTTGGACATTTGGGGTATGCCTTTCTAGGATGATTATGCAAATGATGATGAACTAAGACAAACATATATGAGGTCTAGATGAAGATGTATATGAGGATGATAATGCAGACTCAAACTTAGGACTATGCAACGACTATGGATGATAATGCAAAAAGACTTACAATGATAATGGGGACGTAAGTGGGACCATGCAAAAGACATAGGACGATAATAAGGACATAAGTGGGACTATGCAAAAGACGTAGGACAATAATGAGGACATAAGTGGGACTATGAAAAAGACATAGGATGATAATGAGGATGTAAGTGGGACTATACAAAAGATGTAGGATGATAATGAGGACGTGATTGGGACTATGCAAAATACTACGGACGATAATGAGGACGTAAATGGGACAATACAAAAGAGTATGGATGATAATGAGGACGTAGATGGGACAATGCAAAAGACTATGTAAGGGACTGCCTATGGTCACATGTATGTAAGGACATTTGAGAATCGGTTTCAAAATGGACTTTGTTTTTGGTAACTTCGTGTGTAGGACAATGTTTTGTAGTTTTCCAAATCTGAGAACAATGGCTGGTAGGTATGTATAGTTGACTAACTCAATTTTCATACAATCTCAAAAAATTCAGAGATACATGGGATAGGCCCAAGGGACTGACTCAACACTGGTCTATCACAATGATACATAAAAAAGCACAAAATACAATCTTAGGCTAGATATTGGACACCATTCAATGAGGCCCCCGTAGCAAAATACCGAAACAAGATGGATAGATAGAGAGTCTAGCAACATTGGATCCACTCCACGGCACACACTTCTCAGACATGCCAGTCTCTCTTACCCCGAAGATCCGAAGATCTTATCACCGAGGGATTTCTGTCTCATAATGTAAGGTACATGAGGGGTATCTATGGGGTACGATCCGCACTCCCGAAACCACTGAATGTAGGATTTTTGGCAACTAATTTGGTTCTTAGTATTAGGTTTTGAGGGATCCCGATCCAACGATGGATTCTCAGAGCAAGCCACTTAAGGCTTTAGTTGAGCTTATCAGTGCAGGGAAGGCCCTCACATACGTCAAATTCACTCAACACTCTAGCCACCTGACTAGCATATTTATATAGTGGCTTGAAAAACCCGCTCGAGAGTACGCTAGGAGAGATGATATCCCCAATGCATCCCAATTCAAAGTACCTCTGTGGGGTGATGAAATCCTCAGTCAAAGATACCCCTCACTACGTAGAACAAAAGAAAATTTGGATGTCGTTGTCACCTTCCTTCTTTCTCCACAAAGCTCGATGGTGGGTAGAAAGTTAGTTAGTGCAACTATAGGTCCACCCCAGCCACAATGAAAAGTTCTTTTCCCTTAAGAAAATGAAAAATGATTTAATCTAATGTAGCCTAATTTACGTTCATTTTATAGCCCAAATTTAGATGTTAGATCCGCATGTGCATGTCAATTTTAACCATTTGTTGATTTTTAAGCACCAAAAACCAAGTGTGAGATACACGCATGTCAATTTTAGCCCATGTTCATTTTAAGGACCAACAACGAAGTGTGAGATTATCCATGCATGTCAATTTTAACTGTTGTTGATTTTAAGCACTAAAAATTGAAGTGTGAAGTGTGCATGCAAAATTACTAATCTAATCCTCTCTGCGAATCTGCCACAGGCTACAAACAAAAGATTAGTAGTAAAATTAAAACAACAAAAAATAGAAACTCAAAACTTGACAGAGGCGATTGCGTGATACTACCTGAGGGATTGTGTGATACTTACAGACAAAATGCGTAAATCTGACAGACCGAATGTGTGACGGTATTTGGTCGATTGCGTAGCACTAACAGGTCGATTGCATGACAGAATGTAGACAACAAAAAAATTTAGAAAAATACAAGAAAACTAAACCCTATCAGGAACCTGCGAAACCAATTGTGAAGACCTAGCTAAATCCCTCATCATCCATTCAATATTGATTAGATCATATTTAACTGTATAAGAAAGAACTAGGCTATTATATCTATCTAAGGCCAGTTGTTCTTCCAAATCCTGTATCAATTTTTTTGCCTAGAGAACTTTTTGATATCGTTTGGCTTCTCTCCTTTGTTGTTTCGTCCTTCTTGCACCTAAAATCTTGAACTGAACTTTTCTTGCAATAAATAGTGTTAATAAAATTATGAAATAAAAAGCAATTTGATCCCGAATTAACCAATTTTAAGATAGAATTAAACAGAACAGATAATAGACGGAAGAAAAAATTAAACAGCAAAGCTTCCTACGAATGCGTGATCCTGTCTATGCGATTGCGTGATGATGTAAGCTTGAATGCGTGACGAAAAATCTTTTCTTGAAATTCGTGCAACCTGCAAAAAAATGAATAATCCGCACAATCTGCAAAAATCACACAGAACACAGAAAAGGTTAAATTGTTGTTTGTTCACGTCGGGTTCACCAAAATGTGGGATGCAAAATTCATTCTTCTTTTAACAAAGTAATAAATTAGAAACAAGGGAAATCACGAATCCCTATCCTAATCAGAATTTAACAAACAATACAATGAAATAACGCAATTAAGAAATAGGAATTATAAATTATCAAATCAAATAAAAAACTCCCTATTCCATGACTGCATAGAACTTCCATTGCTCTTCTCCTCTTCATGGTATGATGGCTCTCAGATATTGCGCTGGTAACCTGCAAGTGACACAAAGATTCAAAGTTCGTGATTGTTGAAAATGGAGATTGGATGCTCAATTCATAGAAAATTGGAGAAGATTGATTGAAAGGTGGAACATAATGATCAAGAGGTGTGAACTCAGGTGAGCTCAAATGCAAGTTGATAGTTGAACTGCTGATTGTAGGAGTGAAACTCAATAGATTAAATAGATTAAAGGAGTCAATTGATTGATGAAAGAGTTAACTGAAGGAAGAAAAAGAATGATTGGAGGAAATAAAGAGGATGACATGGAGAGCTTAATTTAGAAAAAGCTTTCTGAAAGATGGAAATAGAGATTGGAGAGATAATGATTTAATTAATTAATTAATTGAATTAATTAATTTAGCATGTGCTTGCATTTAAATTTAGATTTTCAATTTAATCTTTGCATGAGATATTATTCAAATAATTGAATTAATAAATTCAATTTAGCATTTGAATATATTTAGAACTTAACTTTGATTTTGAATTTGGGTTTTGAAACCATGCACATGTATTTGAATTTGGAAGAAATTAGAAGAATATGAAATTAAATGAAATTAGAATTTGGGGATTTGGAAATGGAAGAATTAATTAGCTAATTAAATAATTTAAAGAAACTATTTAATTATTTAGAAATGGAATTTAATTAAAGGATTAAATAATAATTAATTAAATAATAAATATTTAATTAATATTTAGAAGAGGGTTGACTGATTAGATGATTGGAGATAGAAATTGAATAATTAGTAACTTGTTTAAATAATAAAGATTATTTAAATTGGGGAATTAATTAGAATTAATTAAATAATAAATATTTAATTAACATTTAGAAAATGATTAAATGATCAAATGATGATAGAATAATTAATTTATTGAAATAATAAAGATTATTTAAATTGGGGAATTAATCATAATTAATTCAATAATAAATATTTAATTAATATTTAGAAAATGGTTTAAAATGATTAAATGATGATAGAATAGGAAATAGAAATTGAGAATTAATTAATTTAAATAATAAAGATTATTTAAATTGGGGAATTAATCATAATTAATTAAATAATTAATATTTAATTAATATTGAGAAAATGATTAAAATTATTAAATGATGATAGAAATAGAAAATAGAATAATTAGTAAGATTATGAGGAAATATGAAATTAAAAGAATAAGATTAATTAACTTAATTAAAGAATTAAAGAATTAGTTAACTAATTAGACGAATAATTAGTACATGATCAATGAGACATTTTCAGGTGTCTACAGATAACACTAAAACAAAGGAATAAAAGCAGAATATTTGTTTTTAAAAATATAACATATAATTAAGGTGCATTAAGTTATAACATTGCACTGGTTAATTACACAAGTGGAAGACTTATCCAAATCCTAAGGGTTTCCAACAAAGATTGCCTTAAAAAGAAATTGAAAGCTTAAGGTTCATTAACCACTAATGATGCATGTTAACTATCCTTAATACATGGCAATGGCATTCATTTAAAGAGCTTAATTATACATGCTTCAATTACATACTTCTAGTAAATTACAATACAACATTCTATATCCTCATAGTTACCCTTACAAAATTTGTCAACTTATAATATTTCAAACACATAATTAAATTAGAGGATGACATAAGAATTTAATAAAGATGATATAATGACTTACATAATTTACAACATGCCAAGAAGGCATAATAATACAATGATACAACTTATTTCATAAGGTTCAAATAGGTGCGATAATGGATCCACGAAGTACAAAGGAATCCAACTAGAACAAGAAGATGAACAAGTCCGAGGAGCAACTAGAACACCTGCAAAGACAACCCTCACAAGAAGGAAGCAAACATGGTACTGATGGAAAGTGGCACTACCACCCGACAATGTGGCTCAAAAGAACCACCCCTCCGAACTAGGAGATAGCACTAAGACCCACTAGCAAGAAAAGGAAAGAATACATGGTTTCACAATACATTAGATCAACTCACAGAAAGAAACTCGTAGAACATGACTCCACATCATAACAAGTGAAATCAACAAGACTATACACTAGTGACCATAAGGGAAGAGTGGCATCACATAGCTTGGTATGGTTACCCTAGTAGGTCTCCATAGGTTCCAACCCCCATCATAGGTTACCCTAGTAACTTCTCCCGAACCCCTGACCCCATCCAAGTCATATGTGAACCCAAACAATCCTTTCGTGAGGACAAGGTTGTTGGTTTTCGATTGTTGGTTTTCGATTCCAGGCCTTCTCGTTGCATCTTGAGTTTGTACTAGCACTCAACCATGAGGGAGGAAAAATTATCTTATTTAGTGTTTCATCTACCGAACCCCCTAAATATTATTAAGTTACTACTTACTTAAACAAACTTTCAATGGGTTACCCTACAACCACTTTGGGCATGAACCCCAATCGAAAGCCACTCTCACATATGACACTTAACAAAAAACATAAGAACTCCCACACTTGGTGTAACATGAAATAAGACACGAAGTTCAATATGGTAATAAAACCTACTTGGCCAAACGAGCCCTCACAAGAGGTGTACTAACTGACAAACCCTTGACAAGAAACAATAACAACCAAGAAAACACCCCTGACAACATTAGGTACACATGACAAGGGATTTGCAGTTTTTAAAGTAAATGCAAATACAACAATTAAACACCCATGTTTGCTAATCTAATCTGATAGTAATTCCTATTTCGTAAAAAAATGCCAATCTAACCAAGTTCTTTAATTCAATAAATTTATAGACCAAATAATATAATAAAATCATCATTTCCCTTGATTAGTACAATGAATCAGATATTTCATGGTGTTGCATTTGTGTGGGTGTCGTGCTAGGGCTGATGTGCCCTAGCTTGTGTCCTCTGTTCTACTTGCTTCGTTACGAGGGGGTTTTCTTGCTTACTGGGGGTCAATTTTTGCTTGCCTGTTGTTGGGTTTTTCGGGCTGTTGTAGGGTTTTTTTGCAATCCTTTTCTGTTTCTTTTGCTCAGAGTTCCTATTAGGGGTGTGTGGGGTTTTGGGGTTGGGTTTTCCACCCCTCTTCTTTTTCTTCTTTTGGTATTTTCTCTGGATCCGTGGAGGATAGAGGATTATCCTCTTCTCTGATGATCTCTGGAGATTTGGATATGGTGGATCCATCTCATTTGATGCATGCATGTAGAAAGGAATGCATTAGTAATTCCCAATCAGGGGCAGACGTCTCTTCTTCAAAAAAACCTTTTTGCATGAAAAAGGTGAACGGTTGTTTGGAGAGATCCCAAGATCATCTAGTTCTGGTTATTCAACCTGAGCAAATTTTAGAGGATGTTGAATATTTGTGTAAGCATGCTCTCATATGAAAATTTATCGGTCTTCACCTCTCTATACCTATTTTAGAGTCTTGGGCACGCTGTGTCTGGAATCCTGAAGGAGACATGAAGCTACTTAAGGCAGCCATTAACTATTTTCTGGTTATTTTTTCCAACTTGGTAGAGAGGAACAAGGCTTTTGAGGGTGGCCCTTATTTTTTCAACCAGGTGGGACTCTTTATTAAACCTTGGCATATTGGCTTTAATTCTACTGAGGAGCTTCCCTCTTGTGTGCCCATGTGGATTTGATTGCCGAGGCTTCCTTTGGAATTCTGGAGAGAAGATATTCTTCACTCAATCTCACTGCTTCTTGGTAAACCTATGGGTTCGGCTCCACAAACTCAAGATCAAAAGGTAATTTCCTACGCTCGTATATGTGTAGATGTTGATTTAAATAATCCTTTGCCATATTCTATGGAAATTTGTTTGGGGATATCTTCTTGGATCCAACATCTGGACTATGAGACCCTACCATTTAGATGTATAACTTTTCATGAATATGGTCATTTACAGTGGAGATGTTCCTAAAATAAATCTTCTAAATTGGCTATTTTCAATCCTCCTCACTCTATTATGGGGGGAGATAAGGGGAAATCCCCTATGCCTAATGGTCCTTCTAATAAATATGGCTTCATTCTTGTCAAACCTCAGAATAAGGACAAAGGGAAGAAGAGAACCTGGTTGGATAGGCAAAATGATGTCACCCTAAATAGGTTTGATGTTCTAGATGATTTGGTCCAATAGGAAGGAGTTCCAGTTGAAATGTCGTTGGGTGCCCAACTTTAGCATGAGGTGCTGGATGGGGATTCCAAGAAAGAGGGTTAGACCCTATCTTTGGAGAATCAACATGATGTTCAAATGGTTATGGATTTGCCTTCCCATGTTAAGGACAATAGAGATCTTAGTGGGTCACAAGTCCCTAAAGGTGCAATGGTCATGGCGTCTACTCATCCTTCCACTATAGTGGCCTTAGGTTTTATGAAGAGTAACAAAGCCTTGCCTATTTTAGGCTTGCAACAAAATTCCCTCAAAAAGGGTTCTTTAGACAAACCTTTAAGGAGTGGACAAAAAATGGATCAGGAAAAGGTTAATCTTATTGGTGGTACTTTGGTTGAGTCGGGGTTTGTGAAGCCCATTGATTCCTGGTTCTCTCAACTACATAAATGATTGTGCTCTCATGGAATGTAAGGGGGTTGAATAACATCCCTAGACAAAAGGTTGTTCACAGATTAATCAACTCAGAGTCTCCTGATGTTGTTTTTATTCAAGAAACCAAGCTTTTAGTGGATGGTTTGGCCAGTTGTGTTTTGCGTGTCTGGCCCCAAGGCCTTTGGAAGGGAGTGAGATCTCATGGTAGTTTAGGGGGGTTTCTTGCTTCTAGAACCCAAGGAAAGTTCCCCTTTGTGATGGTTTTCTAGCTGGTCTTCTATTTCTATGGTCGCTTCTAGCTTTGAGATTGGAGAAAGATACCTCTTCTCAAATATTTTTGCTCCTACTGATCTTGTGGGTAAGTCACATCTCTGGGCTCACATCAATCTTTATTTGGGCTCAAGATCCTTTTCTCCCCTAGATTTTGGCTGGAGATTTTAATGTCATTACTAGTTTGGAGGAAAATTGAGGTGGGTTATTCAAGCTTGATCATTCCTCAAATTTACTCAGAGATAATATTGGTCTCTTGAATCTCATTGATGTAAAGCCAATTAATGGTGTCTTTACATGGAGTAATAGGAGTGGTGTTGAGGCTATCTATGAAAGGCTTGATAGATTTTTGGTTTCATTCTATTGGGTGCATGATAGGTGGTCCACCAGTTCAGAAATTATTGATTGGAGGGGTTTGATCATTGGCCTATTAAGCTTTCTATTACATCTTTTAGAACCTCCAAAAAATCTCTCTTTCAAATTTCAATTGATGTGGCTTCGTGATCTATCATTGAAGGATCTTATGGTTAATTAGTGGTATGAAGGGGTTCCTGCCCATGGGCGGGCTATGTAAACCTTTGGGAAGAGATTACAACATGTGAAATATAGGATAAAGAGGTGGAATAAATAATGTTTTGGGAATCTGCATAGACACAAGATGGCAGCTCAATCCAAGTTGGATGAGGTCACTAGTCAAATTAGGGATCAAGAGATGACTATGGAGCTTAGTATGTCCGAGTCCCTTGCTCTTAAGGACTTAGAAGAGTGGGAGTTGCGTGATGAGATTTTCTGGAAATAAAAGTCTCGTGTGGATTGTCTCCAAGAAGGTGATAGAAACACAACTTTTTTTCATAATTATGTTAAGGATCGAAGGTATGGTAACTCTATTACCTCTCTCACATCGTCAAAAGGGGTTCATCTTTCATCTAAAGAAGAAATTGCTAGGAAGTTTTTAGTTATTTTTCTAATTTGTTTACTAAAGAGGATCTTGAAGCTATGGTGGAAGAGAGGGTCATCTTGAACTGTATTCCCCCTCTTGTCTCTACTGAAATGAATCATTCTCTCTTGCACCCTATTTTGTTGTCTGAACGTGAGGGGGTTGTGTTTCAAATGAAAAAAGGCAAGGCTCTTGGTCATAACGGGTTTCCTATTGAGTTTTTTTAGGAATTTTGGGAGATTATAAATTATGACCATCTAGATGTGGTTAAGGAATCTCATAGGAATAAAAAAATGCTCAAATCTATAAATTCAACCTTCTTGGCTCTCGTTCCTAAGAAGGAGAGGGCTAATAGCTTGGATCAGTACATGCCTATTTCTTTATGTAATGTTGTCTATAAGATAATCACTAAATCTATTGTTGAATGACTCAAACCTCTATTCTGCACTTTGGTTTCTAAGGAGCAAGGTGGTTTCATTGATGGAAGATAGATCCTTTATGCAGTTGTGATAGCAATGGAGGCTATTCATTCAATGGCTTCCTCTAGGGAGAAGGCTATCTTTATTAAACTTGACATGGCCAAAGATTATGATAGGGTGAGTTGGGATTTCTTACAGAAGATCCTTTTTGCTTTTGGTTTTGGAGAAGAGTGGGTGAATTGGGTTCTTAGTTGTGTGAATTATACCTCTTTCTTAGTTCTTATTAATGGGGAACCCTCAGAATTGTTTAGCGCTTCATGGGGGCTTCGACAAGGGGACCCTTTATCTCCCTATTTAATTATTCTTATAAATAAAGGTCTTGGTAGATTTCTCACTTCCCAGGTGAGACATGGTCTTATTCAGGGCTAGAGTTGGAGCAATTCTCTACCTCCCTACTCTCATATTCAATTTGTGGATGACATAGGTTTGATGGGCAAGGCTAGAATGAATGAGGCAGTGAATTTCAGGAGAGATTTGGATATATATTGCAAATCTTCAGGTCATAAAATTAATGAAGATAAATCATCCATATATTTATTTAATACTCCCTGGCTTATTCATGATCAGATTGCTAGGATCCTCAGATTTCAGACGGGGTCCCTTCCTTTGTTGTACCTCGATATTCCTTTAGATTTGGGGGTTCAGTGTGGAGATTTTTGGCAAGGAATTTTGGATAAATTTCGTTGCAAGGTTAAACATTGGACTTACATGTGGTTATCCTCTGCTGGAAGAGTGATTTTTCTGAAGACGTGGTGCAAGTGCTTCCCATTTATAGGTATTTTGTGCAAGTTCCCCCCTCCAGCTTTGTGAGAGAGTTTGATGCTCTTTCTTGTCAATTTCTTTGGTCTGGTAGTTTTGTTTCTTCTAAGTGGAGTTTAGTTAAATGGGTCTCTATTTGTAGACCGAGACATGATGGGGGTCTTGGCCTCAGATCTATTGCTTTGGTTAGAATGGCCTTGGTGGCTAAATTGTATTAGAGGTGGTGTAGCCTGCAAGTATCTCCCTAGTGCTAATGATCATGAGGTGCCTCGTCTTATTTTAGTGGGCAATGGCTCTTGTATTTGGGATACTCTTAAAAAAGGTGCCCAGCTTATTACAAATGGCCTTTTCTAGATTTGTAATAGAGGCTCTGAAGCTCTTTTTTAGGACTCTTGGGATGGTCACCCTCCTATTTTGTCTAGTTATCCACAACTTCTGCCTCTTTGAAACATTTTCACTGATGCTGGATGGGTTAAGGTGGAGAATTTTAAAATGGTTAGGTGCATTGGATAGGTTGAGGTGACTTGCTGAATGGATCCTCTTGAATGGACCTTGGGTGGCTCAGATGAGGATCGTGTGGTGTTGGTTAATATCTTGGAGGGTAGGTTATGTAGTTCCCTCAAGGAGAGATATTTTGGCTTGGGGTCCTAACCCAAAAGGCAAGTTTTTTGTTGTTGAGGGTTATGCTCATCTTGATAGGCAATTGCATGGCCTAACAATTGTTCCCTAGTGGAAGAAGGTTTTGAATAGCTTCTCTTGGCCAAAATGTAATTTTTTCTTATGGCTGGTTGCTTAGAGGAAATGCCTCACGTGGGAGAATCTTCGTAAGAGAGGCTTCTAGGGACCATCTATCTGTTATCTTTGTATTCATAATGAGGAAGACTACTCCCACCTGTTTTTTATTTTTCCTTTCTCTAGGGAGATATGGAACATGTGGTGGGAGGCTTGGCAACATGCTTGTTTTCATGCTACCTCCTTAATTGACTTTTGGGATAGCTCGGGCAGACCCCCAACAAAGACCTCTTTTCTTCAAGTGGCCTGGGCTATTGGGCCGACCCTTATTATTTGGAATTTGTGGCTGGAAAGGAATCAGAGGGTCCTTTGTGATTCACATATAGGAAGTCCTTAGCTATGGCAGAAGATAGTTAATAGCTTCAAGAGACAATCTTGGCTAAGTGTAATTTGTCTGAAAATTTTGATCCGAGTGATTATGCTAATGTAAGGAAATTGCAATTGGAAAACATTAAAATGGATTGTGCTGCTGGAAATAGATCTCGAAATGCGAAGCAACAGATAAGTAGAGATGGAAGGTGGATTCCCCTTCTTGTGGGAATCTTAAAAATTAATACAGATGGCTCTTCCCATGGGAATCCTGGACATGCAGTTATTGGAGGTATAGGTAGAGGTGATGATGGTTGTACAGTTTTTTTCTTCTTTATTTATATTGGGCAACAATCTAACAATCTTATGGAGTCCCTAGCTATTAAGATTATTGTTAAGTGAGACTGTTCTTTAGGATGGAGGAATATTATTTGTGAGTTGGATTCTTATATTGTTGCGGACATGTTGAACAAACAAAATTTGAATGATGTGAGTTGGCAATTAGCTTCTATGGTCAGACATATTTTACAACTGTGTAATACATTGGAATTTGTCTCCTTTTGTCATATTCCAAGGGAGTGTAATAGAGTGGTTAAATGTTTGGCCAAGTGGGCTTCAGAGGATGGTTGGGATTTTAGTGGAAGGGATGGTCTACCTCCTAATTATCTTGAAACTTTAGACAGGTTAATGCTTGAAGACAGGATGATGCAAGAGCACCCAGTGGTGTAGGATCAATTTCCCTTTTATGTTTGTTTCCTTTTCATTGTCATTTTTGAAGCCCTTCGAGGCTGTAGATGAGCTTGGTTTTTGGTATAATTCCAAAGTAACCTAAGGCCTATTATTTGTATTTTAATGATTTTTGAATAAATCTTTACCCCTTTTTCCAAAAAAAAAATCACCATTTCCCTTCAAATTGAAACGCCAAAGTCTCATTTATTGCTATACAAATAACATTAATAAATATCATATTTATTTAATAATCTAACATAAATGTTTTACCAATTTAGAATAATCATTTTCAAAAATCTCTATTCCAATTTCCAAGTCGATAAAAATATATATATATATCTTTTTACAAAAATAAAATTAAAACTAACCATGAAATTATATATATATATATATATATATATATATATATATATATATAATTATTTATATTAAAAATAATAATAATAATAAATAAAACTATTTAAAAACTCCATGGACTGTGGATGTGGCCCCCAGAACTGTAGAGCCCCACTGTCTGTGGTTTCCACAGCCGTGAGACACAAATTGTGGTTTCCATAGGGCCCGTGGTTCTCACAGACTGTGGTCTCCACAACCATGATCCTCACAATCTATAGATTCCATAGAGCCCGTGGGTTGAGTAAAGCTCCCGACAAAAAACCCCCTCCCCAGAATTTTTGGATATATATATATATATATATATATATATATATATATATATATATATATATATATATATATATATATATATATATATATATATATATATATATATATATATATATATATATATATATATATATATATATAATTTGTTTTAAATTGAATACAAACCCCCAAACCAAACAAAATAAGATAAACTCAGAATTTTTTTCTGAGACAAACTAGAGAATACCCTAGAACTATATATATTTAAAAAAAAAATCTTCTAGACAACTAAATTTGGCAAAATTTTGCCAGCATAACCTCTCATAGGGGCAAAATTGAACAAATTACAAACTCCAAAAACATAAAAATTAAAACTAATTTTACCATTTATAAACCCAAAATGATAGATTTTAAAAATGAAATTTCTTGTTTCAATTCAACACCCAGACACACATAGAAATTTAATTTTGAAATAATCATTTCTTTTTCCACAATGAGAAATTGAATTGGCAGCAAGATATTAGAATCTAAAGCCAAATTTTAACTTCCATTTCCTTTCCAAACAAATTTGAAGAGTTTTCTAAAACAGAAAATACAACCATGCACACATAGAGAAATCTTTTAAATGAAGCAAATTCAAACCAAAGAGGGATAAACCAAATTCCAACTTTGAATAGCTATCCTGGATGTTCAATTGAGAAGAGTTGATCCTCTAACTGGGCAAATCTCTCCAACTAGATGAAGACCCAAATTTTACCAAACAAAGCCACCTCTTCTTCCCGTGAAGAGCATGGTAAATATAGAAAAAAATAAACCTAAATTTAGGTTGAAATTTTTCTCAACCAATCAAAATTCATGCCTCAAAAAGTAAATTTTAAAACAAAGTCTATTCTCCCAATTTCTTATTTTCTCAAATAAAATAAAAAACTTGAATTTCATTTAACAAGTCAATGAAAAAGATATTTTCATTCTTTCCAATTTCAATTAAACTTTTCAAAAATAATGCATACACCATTTAATTTCAAAATTTGAAAATAACTTTTTTCCACTTGCCAATTAATAAATTCCACTAATTGATTAATCAATAAATCAAATAAAGGGTCCCATTAAATTTATCTCTTTTATTTACCAAAGAATAATAACATATGTAATCTAATTAAACATTTTAAAATGTAATAATCAATTCCACCAAACACATATTACACAATTACATAAATCAAATAAATACACAACCCACATACCAACATAGGGGACTGACGGGCGACTGACGATGCTCACTTTGAGCTCGACTAGGGTAAAATGTAGGTCTTAGGACTATCTCCTTCACTTTCATCAGATCAATAAGGTACGCTCAGACCTGTGAAGCCAAGTGGAGACCATACCCCATACCTACACGGTACTTGTACCTACAATTCCCTGCATTAACGAACTACATGTGCATATATATTCAATCACAGAAAACACACCAGTGAAGGAGAATCATGACGTTCCCTGTCTCACCGAAGTGAGTGAAGGAAAATCATCCCCTTGCACCCCATACACTTACAAACACGATACATTTATATAACTCATCACACGTATGAAGTAAATGTGTCAGCCCATGTCAATAATCCAATAAAATCACATTTAACCATCAATAAGGAAATACTGCATGAAAACATATACTGGAACTCAAATAAATGCATATCACAACATCGCATAATGTCTATATAAAATATCACAATAATGTGTCCACTGAAAAATTCAACTGAAGTCAAACATGAGTCTAAAAGTCTGATCGAGAAAGTGGTACTACATTGGAGATCTTTCCTTTTTGTATTATTTTTATTTCCCTGTGTATGTGTTGTGTTTGCAGAAATAGCTAAATGTGATTATTTTGGGGATAAATTGGTTGTTGTATAGTTTGGAATAAAGTTATGGAGAAATATTTATTCACATAGATTTTATTGTAAGGTTAAACATTAGGAATGGGAAAAATACTTTATTTTCATTGGTTGGGAGTTTTGTCGTGAGCGCACGACTGTGCATTTTGGTTTGTTTATTCGAGATGGAATTTTGTCCTTCTTCTAGTGAATGATGTTTGGGTTTCGGTTTCTTTGTGAATCTGATTGTTTGGAAGAGATTGGGAATTGTGATTTGGTTTTGTGAGTTTCTTGACTGGCATTGCCATGGGGAAGTATTTCCAGTAATTTCTTCCTTATCTTTCTCTGCCATTGTTTGTTTCCATTTGGCATTTGATTTTCCTGAGCTTGGTGTTGAGTGGAGATTGTGTTTTAGTTTTGGATGGTAATGATTCTATAAGTGTTTTCCATGTCAATGGATTGAAGCTTTTATGATTTTGAATTGCAATCTATCCTTCATGTGTTTATGGTTTAGCAATTTATTTGTAGCCCTTGGT
Organism: Cryptomeria japonica; assembly: GCF_030272615.1. Classification (NCBI taxonomy): domain Eukaryota; kingdom Viridiplantae; phylum Streptophyta; class Pinopsida; order Cupressales; family Cupressaceae; genus Cryptomeria; species Cryptomeria japonica. The sequence goes on along the minus strand of NC_081406.1, from coordinate 494,597,767 downwards.
TTTCCTTATCAGGGCAACATTTATCATTTTGGTTTTGGGACTAAATCATTTTTACCTGATTTTTAATTTGGATTCAAAACTTAGCCATTTTTTTGTCTTTTCTCCTCTTTGTATTATATGCGCTAATTAATTTATCATATGCGCTAAACATTTGATCAGATGCGCTAAACATTTGATCAGATGCGCTAGATATTAAATCATATGTGCCAGACTGTTGATCATATGTGCCTTTCTGTTTAGCGTTTTGCTAAAATAGTAATCAAAAGCACTTTAGTAATGGTCAAATGTGCTATTTTGCTAATCAGATGTGCTAATATGTGGATTAAGTGTATTCTGTCAGTTTGGTGATTAGTTTCCATATTTTTCTGAGTTTGATTTGTACTAGAGGCATTCTGGATATTTGAAGATGTTTTCCAGATTCCGTAGTTGTCAGATTGATGATTCTTTTGATGGATTTTATTTCTATATAGTGTTGTGAATAACTTTTATGGTTTTGTGCCCTCTATCATGTTGAGAAGCCGTGATAGAGAGGGCTAGTTTACTGCTCTTGATCAGTAAGTTGATAAGCCTTTCTATTGGTGTATATTTCATTTGTTGAGCATACTTGATTGCCTTATTATGGCTTTGATGGGATAGTTTTATATGAGGCTCGTTTTTGTTCTTTTGGCATTATGATTATTGAATGTCCATGTATGCTTGTGGCTGCATGATGTTGATTAAGGTTCTCATATTTATATGTTGTTGTGAGCCTCTTGTTATTTTTATGTTTGGGAACATGATAGGGGGAGTGGGCTTCCTTGTGATGACCAAGATCACGAGAGATAGGCTTGCATGAGGTTCCTTGTAAGGATGCATGAAGTCTAGATCGTCGGGGCACATTGGAAGTTTACCATGATTGTAAACAAGTGATAACATTAATAATGAATTAATGGGATGGGTGATTAGATTCATTAATTAAGATTATTAATAGTTTAGCCCCATGACTTGATCCTAGGGAGGATGTTTTAGGATAAGCATGGGAAGGCCATTGTGATAGCAATTCAATCTCCCTTGGTCTCTCATGTCCATTAGGCTTGTGCCTTATGTATAGTATTTGTTATAGGATGACATGTGATGACACTACAATCTTACATGTGTCCCCTTGTGATTTATAATTATGCTTTCTTGGATTACATTTATATCTTGTTGACTCATACACCTTTGGGAGTTTCTTTTTGTGATCACTTGTGGTCGTTCCTTGTTTGAGAGTCCTTGTATAGTTTAGTGTCTTTGGTTGTTAGGTGCCAACTTAGGTCTAAAGTGTGTGTTGGGACCTTATGTCATCTCCTATCATGGGGGGTGGTTCCTTTGGTTCCACATGGTCAAGTGGTTGGTGATTTTCAACCATTGGGATATTCTTTTGGATTCTTCATGTGTGGATGTAGATTCTTCTCTTGTAGAAGCTCATGGTTGTTTCTTGTAGCAGATTTATGTATTTGATATCTTGGATTCATGAAATGTACTATCATGTAAAGATGTAGATGTAATAGGAGGAGCCATGCTCATGATGTATTATTCATATTATTGTAAATGTAATTGTATCATAGTTGGTATCTTAGGATTGTGATATAAATTGTGATAATGAGACTATGAGATGTATGGTGATGATCTTGAATAATGAATGTAAGTGACTTTCATGAACTTAGATGTTGTAATGGAATTACACTTGTAATATAATGGATTCAAGTTATTGCTGTATTAGTTTAGATTCCATGGTTATCATCTAGGAGGTAGACTAATATGTGAGAGAACCTTAAGTAAATGGAATATGGATACATGTGTAGTGTGGATAAGATAGATATGTTAAGTGGTTTATGTTCATGCATTATATATTGCATCATCATTATAAAAGAATGAGATCATGTAGATAGATATTGAATAAGGGATAAAGCACATTTTGGATTTGGTTTATAAATGAATTTTAAGAAAAGGGATTAGTCTTGCATGGAAAGAGTACGCATAGCATGCTAGAGTAGAGTGCATCTCATAAAGGTTAGATAATCAAGTAGTTGCATATAATAATGAATGGAATTAAATAAGTTGGATTGTGTATGGTAAGGATTAAGTAATGAATAGTATGGAAATTAAAGGAGTAGAATGTTATTACTTGTGGTAGTAGGTTAAGTAATGACGTTAATATTCCCTAAAGAGATAGTTGTAATGATTGTGATGTTTATTCCACTTGAGTATTTGGTTAATGAACTTATGTGAATGGTTTATGTTCTTTATGCTTAAATAATAATGAATGTTAATTCATTGTATAGATGATATGATGTGTAGCATTAGATGTTTAAAAAAAAAAAAAATTATCTCTTTAGTGTGTTAGATGCTTAATCTCTCTAGGGTATTTAAATCATGGTATTTATATATCTTTTTGGATTAAAAATCTGTCTAAAAAAAATAAAAAATTATTCCCTGTAAATATTTTTTTTGGGTGATTGAATTCATCAAGGTGTTGTGGGTACCCATGGGGGTGGATACCCCACCCGTTGTGGGCACCCACGGTGGTGCAAACCCCACCCACAGTGGGTTAACCACCTCCTGTGGGCTCTCTCATGGTGGTGGGTTCTCTACCACCACTGTGGGGGGGGGGGGGGGGGGGGGGGCGGGGGGCAGGGGAACCAAATAAATAAATTTATTTTATATTTGTTATTGTTTTAGTAATATATATATATTCAGATTTTTTTCTATTTGTAAATGTTAATACCCTTGCATACGTATATTTGCAAAAAAAAATGATAAATATTTTTATGATTATAATATGGAAAAAATGATGATTGGGCTCAATAGATATATCTTGGGTTAAATATAGTTAAGTTTTGATTAAGACAGTAAAAAGGGGTAAATAGTTGCATTTTGGGTAAATATAGTTAGACTTTGAAAAGGATAGAACACAAGATAAACTTGGTTTCTTTTAGTCTAATGGAATTGAGTTTGGAGTATAGTTGTGCTATATAAATATATATGTGTGTGTGTGTGTGTGTGTGTGTGTGTGTGTGTGTGTGTGTGTGTGTGTGTGTGTAGTTTCTTTTCAAAGTGTTAACTAATCATCGTTAATGTTTTTTTTTTGTATTGTGTAATGATGTTGGGAAATTTAGTTGATAAAATGTGTATATTTCTAAATTAGAAGTATTGAGATTAATGGCTATGGAAATATGTAGTGTAGAACAAATATATATGCGATTCATTAAACATTAATATATTTGTAAATTAGTTATATCTTGAGAAAAGAGAATATATTTAGTGTCGCACATATGTTATTCAACACATGATTAGGCTTTGGTTAGGACTAATAATACTTAAACTTTGTGTGAGGCCCTACCCCGACTCATCCTGGCATTTCTGTTATTTTCATATTGAGACTATTATCGATGCTTTATTTTTATGCATTATGGATTTAGAACTTATATGATTCCATGATCTGGATAACATTGACGTATATTGATGCTTCATTTTTATGCATTATGAATATGAAACTTTATATGTTGCTAGAATAGAATTACTTTGAGATGATGTATGTCATTATTGGATTTGCAGGGCTTCATTATGATGATAGAAATAGGATGCTTATAATATGAATGGATCAATTTTGAGGATTATGATAATTGCTTATATGGAATCAATTGGGATATATGAGATATTGATTTATTACTCTCAATTGTATGAGTGTTTGATGTGTATTGGAATTCATGTGTTTAATAATATATTTGTGGTTATTTGGAATTACTAATGTGTTAATTGAGATGCGCAGGAAAATTATCCATGTGACCATGGAAATAATATGGAGAACCAAACCTAGACCTATGTACGTTTGTAATGCCAGGGGTTGTCTATTTGGAGAGACAACACCCCGTTTGTATTGTATTTTATTTGTGAAAGTAAATGATGCATGTGTGTTAAATTGATTTTAAATGTTCTCTAGGCTATTGTAGTTGCTGGTTTAATTTATTACATTCTGTCATTTTAGCTATTGCAGAATATAAAATATAGTTTATTTCATTCTGTCACTTAATTACTGCAAAAAAAAAGGGGGGGGGTATTTATAATTAAATAGTCATCTATTTCCAAAGTTAGCATTTAGAAAAAAAAAGAGAGAGAAATGCATTATTCTAAATCTACTAACTTGCTGTTAAGTGTTATTACAGATTTAATTAACAACTTTAACTAGCAAAGAAAAGGATTTGTTTGGATTTAAAATTTCATATTTAACAGAATAGAAAACCTAAATATTAACATAACAGAAAAGGATAATATTGTTCTTGTTATCATGATGTTGATAATATATTATTCTCTCCATGTTACAAAGAGTTTTTATTTTTTATTTTTATTTTTTATTTTTAATATATATATATGAATAAAAAAAAAAGGGGACTATGTTGCACAGGAAATAAAGAGGCTTTTACTTTTCCTTAGTTCTTTGTTTTCTGTTGTTATATATTATTTGCAGCTTGATATTAAAATGTGTATATATATGTATATAAACTATTAAATATATATATATATATATATAAACAAAAAAAAAACTAAATAACAAAAAAAAAAGAATAAAATAATATCACCAAATGGGGGGGGTCTGTGCTTAAACCCTCGGCTCCCCCAAGGTCGTGGGCTGAAAGCTCCCTGCGGAAGGCTGGGTAGCTCGGGGCTCCCTATGAGTCACGACCCACAGAGGCATAAAGGTGTCGCTGTGGGGCGGGGCTTACAAGGGCGCCCGCGGTGCCGTTGCGGGCCGCGACCCGTAGGGGTGGCCTTGGCCGCCACTGCGGGCCACGTCCCATAGGGACGTCACTATCGGCTGCCCTGCACACCCTCACGCCCCTATAATCTCCCGGCCCCCCTATGAATAGATGCGTGCCGCCTCTAACCTCGTGGCTCGTGAAGAAAACTCCGCCCCTCCTCCATCGAAAAAAAAACCAGGCCACCGCCTCCTCTACCTGCACATTCAAAACACACATGCCCTAACCCAAATTTCGGGTTAGGGCAAAACACAATGTAGTGTGTTTTAAAAAAAAAATGTGTGGGTTAGATTTCAAAAGTTTAGGGTTACATTCTTTTTAAGAAGTAAATGAATAAGTAAATAATAATAAGAGAAAAAGAGGGGGAAAACCCTATCCGAAATTTGTATAGGGTATTTCCCCCCATAGATTTGAGCTAGACTAAAATGATACAACTATACCATTTAGTAATGCTCATTAAATATTTTATAAGAAATATATATATATATATATATATATATATATATATATATATATATATATATATATATATATATATATATATATATATATATGGTATAATTATTACAAATGTGTCCATATAGCTATTTACCTATATATATATATATATATATATATTCAGGTTAAAAAGTCTTGTTGGGGTTAATTGATTTATTAAGAAGTTATAAGTGTTTCTTTTTGGACTTATTAAGGAGTTTATTTAAAAGTTTATTTTAAATCCTTTTTGGATCCATTATTATAAGAAATTAAAAAACAATACTTTTGTTAGTATTTAGCCTTAATGGTATTAATTACGTCGAGAGGTGTTCTTACAGTCGCAGCAGGGGGGGTGAAGGCATCCGTGTATACACTAAAGAAAACGGAAACCTTGGCCATACATTGTAACCGCTATGCATGGACCGTTATATAAAAAGGCAAATGTAAACGTTCAGGTTGCGATTGCCATTCCTCTCCAATGCAAACATTCAGGTTGCGTTTGCCTTCAACAATGTTGTTGAATGAGTTGGTTTACATCTTACTCATTAGGTTTACAGATTGCTATTGTAATATAGGTAGTTGTCTTAATTCTATTTATTATCATGTCTTTTCCAGATAGATCTGACAATGACTTACATATGATATGGGATTTGACAATTTCAGTCTGTCATTTTATTTACATATAATATAGGTCTGGACAATTTCAGAGAGTGCAGAACTAAATGAGTATCATATTAATGATGTTATATTCTGAAGCTTGAACTTAGTCTTGTTCTTTTGGTATTGTGTATCAACAGGCGTGCCTTTTTTGACAAGAGGCTTTCACAAGAGGTCATTGGTGATTCGCTGGGAGATGTATGCACCAGCTATTTGGTTATTGTTATGGGCAACATATCTTTGGCTTCTATTAGTGTTGTTATGATTTCTCATGCCCGTTTCTCAAAATTTTCAGGAGTTCAAGGGTTACATCTTCAAGATAATGGGAGGCTCTAATAAGCAGGGTTTTCCAATGAAACAGGGGGTTCTTACTCCAGGCCGTGTCCGGCTCCTCATGCACCGAGGTGAAGTTCCAGATACAAGTTTCCTGTTAATGTAGAGTACTTCAATTTGTTGATTCATGGTCATACCAATAATGTGATGGTTTTGTTTACAGGCACCCCCTGCTTTCGTGGATATGGAAGGCGTGATGGAGAACACAGGCGTAAATCTGTTCGAGGCTGCATTGTCAGTCCCGACCTTTTTGTTTTGAATTTAGTTATCGTGAAAAAGGGTAAATATTGATTATTTCTGTATTCAATTGTGAAATTGTCAAGTTTTCAAAATCTTTGATTTTTATGGAAGTTTTTGCATTTTCCATTGAAATCTTTCTGCAGGAGAAAATGGTCTGCCTGGTCTTACTGATACAGAGAAACCCAGGATGCGAGGGCCCAAGAGGGCTTCAAAGATTAGAAAACAGTTATATCTTTCCAAGGAGGATGACGTTAGAAAGTATGGTTAATTTTTTGTAACAAATAACAATCTGTACATGGGGCGTCAAAAGTAAAATAGCTGCACTGATTTAAAAAATGGGTATGCTTGAAAAAATCTGTGCACTAATTCCAATTTCCATTTAAAAACTCTAAAATTACATTATTAAAGTTTACAGGCTTTCAATCGAAAAAAATCATAATTAAAAAAATCACAATCAACAATTCATTATCATGGATGTGTTTGTTATTTTAAAAATATATTTATATTTTATTTTCTTCTATTTCTCTTTTGATACCAATAAACATAATTGAATCCTAACTCTAAATCAAATTAAACCTGAACTCTAAAATTTTAATTAAACAATAAATCAAATTGAACTTTAAACCTAATACTAAACTAAAATAAGCCATAACCTTAAATATTATTAAACCTTAATACTATATGGAATTGAACCCTAAGCTTGAACCCTAACTCTAACTATAACACTAAACCAAATTAAACCTTAGCCCTTCAATAAATTGAATTGTATCCATAATATTGATTGAAATTGAATGCTAACCTCTATTTTAATTAAAATTATAACTTTAATTGAAGTCTAATTTTAACTCTTAATAAACCATATTAACATTTATTAAATGTTACCACGAATTATAACCCTAATATGATAGTTTTGGATGCATTGATCATGCATGTTAATTTCTATTATAATGTAATAATTTAAAAGAAATGAATAAGATGCCAATATTTTGGGTCTCATGGTAAATTAAGAAATAAGTTATTTTGTATTCATTTATGTTTGACTCCTAAATGGAAGGTATACTTTTGTTCTAAATTCTCTTACCTAAACATATTTATTTTTAAACATAACCTATTTAATGTATTTTTTTCTAAAACAATCATTTTTTTTGTATGTTGAATTGATATAATAGTTACTAGGGTTATGATTGAATCTCAACACTAACCCTAACCTTTAATAATTGAAATATAATTGAACTATAATACTACATCAAATACTTATCCAACATTAAATCTAATCTCCACACTAACTCTAATTGATCCCTAATCCTAACCCCAAGAATTTTTTTACAATGGTAACCCTAATTATAACCTAACATAAGCCCTAACCTAACCTTAAACCTATCTATATTCCTAAGTGCAAATGGCATTGCACTTACTACAGGTTTTTGTGGTATTGTGGAAGCAAATTTTTCTACTACATGTGAGCTTTTTCGTGAATCAGTTTGTCTATTCTTCAAAATCTCCCATTTTTACACAAGCAAGAATAATAACAAATGTTATAAATATATATTATATAATTGTTATAGAAAAATGTTAATTTTAAATTATTATTTAAAAATATAAGTTTAAATTTCTTATTTAGAAAGATTGAAAGAATTTTTCTTTTTTAAAAATCTAAACACAAAAATATAATGTATGCTTATACAAATAGCACAAAAATAATTTTTAATTTTTAATTTTTTAATTTAAAAAGATAAAAAATATAATGTTTCTAATTTAAAAAATCAAAATTTTAGATTTTGAAATGATTTGCATGCAAAAAGACAAAATACAATAGAAATATTGTTGATATATCTAGAAAAATATAGAAAGTTTCCATTTAAATCTAGATTTTAGTTTTAAATTTATATCAAAATTGATTGATGATTCATTTTTTATTTTAGAATTTGTAGTGATTTGCATGCAAAAAGGAAAATACAATAGAAATGTTGTTAATATATCTACAAATTTTTTAGAAAGATTTAATTTTTAAATTTATTGTAAAACTAATTGTTGATTCATTTAAAAAAATTAAAAAAACACAATTGAGTTTAATTTTAGAAATTGAATTGATTTGCATGCAAAAAGAAAAATAGAATAGAAATGTTGCTTATATATCTAGATTAATTTCTTTAAAAAAAAAATCACAAATAAAAAGACATTAGGATCCTTATAATTTATTGAAGTTATTACTGTGAATAATATATATTAGTTACATATTAAATATAGAATACAAGTTTAGATAAAGCAAGTTATTTCTTATAAAATAGATGTTTCTAATTTTTATTTGCAAAAAGATCAAGAGTGTAGTGAAGATAAGAAAGATACAAAACTTAATAAGTTTTTTTTAATAAAAATAGAAAACTTAGTAAGTTAGAAGAAAATTATGTTAATTATTTGTAGTGAAAGAATGGATTTTTCATAGAGACATGGCATTAAGAGATGCACAATTTTAATAATTTTTAGAAACATTATATGTAATGAAGTATAGATTTTAATATAAAAGAATACAATGTTCAATCTTCCTGATATCTTCTAAAATATTTTTTAAAATTTTTATTTCATTTGTGATAAACTTTAGAAAGTATATAGGTACTTCATCATATGAAATAATTTATTCTAAAAAAGAGAAAAAATTAGACATGAAAATTCATGGGCATTTGTAGGGATATGAATTATATGTTTACATACAAATAATTAATTAAATTATTTCTTTTTTTGAACTTACAAATGTATTTTTCTCATAATATACAACAAATTTGAGTTAGAAGAATAATGACAGATACATATTTAAATATATGTAAGAGGACAAAACACTTAGTGCACATGTCCTAACCATGGTAGCTTATGTTACCTAATTAAATAAAAGAATAAAAACAATATTTTAGCTAGACATAAAATAAATTATGTCATTCTTTATCTTTATTTGTTGATCAGTGTCTAATTTTATTCACAAAGATAACTTCCAAGTTAACATGGGTGATGGAAAATTTGCTAATATAATTTAGATTTGACATCAGTATTATCATGTTTATGTCTCTCTTATTATATTTAATAAATTGGTAAATAAGTTTATTTTAATTAATTAGTATATTCAAGGTAGAGTAATAAAAGTTGTCAATGTAGTGTTTTTTCTATATAATTAATGTAAGTATAGATCTAATATTTATCTTTTTATTTAATTAGATTTTTATATATGAATATTTTTAATGGATTTTAGATAGAGAATAAAAATAACATAGATATATTATTGAAAGGAATCATGGAGTTTAATTAAATAAATAAAATATGGAAAACTAGCTTAAGCATAGAAGAACATCTATATCAATATAACAAATAAAACTCTCAAATTTGAAAAATTAATGAATTGATCAATATTAACCTTTTTTTTTAATTTAAAAACTATAAGATAAAACTACAACCACCAGGCTGAATCATAACACTAATCCTAATGCCTAAATCAAGTTAACACTACCCTTAACAATAAACTAAATCAAACTTGAATCCTAATTTATCAATGGCCTTAAACCTAATTGAATTGTGATCTTATTTGAACCCTAATCCTACCCTATTGGTAACCATGATCAATAATTGTAATTTTATTATAATGCTAACATAGGCACAACCTTAATCAAATAGTAACTGCATGCTCATCCTAACTCTGACCCTAACCAAATAGTAAAACAAATTGAATCCTAAAATTAAACCAAATTGAACCCTATCCCTAAAAATAATTTAACACTAAACCAAAATGCCTAACCATAATAGTAAACAAATTATATCCTAAACCTAGCAATAAACCAAGTTGAACCCTAAGCCCCTTTAACATAATTGAAAAATTCACTTATTTAAACCATAATTCTATTAGTAACATAACTTGAACCCTAATATAAACCAAATGGAATCATAACCCAAAATTGAACCTAATTGAACATTAAACCAAATTGAACCTTAAGTCCTAACCTAACCATGATGTAAATCCTAACAATAATCATGACCCTTACCCTAAACCTATCCCTAACCATAATACTAATTGTAGCCCTTAATCCTAACCCTAACTATGATAACAACCCTATCTCTAGCCATAATTATAACCATAACCCTAAACCCTAAGCCTAACCATAATCTTAACCTTAATCATTTTGTAAATCCTAACCCTTATAGTTAACCATATCCCTAACCCTATCTATAACTATGATGTAAGCTTTATCCTTATCCATAATCCTATTTATAACTGTAAACAATAATCCTAACCATAATCCTAACCCTCTAACTCCAACCCTAACCCCAACCATGATGTAGATCCTAACCTTAACCCTTAAACCTATCTCTAATCCTATCCCTAACCCTATCCATAGGATGAATCATGATGTAAACTCTAACCATAATCCTAACCCTAAAACTTATCGTAGCCCTAACCATGATGTAAAACCTATTTGTAATCCTAATCCTAACTCTAAACTCTAATCCAAACTATAACCCTGACCCTAACCATAGTCCTAAGCCCCAACACTAACCATAATCCTTACCCTAATTGTAACCTTGATGTAAATACTGACCCTATCTATATTAACTACTGCCACTGCTTCGAATAATTTTTTTTATCAAATAATAGTATGATGTTAGTGTTACTTCAATGGTAATGGAGCTAACTTCATCAATGAGAATAAAAAAATAGTTATAATTTATATCATTTTTAGTTAGCTTACCTTTTATAATCCTTCCACTTTCACCAAAGCTATTAGAAAAATGTCCTCCACATACTCCACTCCTCAGCAACAAATAAATCATATAGCATATATATTAAATGCTCCAAACTAAATTCAAATTTATATTAATACCATAAACCTAATTAAACCTTAACTTTAACCTTCAAATGAAGCTTTATTATATAATCCTAACCCTCACACCGTGCTTTATCCTTAAACTCTAACTCTATTTGAATACTAATGCTAAATCTAACTGTAATTAAACCCTAAATAAATTGTAATACTAACCCTAACCCTAATCCTAATCAAGATGTAAATTCTAACCCTAGCAATGACCTTAATTATAACCTTAAACCTAACCATAACCCAAACCCTAAAACTAACCCTAATTTGAATAATAATGTAAACACTAACTATCATCCAAAACCTAATTTTAAACCCTATCCCAAACCATAACCCTAACCCTTACCATGATTGAAATCTTAAACCTAAGCATAATCCTAGGCCCCGACCCTATCCATAATCGTAACAATAACCCTAATCATGATGCAAATCCTAATCATAACGTTGACCCTAAACCTAACATTAACCATGATGTAAACACTAACATTAATCCTAACACTAACCATGATATAAACCATAACCCTAGCTATAATACTAATGTTAACCCTAACACTAACCTAAATGATGATCTAAACCATAACCTTTACCATAGTCCTAGCCACAACTCTAAACCATTACCTTAATCATAACCCTAACCCTAACTGTAACCTAACCTAATCATAACCCTAAACCCTAACTCTAAAATTAGGGAATGGCTCTATAGCCCTTAGGTGCACCAATCATCTATTACAATGTATTAATAATATATAAAAGGTATTAATATCTTGGTGCAACATAAGGGTTGGATAGTCTATCTATAGTACTATGATTCCCTCTAATCTAGACCCTAACCCTAACCCTAACCTGATAATGACCCAAAACCTAACTTTATATCTAATTATTAATCATAATCTTTAACCTAACTTTATATCTAATTATTAAGTATATATAACCTTATAATCCTAACTATATAACCCTAACCCTAATTATAATGATAATCCTAAACCCTAACCCTAATTATAACCCTAACCCTAATCTTAACCTTAACCCTAATTACAATCACTAAGATTAACCCATATCGTAACCCTTACCCCAACCCTAACCCTAATCCTAAGTACAATACTAACTCTCATTATAACTATAACCCTAACCCTCATTATAATTATATCTCTAATGCAAAACCTAATCCTAAGCATAAACCTGACTATGATATTAGCCCTAACCCTAACCCTAATCTTCAACTAAAGCCCACATAATTGTTATTCTATCATGATCATAATCTTATGTATAACCATAGTCCCACCCCTAACTATAATCGTAACCCTAACTCTAACCAAGTTTTAAACCCTGACCCTGATATTATACACTTAATAACTATAAAACAATATTATAGTTTCAAAATAAGAATATAATAGTATTATACTTATCGTATAGCACTATATTAATATAATATTACTAATAAAACTATAAAAATAATATTTAACTAATAATAATTTAAAATAATAATATAATACATTTAAAATATTTCAAATTTATATTATGAATATTATTTTCAATAAATTATAAAATAATATCATAATAATCAAAACAATATAAATTAATAATAATAATATATTATAATATTATTCCACCAACAAATAAATAATAATAATAATAATAATTGCAATAATAATATTACATATTATTGCAAAAAACATTAATAATATAATATTATATAGTTCTGTTTTGAATTTTTTATGGTTTCCCATGTTGCGCCGCGACTACTACTAGCTTACATATATTTGATTTTAATCAAATATATATATAATACGCCGAGAGATATCTTCTAGAGGCGCCTATTTTTATCATGTACCTCAAACTCTAATAGGCGCCTCGAGAAGATATCTCTCGGCGTATTTTATATATATATATTTGATTAAAATCAAATATATGTAAGCTAGTTATTTATATTGGCCAAACATTAATTGTATTTTATAGGGTAAATTTCATTATGGACTTCATTAATCCCTTTAGTCAAATTTTAGACAAATTACGCATATTGTTATAATAAACAATAGGTTTATTTAATCTAAGAGCTAGGGCTATTTAATTAAGATCCTAGGCAATTAAAAGACTATTTGAGATTTATGATATCTCTTGCAAATTTATTTAGAGATTCTTGTTTAAACGAAATTATCATTTATTATTTGGCGAGATTATAATAATTCTTTTGGAGAATTAATATTCCGCATTTAATTTAAATCACCTCACTTGCTTGATCTAGTTTTTAGATTATTCTTAGTTGGAAAGAAATCAAACGTAGTTAAAACATTGTTATTGCTTTATTTAGCAAATTTTAGTTTTATTAGGTTAAGTTTTAAAAAAAAAAATTATTCCGTTTCTGCCCAAAAGTTTGGGCATGACATTTTGGTATCAGAGCAAGGTTTCCAACACTGGGAACCTTTCTCCATTACGTTTCGCTTTAATTATTTAATTAATTAAATTATATTTATTTTTAATTAGTTAAATTTTTTTTCCAAAATTATTTATTTATTTCATTTTATTTTATTTCTCATAAGGATGCCTCCAACTACGCGACAAGCTCGTAAACGTGGTAGAGGCCCTAGGCGTGAATGCATGGCATGCGAAGAGATCAATAGGGAGGAATCAGTTGCGGAAGTGAACCCAGAGGCTCCTCCTGAACGGGCGGTGACCCGAACCGAGACATCTTGGTAGCTCTACAAAATTTGATTGGCATAGTCCAAGATAGGCTTCTGGCAGTAGATCATCATGTTGAGAATCGGAACTCAGGGAGCCATAGAATAGTAGAATGAGAACGAAGTAGGAGTCCACCTCCTAATCTTGTAGAGAGTCAGGCTGGGCATGAGCCTCAGTCCATTCACCTACCAGCACCACCTCCAGTAGTAGCACCAGTGTATTATGAGAGGGCACATCGGGATCTAGGGGATCTAATAAGAGAGGTTATGCGCCTACAGCCACCATCTTTTGGGGGATCTACCGATGGGGTAGAAGTAGAGGCATGGATTTTGAGCCTGGATAGGTGCTTTGCATTGCGCTCCTACAAGAGCAATCTAAAGGCACATGTAGCAGTCCACCTATTGAGAGGAATGACCTCCACATGGTGGAGACAGGAGGAATATAAGTGTGGCTTAGTGGCAGATACTCTCACATGGGAGATTTTCATAGAGAGATTTAGGGAGAGGTACTTATCAGAACACTATAGACAGCGTAGGGTGGATGAGTTCCATGACCTCTAGCAAAAGGGTCTTTCAGTGACCCAGTATGAGAGAAAGTTTTTTGAGCTCTTACCGTACGTGGACTACCTAAAAGATGAGAAGCTTCTCGTCAACCGATTTATCAGAGGGCTAAATGCCGGCATAGCAGGACCGATGAGGATGGCCGCTCTAGGGAGCCTTCGGGTTGCCATGGAGAAGGCTTTGATAGCAGAGGAGATTCAAGTCAGACCTCAGGACTCGAGGGATCGGTCCCAGAACTGTAACCCTACACCCCAGACCTATGGGTTTCAGAAACCCCATTGGAAGGGTAACAACAGACACACATCGGGGTTCTAGAAACCCCCTCCTCCGTAGCAGACACAGTAGAACCAGAGGCAGAGGCCTTCCCAGAGTCAATAGGGTGTAAAGCCCAAGCAATGGCAGTCACAGGGTCAGCGGTGAGATCAGCGATCTCAGGCTCCTTACACACCTCCGGTGAGGATTCAGCAGTCCTCCAGGGGTGGGTATAGTGGTTCTAGCAGAACAGGGGGACAGTCTTTCTCCAGACCATAGGGCATGCAGTTTCAGGCATATGGTGCTTGCTTCACATGTGGAGCCATGGGACACATGGTGAGAGACTATCCTCAGGGTTAGATGGCAGGCAGTCAGAGGATGGCAGCATCAGAGTCGATAGTTGGGGATATGGGCAAGTCCCATAGGGTCTTCGCAGCGGTTGACAACCTCCAGGCAGAGCATCAGGCCACGGTTATTGAGGTTGCAGGTGTTGAAATGTGGCGACTGATCAGCAAAGTACTGTACACTCAGCACGTAAGAAAGCGGGGGTTCGGGGGCGGCAGCCCCCGAGAAATTTTTTTTTTTTTGCCGTTTTTTGTTGATGAAAACCGACATTGTAATAAAACCCTAAAAAGGCCGACTTTGTTTGTTGCCCTAAAAACGCATGTTATAAGTGGCTGGGATGCTTAAGGCATTGTAAGGTTGATGTACTATTTTTGCTGGATAATAAGAAAGATTGGACGGCTGTGTATGGTGGACGTAACCCATTCTGGGTGAACCACGTTAAATCTCTGTGTTATCTGTGTCCTGTTTTACTTCTTTATCTTTTGTATTTAAATCTGCATATAATTGTTAGTTCATATTTGCTTCGGATCTGCTTGAAACCCTAACAATTGGTATCAGAGCCAAGTTTTCTGTAAATTGGCAGGACTTTCAGATTTGAGTGGGAGCAATGGAGGATTCCAAATTCAAGGTCGAAAAGTTTAACGGCCAGAATTATCAGTTATGGAAAATGCAGATGGAGGATTACCTGTATCAAAAGGATTTGTGGCGGCCATTGGAAGGAAAGGCAAAGAAACCGACCACAATATCAGATGAAGAGTGGGACATTTTAGATAGAAAGGCACTGGGATCCATTCGATTGTGCCTTGCAGCTTCTGTAGCATTCAATATAACAGAAGCAAAAACGACTGTAGATTTGATGGCAACATTGGCTAAGCTGTATGAGAAACCCTCGGCTTCGAATAAGGTATTTCTTATGAAGCGTTTGTTTAATTTGAAAATGAGTGAGGGAGGATCTGTAGCGGAGCACTTAAATGAATTTAATACAATTACCAGTCAATTGTCTTCGGTAAAAATTACCTTTGCAGAAGAGGTTAGGGCTCTCTTGATTTTATGTTCTTTGCCAGAAAGCTGGAATAGCTTGGTTATGGCTGTAAGTAACTCTATCTCTGGTAAAAATACTTTGGTATTTGATGATATTGTTGGTGTTATCCTAAGCGAGGAAATGCGAAGGAAAAGCACAGGTGAGACTCCAACATCATCGGGTAGTGTTTTGAATGTGGAGAACAGAGGAAGATCAAAGGAAAGAGGAAAAGGCCCTGGAAATGAGAAGTCACGAGGGAAGTCAAAGAAAGGACGCTCTCAATCTAGAGGAAAGAAAGATTGCTGGTACTGCGGAAAGCCTGGTCATCTAAAGAAAGACTGTTGGTCTCGGAAAAACAAAGAAGGAGACAAAAATGAAAATGACAGTAAGGAAGCTAATATTGCAAGTAATACTTTACAAGATGCTTTAATCTTATGTTTGGATAATGTTAATGATTCCTGGGTAATAGATTCTGGGGCTTCATTTCATGCTACACCCCATAGAAAATATTTTCTAGATTATGTTCAAGGTGATTTTGGACAGGTATATTTGGGTGATGATGAGCCCTGTCAAATTGTTGGAAAAGGAAAGATAAAGATCAAGTTGCAGAATGGTAATGACTGGTTTCTGCAGGAGGTAAGACATGTTCCTAATTTAAGAAGAAATTTAATTTCTGCAGGGCAACTAGGTAGTGAAGGTTGCATAGTTACCTTCTCAGACAGTATGTGGAAGGTCACTAAAGGATCGTTAGTAGTAGCTAAAGGTGCGAAGGTAGGCACATTATATCTGTGTACTGGTAACACTTACTCTACCTTAGCTGCTACAGATAAAGTTACTGCAGGGACAACAACAATAAATGTTGCAAGAACAGATTCGATAATGTGGCACCATAGGCTTGGGCACATGAGTGAGAAAGGGATGAAAATCCTTCACTCCAAAAATCTATTGCCAGGACTAAAGAAGATTGATTTAGAGTTCTGTGAAAACTGTGTTTATGGTAAACAGAAAAGAGTCAGATTTCTCAAGGTTGGAAAAGAGAAGAAGAGTGAGAAGTTAGAGCTTGTACATTCAGATGTATGGGGACCAGCTCAGGTATCATCTCTTGGTGGCTCTTGTTATTATGTTATTTTTATTGATGACTCAACTAGAAAAACATGGGTATATTTCCTAAAACAAAAATCAGATGTTTTTGAAACTTTTAAGAAATGGAAAGCTTTGGTTGAGAATGAGATAGGAAAAAAGTTGAAGTGTCTCAGATCGGATAATGGAGGTGAGTATTGCAGCAAAACATTTGAAGATTACTGTTCCTTAAATGGGATTCGAAAGCAGAAGACAGTTCCAGGAACTCCACAGGAAAATGGTGTGTCAGAGAGAATGAATAGGACCATCATGGAACGTGCGAGGAGCATGAGATTGCATGCTGGATTGCCCTTACATTTTTGGGCAGATGCTGTACATACTGCTGTCTATTTGATAAATAGAGGACCTTCAACCCCTTTGGATGGTGGTATTCCAGAGGAGGCATGGACTGGTAAAAAGGTAAATTATTCTTTTCTAAAAACTTTTGGTTGCGAAGCTTTTGTCCATGTTGATAAAGAAAATAGAACCAAGCTTGATGCTAAATCTCAGAAATGTACCTTCATTGGATATGGGATAGATGAATATGGCTATCGGTTATGGGATTTTGAAAACAAGAAAATAATTAGAAGTAGAGATGTTATATTCAATGAGAAGGTTATGTATAAAGAACAGATGCAGGAAAAGAAGCATGAACAGGACAAACAAGAATATGTGGTGTTGGATGAGATTCCTGAAAATGAAATGCCACAGGTACCTGATGCTCAGCAACAACAGATTGTCCCACAAACTCCTGCAAGTGTTAGACGTTCTACGAGGACAAGTAGACCCCCTGAAAGATTTTCTCCTTCTTTGTATTCTATTTTATTAACAGATTCTGGTGAACCAGAAGAATATGAAGAAGCAATGCAGGTGGATGCCAAACAACAGTGGCAACTAGGCATGAAAGAGGAGATGGACTCCTTGATGAAAAATAAGACTTGGGACTTAGTCCCTTTACCTGCAGAAAAAAGAGCCTTGCCTAACAAATGGGTTTATCGGCTGAAGGAGGAGGAAGGAGGTCAGAAAAGATATAAGGCCAGACTTGTGGTAAAAGGTTTTGCACAGAAAAAGGGTATAGATTATGATGAAATATTTTCTCCAGTTGTAAAAATGACTTCAATTAGAACTGTACTTAGTCTTGTGGCTGCAGATGATTTACATCTTGAACAATTAGATGTCAAAACAGCTTTTCTCCATGGAGATTTGGAGGAGGAAATTTACATGTTGCAACCACAGGGATATGAGGTCAAAGGTAAGGAGAACTTGGTGTGCAGGTTGAAGAAAAGTCTGTATGGCCTAAAGCAAGCACCCCGACAATGGTATTTAAAATTTGATAGTTTCATGGCTGAACACGGTTATCATAGATGTCATTCTGATCATTGTGTATATTTTAAGAGATTTGATAATGGCAGTTATATTATCTTGTTGCTTTATGTTGATGACATGCTTGTTGCTGGGTCTAACATGCAACATATAAATGATCTTAAACAAAAATTAGCCAGGTCATTTGCTATGAAGGATTTGGGTGCAGCTAAGCAAATTCTCGGTATGAGGATTACACGGGACAGGAAAAATAGAACCTTGAATTTGTCCCAAAGTGAGTATATAAAGAAGGTGTTGAAAAGATTTAACATGCAGGATGCAAAAGCAGTTAGTACACCTTTGGCTAGTCATTTCAAATTGACCAAGGAGATGTGTCCAAAGGCACAGGAAGAGGTTAATAAAATGTCTAACATCCCGTATTCATCAGCTGTTGGTAGTCTGATGTATGCAATGGTATGCACAAGGCCAGATATTGCACATGCAGTGGGAGTTGTGAGCAGGTTTATGAGTAATCCGGGTATGGAACATTGGAATGCTGTGAAATGGATTCTTCGATATTTGAAAGGAACTACTACGAAGGCATTATGTTTCAAAGGATCTAATGCTGCTCTAAGTGGATTTGTTGACTCTGATCTGGCAGGTGATATTGATTCACGGAGGAGTACTACAGGGTATGTTTTTACTATAGGGGGAACTGCAGTCAGTTGGATTTCTAGGCTGCAAAAGGTTGTTGCACTTTCAACCACTGAAGCTGAGTATGTTGCTGCTATAGAAGCCAGCAAAGAGATGATTTGGTTGCAATGTTTTCTGAAGGAATTGGGTCAGACACAAGAGGATAGCCCATTGTATACTGATAGCCAGAGTGCCATTCATCTTGCGAAGAACTCTGCTTTTCATTCAAGGACAAAGCACATTCAGCTCAGGTACCACTTCATCCGGACTATTTTGGAGGAGGGTCAGTTACGGCTTGAGAAGATTCACACAAGTGAGAATCCTGCCGATATGTTCACAAAGGCAGTTCCACAGGAGAAGCTGATTTCTTCATCAGTTTCTGTTGGTCTTCTTGATTAATAATTGTGGAATTTATACCAGTCAAGTCCTAGTGTTTTATCCAGCGGATGTTGCATGTACAGTGGTGTCGTGTAGTATCAGTCTCCAAGTGGGAGATTGTTTGGTGTGGAACCTGATCAGTCTCCAAGTGGGAGATTGTTTGGTGTGGAGCCTGATCAGTCTCCAAGTGGGAGATTGTTGAAATGTGGCGACTGATCAGCAAAGTACTGTACACTCAGCACGTATCAGCCATTTTTTGTTGATGAAAACCGACATTGTAATAAAACCCTAAAAAGGCCGACTTTGTTTGTTGCCCTAAAAACGTATGTTATAAGTGGCTGGGATGCTTAAGGCATTGTAAGGTTGATGTACTATTTTTGCTGGATAATAAGAAAGATTGGACGGCTGTGTATGGTGGACGTAACCCATTCTGGGTGAACCACGTTAAATCTCTGTGTTATCTGTGTCCTGTTTTACTTCTTTATCTTTTGTATTTAAATCTGCATATAATTGTTAGTTCATATTTGCTTCGGATCTGCTTGAAACCCTAACAGCATGTATGATCAGAGGTAGCAGTGTATCTATATTATTTGATTCAGGAGCTACTAACTCTTTTATATCTCCATTGGTTGTGGAGCATTGCGGGCTAGTGGCAATTAGACAAGAGGTTAGTTGGGAAGTGGAGTTAGCTTCAGGGACTAGAGTGTCAGTGGAAATAGAGGTTAGGGGATGTCAGCTTTAGATTGGCAATACCACCACCTTAGTAGACCTTAGAGTTACACCACTTGGATCATATGGCATCGTACTTGGCATGGATTGTCACCTGAAGAAGATCAAGTGTGAGGATGATCATGGTTCTCCCATAGTAATCACTGGAATTCAGAGACCTGTGTCTCTTCGTATGATCTCCGCAATGCAGCTTAAGCGGAGCATGCGAAAGGGATGCTAGTTATTTGCCATCACCATTAATGATAGAGAAGAAGAAGAAGAAAAGGAACCATCTATTGATGACCATCCTATCCTTAAGGTATTTTCAGATGTTTTTCCTTCAGAGTTACCCAGTATGCCACCCCGTAGAGAGATTGATTTTCATATAGACCTTGTTCCAGGAGCTGAGCCAGTTTCAAGAGCACCATATAAGATGACCATAAATGAGCTTAATGAGCTCAAGATGCAGCTTGAGGAACTCCTAGAGAAGGGCCACATTCATCCTAGTGTATCCCCTTGGAGTGCACCAGTCATCTTCGTGAAGAAGAAGGATGGATCTCTCCAATTATGCATGGATTACCGTTAGTTGAACAAAGTAACCATCAAGAACCGATATCCTTTGCCCAGGATCGATGATTTATTCGACCAACTTCAGGGTGCCAAAGTATTTTCCAACATTGATTTGAAGTCAGGGTACCATCAGTTGAGGATATTGGATAGCGATATCCACAAGACCACTTTTCGCACTAGATATGGCCACTATGAGTTCACCGTGGTTCCATTCGGTCTTACGAATGCCCCAGCTATTTTCATGAATCTCATGAATGGATTATTCTGCACATTCCTTGACTGTTTTGTGATTGTGTTTCTCGATGACATATTGATATATTCACAGAATGATAAGGAGCATGAGGAGCACCTAAGATAGGTTTTGCAGTGTTTGAGGGATAATCAGTTCTATGGAAGTTTGTCGAAGTGTGCTTTCTTTAGAACAGAGGTCAAGTACCTTGGTCATGTTATATCCAGTGATGGGATCTTAGTTGACCCATCAAAGATCAGAGCCATTATGGATTGGCTAGCGCCAACCAGTGTGACAGAGGTCAGGAGCTTCATGGGCTTAGCGAGTTATCATTGACATTTTGTTGAGGGATTCTCTAAAGTCGCTCATCCTATTACTTCTCTTCAGCGTAAAGGGAAGAAATTTGAGTGGATGGAGAAGTGCGAGAAGGCCTTTCAGAAACTTAAGAAGGCACTTACTAGCGCACCTATCCTTGTAGTGCCAGATCCCTCAGTTGACTTCATGGTTTGCACAGATGCTTCCCTAGAAGGTTTAGGAGCAGTCCTTATGCAGGATGGCAGAGCTATAGCTTTTGAGTCTAGGAAACTTAAGACTCACGAGCTTAATTACCCTACTCATGACCTTGAGCTTGCAGTAGTAGTGCATGCACTTGTGAGGTGGAGACATTTCCTTTTGGGTCATCATTTTGAGTCACACTCATACCATCAGAGCCTTCAATACATATTCACTCAGCCGAATCTTAATGCACGTCAGAGGAGATGGATGGAATTCTTGTGCAAGTATGATTTTGACGTTCACTACATCAAAGGGAAAGAAAATGTAGTTGCAGATGCTTTGTGTAGGAAACGTCATGAGGTATACACCATATCTATGGGCACAGATTTGAGAGATCAGATAATGCAGCAGTTGCCAGAGGATGGATGGTATTTAGTGGTTTGCCAGGCTATACGATCTCAGGAAACTTTAGAAGGGAAATATGTGGATTATTCCTTAGAGTTCGATGGATTATTATGCCATAGAGGGCACATCTATGTACCTTCTTCCAGGGGATTGTGGGAGTTCATTATCACGGAGGCTCATA
Organism: Cryptomeria japonica; assembly: GCF_030272615.1. NCBI lineage: Eukaryota > Viridiplantae > Streptophyta > Pinopsida > Cupressales > Cupressaceae > Cryptomeria > Cryptomeria japonica. The sequence continues at coordinate 494,575,501 of NC_081406.1, read as the reverse complement.
GAGCTCCTTATGCGGCACATCCCGGAGTTAAGAAGATGCATACAAACTTAAGGCAGTTATATCATTGGCCAGGAATGTGGCAGCTTATTGCTGAGTTAGTAGCATGATGTCTCGAGTGTCAGAGAGTCAAGGTGGAGCACTGCCATCCAGGTGGGTTGCTCCAATCTCATGCTATACCAGAGTGGAAGTGGGATAATATATCCATGGATTTCATCATTGGTCTCCCTATGTCATCTCGTCGCCATGATGCCATCTTGGTGACGGTTGACAAGTTGACCAAAGTGGCCCACTTTTCACCAATTCAGACTACCTTCACAGCACCAGTAGTAGCACAGGTGTTCTTGCGAGACATTGTCAGACTTCATGGCGTTCTACGCAAGATCATTTCTGATAGGGATTCCCTCTTCACTTCTTCCTTTTGGAAGGCATTACAGGAAGCTATGGGTACCAAGCTCAATTTCAGTACAGCCTATCATCCGGAAATAGATGGTCAGATAGAGAGGGTTAATCAAGTGTTAGAGGATATGCTTTGCATGTACGTCATGGATCACCAAACCAGATGGGAAGAGTACCTTCCCTTAGTGGAGTTTTCCTATAACAATGGGCATCACACATCTTTGGGGATGCCACCCTATCAAGCATTATATGTCAGACCTTGTAGGACACCATTGAGTTGGGACCACATAGAGGACAGAGTTGCTATTGGTCCTGAGATAGTTTGGGATATGGAGCAATAGGTGGATTTGATTAGGCAGCATCTTAGAGAGGCACAGGATAGACAGAAGAAGTATGCAGATGTGAAGAGGATAGATCGTAGCTACTTGGTTGGAGACAGAGTCTTCTTGAGAGTGCGACCGCATAAGAGTCCAATCCGTTATGGAAAGGGTTCTAAGCTCGCACCTCGATTTGTAGGACCATTTGAGATCCTTGAGAGGATAGGACCAGTTGCCTACCATTTAGCATTGCCACCTAGCCTGTCGCGCATCCACAATGTGTTTCATGTTTCAGTTTTGAGGAAATATATATATGATGAGTCTCATATTCTAGATTGGGATGTCTTGCAGGTGGATTCGGATGAGCAGCTAGCTTTGGAGCCCATTCGCATTTTGGCACGCTGGATGCTGGCCCTTCGAGGTCGAGAGCTGGACCAGGTTAGGGTCCAGTGGGATTGCTATGATGAGGTTACAGCTTCATGGGAGGATGCAGCACGTATGAGAACATAGTACCCCCACCTTTTTGATGAACTCCAGGAGGAAGTTCATGCCTAGAGGGGGAGGGTGTGAGGCCCTACCCTGACTCATCCTGGCATTTCTATTATTTTCATATTGAGACTATTATAGATGCTTTATTTTTATGCATTATAGATTTAGAACTTATATGATTCCATGATTTGGATAACATTGACGTATATTGATGCTTCATTTTTATGCATTATGAATATGAAACTTCATATGTTGCTAGAATAGAATTACTTTGAGATGATGTATGTCATTATTGGATTTGCAGGACTTCATTATGATGATAGAAATAGGATGCTTATAATATGAATGGATCAATTTTGAGGATTATGATAATTGCTTATGTGGAATCAATTGGGATATATGAGATATTGATTTATTACTCTCAATTGTATGAGTGTTTGATGTGTATTGGAATTCATGTGTTTAATAATATATTTGTGGTTATTTGGAATTACTAATGTGTTATTTGAGATGCACAGGAAAATTACCCATGTGACCATGGAAATAATATGGAGAACCAAACCTAGACCTATGTACGTTTGTAATGCCAGGGGTTGTCTATTTGGAGAGACAACACCCCGTTTGTATTGTATTTTATTTGTGAAAGTAAATGATGCATGTGTGTTAAATTGATTTTATTAATTTGTGTAATCCTACAAGAGACAAATTCCATGTGTGATTTTTATAATGTATTTTATTATGTCACTTGACATGTGTGCTGATTAGTGTCATTGATTTTGACTTGTCTCTTGGAGGGAGTTTGTTTCTACCAATGCCATTTCAAACATTTGAGTGTGGTCCCAAATTTGCCTTGGGTAGGGAGTCTTGGGAGTGGTCAACTTAGGTTTGACCCGTAGGTTAACTTCAGTTGGGTTTCTAAGGGGTCAAATGGACTCCCAGGGTTAGTTTTAGGGCTTTTCCAAATGTCCAAAGGGTATACCTATGGGTTAGGGGTATTTTTAAACATGTGACTACTCCCATGTGACTGTTTTGTCACCTCAAAAAGGTGGTTTTTCCAAGGTGAGCGAAAATTCAACTTAGAAGGTTCCTCCTAGGATAGACAACCTTCCCTTTTGGTGTCAGACTCTCTTCCCCATCCTCTCTTACCTTTTCTCTTTCCAGTTTTAGCAACATGTAAGAGGTTGGGAAGACCAACCAATGGGAACTCTCACTCTACCCAAGGGGTTGGGAAGAGTGAGAGAGGCCTTCTTAGGCAAGGATTAGGGACTTAGTGAGTTAATCACCCACTCTCCATTGTTGGAGATCATGCAAAATTTTGAAGAATAGTTGTAGGATAGAATTTTTGGCCAAGTGTTGGTGAAGAGATTGTGTGGATTTGGACTGCTCATCCCCAACTAGATCTATCAAACCTTGGGCAGATTAAGGTTGGTTCTTACTATTTTCTTGTTTATGTTGTATATGTATGTTTGAAGAAATGCTTGTATGGAAAAGGTTGTTTATATGTATTTTTGCTTTGTGGAAGAAAATGTAATTTTGCCCTTTGCTTCTTTTTATGCTTTCTTGTATTAGGAGTGTCCAAGGCCTTCTACTCTTGGGAGAGTAGGACGGTCTTGGGGTGGAAGAAGTATGACAGCCTTGGGTGAGAGGCTCTCCTTTATGGAGAGTGATCTCAAGGGTGTTCTTTGTGACCCTTGCTACATAGTCTTGTGTATCCATTTGGGGGTCATAAGGGGAGAAGATATGGCTTATATGCCTTTGGGGGGCATAAGGATGTGGGAATGTATTTTTGTTGTATTTGGTTGCCATGAGGTGGCTTGAGATGTTCCATGCTTGCAGTCTCCCCAATTGTACTTGGTCCACTTCCACCCATGGATTATCATCACAAGTTGTGGTGAAGTGTAGCTTGGGTTGGGAAAATGTTTTGTTGAGTGTTTATCCCTTTGCTACTTGTGGTTGTTTGTGTGTGACCCGTCTAGTGCTTGGTCCTCCAAGCTCGGGGGTGGCTTCTAGTAAGCCTAGGCTGGGAGGTGAGCACTCCATGGTCAAGCCTTTTGTTCTATTTGCAGGTTGCTTGGGATGGGAAGGAGAAAGAAAAATTTGTTGCTGGTTTTTACTTGTGTTGCAGAAAAGATTAGAAAAAAAAAGATGTAATTATGTTGTAGCTTTGTAAAGAAAAGCCAAATGTTGTTTTTTTTATTTTCCAAAAGAAAAGAAATGTATATATTTTACTCTAAGTTCTTATTCAATGGAAAGGAGAGACTAGTTGGGTTTTCAACCCATTTATAATGATATCTACATTGTCTTCTAACTATGCTTAAAGAAATGCATTATTTTACTTAGTTATTTTTGAAAAAAAAAAAGAAATGTATGAGTTTTATTAAGTCCTTCATTTAAAAGAAAAAAAATAAAGTTGTTGCATTCATGCTATTTTTGAAATGTAGAGTTCATTAATTTCCTCATGCAAATAAACTTATGGAAAATGGGAAAAGCATGCACATAGGCCTTTGAGTTAAATACAAATACAAATTTAGTTAAATAGATTTAATATATCTATCTTTAAATTGATTTTAAATGTTCTCTAGGCTATTGTAGTTGCTGGTTTAATTTATTACATTCTGTCATTTTAGCTGTTGCAGAATATAAAATCTAGTTTATTTCATTCTGTCACTTAATTACTGAAAAAAAAAAGAAGAGGGTATTTAAAATTAAATAGTCATCTATTTCCAAAGTTAGCATTTAGAGAAAAAAAAAGAGAAATGCATTATTCTAAATCTACTAACTTGCTATTAAGTGTTATTACAGATTTAATTAGCAACTTTAACTAGCAAAGAAAAGGATTCGTTTGGATTTAAAATTTCATATTTAACAGAATAGAAACCTAAATATTAACATAACAGAAAAGGATAATATTGTTCTTGTTATCATGATGTTGATAATGTATTATTCTCTGCATGTTACAAAGAGGTTTTTTTTTTGTTTTTAAATATATATATATATATATATATATATATATATATATATATGAATAAAAAAAAGGGGGACTATGTTGCACAGGAAATAAAGAGGCATTTACTTTTCCTTAGTTCTCTGTTTTCTGTTGTTATATATTATTTGCAGCCTGATATTAAAATGTATATATATATATATATATAAAAAAAAACTATTAAATATATATATATATATATATAAACAAAACAAAAAACTAAATAACAAAAAAAAAAGAATAAAATAATATCACCAAATGGGGGGGGCTCTGTGCTTAAACCCTCGGCTCCCCCAAGGCCATGGGCTGAAAGCTCCTTGCGGAAGGCTAGGCGGCTCAGGGCTCCCTATGAGTCACAACCCATAGAGGCGCTGAGGCGCCGCTATGGGGCGGGGCTCACAAGGGCGACCACGGCGCCGCTGCGGGCCGCGACCCGCAGGGGCGACCTTGGCCGCCACTGCGGGCCGCGTCCCACAGGGACGTCACTATCGGCGGCCTTGCGCACCCTTGCACCCTCGTAATCTCCCGACCCCCCTATGAATAGATGTGTGCCACCTCTAACCTCGCGGCCCGTGAAGAAAACTCCGCCCCTCCTCTGCCGAAAAAAAAACCCTGGCCGCCGCCTCCTCTACCTGCACATTCAAAACACACACACACAGACACACATGCCCTAACCCAAATTTCGGGTTAGGCCAAAACACAATGTAGTGTGTTTTAAAAAAAATATGTGTGGGTTAGATTTCAAAAGTTTAGGGTTACATTCTTTTTAAGAGATTCATTTACATTTGCAAAAAACAAGAAAATAGTAAATGGTAATTTACATTTGCAAAAAACAAGAAAATAAACAACATAGATTCATTAACATTTAAAAGATTTAAGCTAAAATTTAATCTTTATATTACATAAAAATAACCTTAAATCATGTCAACCTACAAAATGATTTTGTTTTCTTCTACTATAATAAACTATTGATTTTAACCCTATGTAGTTAAAACATTTTAGAAAGTACCATGTAGTAAACACATTATCGAAGGTATGGGTACTTAAATTGAAGTATATAATGTTCAAATGAAGTGCAGATATAAATAAGAGCTAGGAACTATTACATTGATCTATAAAAAATAAGAAAAAATAAAATATTCAAAATATGAAACAAAAGAACCATTCAAGAATTGCCTAAAATCTATTTATCCAAGCGTCTCTATATAGAAAAGAATTTATGTATTTATGTCAAGTTTTGATGCTTTTTAAATGTCTCTGAATACAATTATATAGGAAAGGTTTTGAAATGATTGAGAAATAAATTTTATCTTTACTTTTGTTTCAAGTTTTGGAGGCATTTGTGTGTCAATAGAAACATAAAGTATTCCATATGAGCAATAATTTTAGAGGAGAGATTTAATATTTTATATTGCAAAAACATTTTGCATAGCTTGTAGGTTTAAGTTATAAGTCTATCTGTTCATATTTGATTTTTCTATATTTCAAGATCAATTATCTCTTCCAACTTTTGTCATCAATGTCTTTACCCAAATCATATCTTGCTATCGACTTAACCATTGCACCTCGTTAGATACAAGTACTAGTAATTAGAAGATACGCTTTTATTGTAGACTTGAAAACCACGCCCCTATACTATACTATCGATGCCGGTATTGCCCGTGCCAAAGCAGAAAATGTGAAAAATGGAAGGGGATATTTATATATGTGGGAAAGCTTAACGAATCTGTAATTGCGGTTAAATGGAAGTTTCACTCAACACGATCACCAATCCCTCACCAATGTCTCCCTCTTGCCAAATTTGTATTGGGTTGGGTGAGAGACTTATTTACTATTGCTAAATTTGTGAACAAATTTGTTATGGTGCTGTGAGCAATGAAATAACAGACCAAACACCTATATTACATTCTTTTCTCTAAGCATAAACAGTGTAATGCAAACTAAATTTGAGATTTGTAGTTTTCTTCATTAGAAATTTAAGAGCAAAATAAAATATCTTCAGTTGCAGATATATCATCATTGTTTTCCTTTTTGTTTTTGAGTTTATCTATATGTTAAATTATTCAAGGCTTTCATGCAAAACATTATCAGAAGTTTGAATATAACTGTAAATTTTTTTTTTATTGAATTAAGAATTTTATTTTATTTTATTTTATTAAATTATTTTCATAATTAAATAATTTCTTATTAAAAATTTGATCACCATTCTTTGTATTTATATCATATAAAAAAATGAATCAAATATTTTTTGAAAATTTGAATAAATTATACATAATGAAATACAAGTAAATGAATAGAAATATGTGTGATAATTTCTCTCTTTAGCATGAAATATTATTTAGTATTTTAATTAGATTTAGTTGTATTTTTTAACTCAAATTTATATATTATGAGTATTGTTTCATAGGAATTTATCTCTTATGAATATGAATAGTTCGTTTAGTATTTGTTCTATCTAGGTGATATTCATAGAGTTTTTTACAGGTAGCCCATTCTAATACTACTTCAACTCAAGCAAACCTAACCATATGGGTTTTGCCAAGATCACTGATTCAGAGGGTCTAAGAGGTCTCACAAACAATCAAAATGTAGGTTTTCAACCCCAACTTCAATTTGCACAATGGTTACTCAATCAAAGACTCTAGCCTTGATAACGCTTTGACAACTTGGAAAAACACACAAGAAGGACTTGGGGCAGGAATTCCAACATGATCTCTGACCTATATGGACTCAAAATAACCAATCTCACCTTTGGAGCAAGCCCTGCTAAGTCACCCCACACAATTTGCATTCTATGAGGCCTAGTCTCTAGTAGTCCTACTCAGAGACCTTTTTCATCATATCTTTTGACTCACTGACACAAGGAAAAAAAAGAAACCATTTCCAGATACCCTTTTGGGAGTTACTAAACATATGTCTAAATCGGGATGGGGTATTTTGGACCAAAGTGCTCAAAACCTAACTATTGCACTCCTCCAAGAGCCCTATTAGGTCTCCAATTACACTGTAGCCACCTCTTAGACACTCCATCTGGAGCACCCTCAAACCCACCACTCCACCAAGTCTTGAGTCAAGCCATTAGTAGAATGATTGGATATGCATTATTCTTGATAAAACCCTCTAAACCTAGGGTTTTAGACTAGTTTGGACAAATCTAGTTGTAGACTGCATGAAACTCAATGGAATCAAACCAAACTAGTGCCAACTGAAAGGTAACTCAATGGCCTTTCCAACAAGTCCAGCCTTCAGTGCTAATTCATCCAAACAAGAGAGTTATGAATCAAAGTGCAGCGTTTTTACAAGAAATTGCAGAGAAAATGTTCATTGAATTGCCTCCAAACTTGAGTTCTCCGTACAATGTCATCAACCAACCCCTCTCCAACATTTTAAGGGTCTACGTATACACCAAACCCAACAACTATAACCACTTTTTTAATTGGTTAGCATTACAACCACCGCTTGGTGTGTTAAGTGACTTGACAACATTGAAAAGTTGTCAAGCAAATTTTACAAAAATTGCTCATTTTGCACAAATGACATAAATGACCCCTATGAACCTTGAAAACATGTCAAATAGGACACATGAACATCAAATACATAAGAGGCAGTCCCATGCCATAGTTTGGGAGGCGTTGACCTAGTTTGACCAAGACAGTCCTATTAGAATACATGCAATCAATTGGCACTAAGGCCTGACAAAATTACTCCAAATGACTCCAAAAGTTTGAATATGGTCCTTGAGACCTTATTACATCCAACATGAACAACAAAACATGAAATCAAAGACAAACACACTGAATAGACCTCGTGGACCCATTAATGCCCCTGCACCATGCTCCCGGGGAAAGAAGAATCTCAAGTCCCTCTTGAGATGAGGTCTTCAATAGAGACACCATGTTGTTTGATATCATTCTTAGTCATCCAGGGAGCATCTTCTTCAGGGATGTCTTGCTACTTGATTGAGTATTCTTTGTATGTCTTCCTCCTAGTTTTCTTCACCTCCTTTCTGTCAAGAATACACTCAAGCTTCATTGGTTGTCTTGGGGGCAATTCCTTCACCCAATCATCATCCTCAGTTGTTGTTGTACCTACATCAGATTCTATAACCATAGAGCTCTTATATGGATATAAATCAAACACATTAAAATGGGAGATATAGCTACCCCAGGGGGTAACTCAATCTCATAAGCATTGGGACCAAATTTGTGAACCACCCTACATTGTCCTATCTTTTCCATCATTAGCTTGGTGTATTTTCCTTAGGGAATCCTTTCCTTCTTCAAATGTGCCAACACCAAATCACCAACCTTGAATTGTAGGTCTCTCCTCTTCAAATCTGCCCTTTCTTTGTACTTTTCCACATTGTTTTGAAGGGTTTCTCTTACTTGTTGATGAATATCCCTAATTGCTACAATAAAATCTTATCCTTGAGCACTCTTATCAATCCCTTGCAAATCTCTTAATTCATATACACCTCTAGGGTGCATCCCATAAACAACCTCAAATGGGTTCCTTCCAATGCTCCTATTCATGGAGTCATTATAAGCATATTCTGCCTGAGGTAGAATTAGATCCCAAGCCTATCCATGTTCTTTGGTAAGAAACCTCAATAGATTTCCCAATGACCTATTAACAACTTCTATTTGGTCATCCATTTGTGGATGGTAGGTTGAGCTACAATTGTGCCAAGTTTCTTCCATAAGGTCCTCCAAAAGTGACCTATAAACTTAAAATCCATGTCAAAGACAATATTCAATGGTTAACCATGAATCCTCACCACTTCTTTGAAGAACAAACCTGCAATCTGTGAGACATCATTAGTACATTTACGTGGAAGAAAGTGTGCCATCTTACTAAACCGGTTAACAACCACAAAAACACTATCAAAACCCCTTGGAGTCCTAGGCAACCCCAACACAAAATCCATACTCACACTCTCCCAAGGCCTATTGGGAATTGGTAGGGGTTGATAAATCCTTGCATTTGATGAAGTACCTTTGGCCTTTTGACATATAGAACACCCTTCAACATACCTTCTTACATCAACCTGCATTTTTGGCCAATAATAGAACCTTCTAACCTGATCCAAAGTTTTGTCAAGCTCAAAATGACCTCCCAAACTCCCACTATGTTTCTCTTTTATGATATTGTCCCTCGTTGAGCATCTAGGTATGGATAACTGATAGCCCTTGAAGAGAAAACCATTTTGAAGTAAAAAAATCAGAATACTCATTGTGGAAGGTATTTAAAGATTGATCGCAAACCTCATAGATCTCTTTGAAATCTGCATCATCATGATACATGCCCTTGAGTGCATCTACCCCCATGCTTTGTAGTTGTATTTCTTGCACCATGAGTGCCCTCCTACTAAGAGAATCTACCACTTTGTTGGCTTGTCCTTTCTTGTTCTTGATGGTGAAAGTGTAGGCTTGGAGATACTCTACCCATTTCACATGTCTGCGATTTAACTTATATTGGCCATTTAGAAAACTCAATGCATGATTGTCAGTATAAACAACAAATTCTTTAGGCAATAAATAATGCCTCCATTTCTTTAGAGCCTGCACCATAGCATACAATTCCAAATCATATGAACAATACTTCCTTTTTGCATCATTGAGTTTCTCTGAGAAGAATGCCACCGGACTGCCCTCCTGACTTAGTACCGCCCCTATGGCCTGATTGCTAGCATCACATTCAATAGTGAAAATCTTGTTAAAATCAAGGAGAACAAGTATTGGCTGTTGTGCCACCCTTTTCTTCAAATACTCAAAACCCTTATCAGCGTCATTAGTCCAAGAAAACTTACATTTACTTCCACCCTTAATAGTATCTATCATAGGTGCACAAATCTGACTAAAATTCTTTATGAACTTCCTATAGAAACTAGCAAGCCCATGGAAACTTCTAACGTCACCAACTGAGCTTGGGGTTGGCCAATTAAGAATGGTTTCTACCTTGGAGGGATCCATTTTCAGACTTCCCTTGGAAATGACAAAACCAAGGTACACTAGTTCTTCCTTCATGAAATCACATTTCTCCAAGTTAATCATGAGTTTCTCCTCATGTAACCTCCCGAGAAACATGTCCAAATGTTGCAAATGTTCTTCCTTTGACCTGCTAAACACAAGGATGTCATCAAGATAAACAATAACAAACTTACCAATAAAGGGATTCAACACCTCATTCATTAGGCGCATAAATGTGCTAGGAGCATTTGACATCCCAAAGGGCATCACCATCCATTCATATAGGCCTTCATTAGTCATTAAAGCAGTGTTACTCAGAGACCTTTTTCATCATATCTTTTGACTCACTTACACAAGGAGAAAAATGAAACCATTTCTAGATACCCTTTTGGGAGTTACAAAACATATGTCAAAATTGGGATGGGGCACTTTGGACCAAAGTGCTCAAAACCTGACTGCTGCAGTCCTCCAAGAGCCCTATTAGGTCCCCAATTACACTATAACCACCTCTTAGACACTTCACTGATCCACACAACTAATTTTGTAGGCAAGGGCATGTCAAACATGAATGTATTTCACAGGTTTTATGGTCTCCTTGGTTGTTTTGGTACCAAAACCCTCAATGTCTTCTCAAACCTAGTCAAATTGGCTTAATACATGAAGATATTAAGCCCTCAATTGCTCAAAACTCCACTTGAACTCCTCTTCTGCAAAAATGGCTTAAAACCCATCTAGAGAACCCTCATACCCACCACTCCACTAATTCTTAAGTCAAGCCGTTAGTGGAATGATTGGATATGCATTATTCTTGATAAAACCCTCCAAACCTAGGGTTTCAGACCAGTTTGGACAAATTTGATTGTAGAATGCACAAAACTCAATGGAATCAAACCAAACCAGTGCCAAATGAAAGGTAATTCAGAGGCCTTTCCAACAAGTCTAGTCTTCAGTGCTAAATTATCCAAACAAGAGAGTTATGAATCAAAGTACAATTATTTTACAAGAAATTGCAAAGAAAATGTTCATTGAATTGCCTTCAAACTTGAGTTCTCCATAGAATGTCATCAACCAACCCCTCTCCAACATTTTAAGGGTCTATATATACACCAAAACCAACGGCTATAACCACTTTTTGAATTGGTTAGCCTTACAACCACCTCTTGGTGTGCTAAGTGACTTGACAACGTTGAAAAGTTGTCAAGCAAATTTTACAAAAAATGCTCATTTTGTACAAATGACCCCTAAGAACCTTGAAAACATGTCAAATAGGACACATGAACATCAAATACATAAGAGACACTCCCATGCCACGCTTTGGGAGGCATTGACCCAGTTTGACCAAGACAATCCTATTAGAATACATGCAATCAATTGGCACTAGGGCCTTACAAAATGACTCCAAAAGTTTGAAGATGGTCCTTGAGACCTTATTACATTCAACATGAACAACAAAACATGAAATCAAAGGCAAACACACTGAATAGGCCCCATGGACCTATTGGTAGTTGGATTTATTCTTATTAAGTTGAAAAATAAAAAGAGCAATCTAATGGAGACTAATGATGAAATCTCATAATTGCTCTAGAAGGTAAGTACATGTACAACTACCATGCTAGAATATAAAATAAGATAGAGATAATTGGAAGTGTTAAAAAGCAACTTGTGGCAATGTTAGGTGTCTTATACTGCCCCCTAATAAATTAAGGTATTAAAAAGAAAGGAATTAAGGATGAATAAATTAAATCAATTAAACATTTTTACAAAATTTTGATAACAAAATAAAAGATTGTATTAGTGAGATCAAGGTAGGCATCGACAAGAATTTAATGATCATAATAGAAAAGAAGGAAGAAGAAAGAATGTTGAAACAATCCTAAGACTAAGATAAAATATCATAGAAATGGGTAGAAGTGCAAGAAGCATTAGGAGAGTGTATCAAGAGGGATGTAGCTAATAAAAAACCGTAGTATTGAGATAGGTAGATTCCCAATGGAAATGGCATTCATTAATATTAAAAATATAGAGTGGTTTATAACTTAAATTAGAAATATGGGAAAAAAATGAACTAAAATGATAAAACAATTGAATTAGTATAAAGCAAGCATGAACATAGAGAAGTTTGACCTTATTGGTACGTATACTATAGATGTGGTTGCTATGGGGAAGAAGAGGAATTAAATAAGAGAGGAAGTAAATAAGTTAATTGGTAAGAAGAGGAGATAATAATAAGTAATAGAATCAAAGAAGTCACCAAAATGTTTAGAGTTATTTGAAGATGATAGATGAGAACGATTCCTTGATTGAGAAAGGAAAAAGCTTAAAGAAAATTCAAGATAAATGATATGTTATCAACCAACACATTCCCCAAGCTAAAGAGACGTTTTGAGGATCTGTTCAGGTCATAACATTTGGTTGAAATTTTTTGAAGCCTTTTCAACAAATCTATTTTGTGAATATCCTGTAGTCAGCGCGTTCCATGAGAAGGCATTTCTTTGGGGTATTCTGTCAAACAGTTCACGTGCCTTGTCTATGCTTCCACATTTTGCATACATTTCTACTAGGGGGGCTGCAAATACATCATCTGACAAAATATCTCTATCCTTATCCTATGATGGTTTTACATAGCCTGGTCCAAAGCTTGAGGATGCTGCTGGCAAAGGTTGAGGAGCCTGGATTTACGCCTGCAAATAGCATTTTCTTGAAAGTTTCTAAAGCCTTTTCAACAAATCCTCTTCGTAGATATCCTGCAAGCAGACCGTTCCATGAGAACACGTTTCTTTAAAGCATTCTGAATGTAGGCAGTCATTCTTTCTTCTCTGCAAGGCGTGTTTTAAGAAATGACTCCGGTCGAGGGAAAGCAACATCTCACAAAATTCCTGCGTGTACTTCTGCAGCGCGGTAACTTAAGGCCACACGTTTGGGCGGGAAGTAGAAGCGAGTTTAAACTTTAAATCTACCTACTACGGCTGATTGAAGTGGGACTAGTCACGGCTGGGCCCACACTAGCCACCTAAGCGGGTTAATTCTTAGAGTGTGCTGGTTAATCCCAGCCTTGGAATCTCGACTTGTAACTACTATTATACTATTCTAGTTAACATTGTCTTTTATTGGTAAGATATCAGAGAATTCAATTGATTTATCTCAAATATTTTGTTAAGATTGCTTTTCCTTCTTCTACATTAGTAAATGATATGTTTTCTCAACCAGCAATGTCTTGGAATATTTTTTTTTGCTTTCTACACAAGTTTTTATTTGGTGTATTTCGCACATCGCAAACAAAACTACATCTATAGAAGGATTGTTTCTTCTTGTTGTAGTAGTGTTTTGCCAATGTGGTTTTTCCACACCCATCCATACCTGTTATCCCCACAATTTTTACATCTTTAGAATATTCAATTACACTTCTTTCAAAATCTTGTGAGATTTCATCCAAACCCACAGGGTATTCAGCCACCACAAATGAATGCCTTTTAGGATGTTCCAATACATAACTTACAATATTCTCCTTTAGCATTCTATCATCACTATACAAAAGCACATTTTTCAAAAAACAATCACCCAAATTAGTTTTCTCTATAAAAAAATTAAATTCATCTATAACTTATTTAACATATTTTAAAAAAATAGACAAATGTAAATTGTTCTTTTAAATATCGATGTTTTGCATACAACCAATCTTTTACAATCTTTAAAATAAAATCCAAAAATGACAACAGTAAAGAAATAAAAAGCTTTCATATTATATAGAAAGGGAAGGCTTAACAAAATCAAAATAGCTTTAAAAAAATGATTTAAAAGTTGATTGTAAGGAATGAATTACTTCAAACGTTATAAACAAAAATAAGGATTCAAATATTAATTTTTTAAAAATATTTATTCATCATGATGAAATTAGCATACTTTGTTATATTGCAATTAATTTTATAACCACCTTGACAAAAAGATCTAGTGAAATAACATAAATTGACACACCCTTTATTGTTTTTTCTCATATTCTTATGCATGCCTATCACATGTTCCTACTTCATCCCATGTCCTCCATTTATCCTTATAAATCAAGTTTGTAGTTCATGGAATTGACTTGGGTCAACCCTAATCTACATAGATGTAATTCCTTGTCTTTAAACATTCCAAATTTCTCACTACTTGCACTAAACCACTTTGAACTAATTTAATACACATTCATGTGAAATATTTGTATATTATAATTTTTGAAGACACTTAATTTCATGTCATTAGAGACTAGAAAAATCATTAGAACAAACTATGATGCCCTTGAGTATGCTCATTTGTGATTTAATAGCACTCTGAGGAATTTAATCTTAATGATTTTGATTCATGTAAACCAACAAATTATCTAATGGCAGTTATAAACATTCTTTTGACTATTCAAAGATCACAAAAGATTTGAGTGTATAGTTTTTAATAGTCAAAATTTTATTAGATCAATGTTATGTAGTAGAGTTATTATGAGTTGAGTAAGTTGATCATAGAAGCATTAATTGGAAAAAAACCATCAAAATGGCAATCAATCATGTCTGATTTTTATCCTTAAAAATTATGATGTTTATTACTGTTGACCATTATTTTTAATTTGAATTTTTCAAAAAAAATTAGTTTAATCAAATATGAATTCAAATTTAATCACAATTTTTTTAAGTTTAATGCATTAGAGAAGATTTTTTGAGTTTAACATTAGAGCAAGGATTTTCCACTACAACCTGCACGTTTTCGATTTTTTAAAATAGATTCATCAAAAGATTTTGACTACCTTGGAAACATGGTAATTAATATTATTAGAGGTGTAAAATGACGTTTTATCATTTCTTGATGCTTCGCTTTTGTAGTGCAAAGATAAGAGCTATAGTGAGCCATCAATGGACACATGTCAAAAATTAAAAGATCAAGACTAGATAGAAGAGAACTAGATAGACGATTCATGAAGTTAGCGAAATCAGACCCCAATTCTTAGTGATTAATTATGCTTGCTAGGTGCTAGAAAATGAGACAACGGACCCTCTTTTTAGTTTAAGGGCAAACAACAGACATCTTTTTTTTAAATTCTGTTTTTATTTTGGTTGAACAAAATTATAATATTTTCAAAATTTTCTTTGGGATAAACACATGTAAGAGTAAGTTTTTTTTTGTTTTTTTTTGTTTTTATCGTTCAAGTTGGAATCTTTTAAGACACTAGGCACTCACTACTTGCATAAGAATTGCAAAACCAAAATACATAATAATTTAATCTAATAATTATAAATAAAAAAATTAATAATTAGATTCAATTGTGTATGCCTCATCACCTATCCTTTATTTAACAAAATGATTGAAGTATTTTTTAAAATTTGGATCTATTGTTCATATGACCCTATCAACATAATTAGTTTGATTGGTTTTCTCATTTATTCATTAATCACTCAAGTTTTAGATAGAGGGATTTCACCTACTCTAATCTATATTGTACAAACTAAATTGTAATTGAAAATTAGTACTATTACCATCGAATTATTAGATATGTGCTATGAACAAACAACAAAAATCTCAATTTGAAAATTCATGAGGTAAAGTCTAAATTGTATTTGCTCTTTATATCTCTATATTGTTTAAAATGTCTTTGATAAAAAATTATAAATTTTTGACCCATTTTCTTTATCTTTTTTATGTTTATTCTATATTCTAATTTTTCCTTTTATTTTTTCTCATTTAATTCACGATTTAAAAAAAATCTTATACAATAGATTTGCCTATCTTTTCTCCAAAAAGATTGTACTGCTATGGTAGAGATCATATCCACATAATCAATCATGCACCCTACAAGATTAGCCTAATATATTATTCTATGATAGTTTTGATTTTGGAAACAATTATCATATAAGATAACAAATTTCCAAATTATAGTGAATAAATTCAAAAGAACATAGACATTATTATTAATTCTAGAGTAAATATTTTCTTTTCTTGTTTATTTTTTTGCATTTATTTGAATATCATTATAGACCTCAACTGTTGGACCAAGGTTAATTTGTTGTTCGTTCACATTTATTAATAAATTAGAGCAAATATTATTTAATAAAGTTTATTTTATACTTTTGCTTGGTGAAGTACTTTTTAAAGTGTGGATAATCGCAGATATGCAAGCATTAAAATAGATTCATGTGTTATGACAATTTGTCACTCACAAAGGCTAGTTTTATAGTCATGGACTTGACCAATCAATATAATTATGGATCTCACTACTCAATAGAACAATGAACTTTTTAGTTGTGTTAAATCCTTAAAAAAAATGACGATTATAAATTCCTTACATTTATGATACCATTTTTCTAAAAAATAATTGTATTCTGGAATACTATTATGAAGTGGGACTAGTCACGGCTGGGCCCACACTTAAAGTGTGTTGGTTAAGCCCAGCCTTGGAATCTCTACTTGTAACTACAATTATACTTTTCTGGTTAACATTGTCTTTTATTGGTAAGAGAGAATTCAATTGATTTAGATGATCTACATCATCTAAGATAATAAATATTTGAATAGATCTCAAATACTTTGCTAAGATTGATTTTCCTTCTTCTACAGTGGTAAATGATATGTTTTCCCAATCAGCAATGTCTCGGAACATTTTTTTTTGCTTTCTACATAAGTTTTTATTTGGTGTATCTCGCACATCGCAAACAAAATTACATCTATAGAAGTGGGACTACATAAGTTTTTATTAATTGTATTATGGAATACTATTATGAAGTGGGACTAGTCCCACTTCATAATAGTATTCCACAAAATTATCAGATTTCCACAATCCATAATAGTATTCTGTAGTGCTTCTGGAATTATATTGTGTTTAGTTTTTTTAAATCAATGTTTCAGATCACACTCTGTGATCCATCATCAGGATAGTAGAGAGAGCTAGGAGTCATAAAATGAGAAGTTGCAGATTAGACCAAGACTAAAAAGAAGAGGAGGAGAGAGGAAGGTGACACACAACTCTAAGCAACCAAAACCTAATTAATGATCCTAGAAGAAAAGGAAAAGAAAAAGAAAACACAAAAATGAAAATGTATAAAAAAACAAACAACAACTAAAATGAAAGCTATAAAAGATAAAAAAGACCAAACAAACTGACTTATGTATATATATAAACCAAAAACAAACAAGATAAATACTAGAGAAGGGGTTAAAAAAAATGTTGAAAGAGAAAGGCTCAACTAAGATAAAAGGACAAAACAAAAAGCAAATAAAAGATAATAAAAGAGCATATTTATATATATGTGTTAGTATTATATGTGTAAGTATATATGTTCACATATATAAACACAAACATGTATATATAAACAAAAAAATATGCATTGAAAATATATGTATGCATATGTATGCAGATATATATAAATGCATATATATACACCCCGTTTCACCAATATAAGGCAGACCACAAGAACAAACAATCTTGTAAACCCCAGCTTCTAGAATGAGCCAGGTACGTTCGTCGCCAGCTCTAACTCTCTTCCGTCTTTTCCTACTGCTTGCATTAATTTTTTTACCTCCCGTTGTCTCTGCCAGCCGATAGCTAATCGGGGGGCTATCTTAGATCTTCCCCGATCTCCTCCCGTCCCATCAGTGGCACCCCCTGCGGTCCCTAAGGGTGGCGTATTGTCTTCAACCTTCGTTTTCCCCGGCAGCTCATCTCTTCCAGCTAGCTCCCTCACCGATGATGATGTGGCCTCCACCCAACGTCGTCTCGACCTTTCTCGTCGTCCTTCTCTCTCGAGCTATCCAAGTGGCTCGCTTGACTTGCAATTAATGCAAGAGTGGGACTCCAAGTTGGTGATCAATCTGTCCGGCGCGAATCTCGACCCTCTTTCCTTCAACTTTCTCAAAAGAGGATTAGGCTTTGCTCCTTCTCCCCGCTTCATTCCTCATGTAGATTTTCTCATCGAAATTGAGAATTTGGTGCGCTATCTCCCCTCCAATTTGGCCGAAGAAGTCAGGCAAGACTGTGCCGTCGCCTTGAGGCATGCCAAACCTCCGAAAGGCAACGTTCCTTCGGCTGAGCTTCGTGCTTTTAAAAAGCTCGAGTAATAATGACCTTGTCATTACCAAAGCTGATAAAGGTAATGCCACGGTTGTTATGAATAAGACTGATTACATCTTGAAAATGCACGACCTCCTTTCGGATGCCTCTAGCTATAGGATAGGATCTTATCGAGCAACCCTTGCTCCAAAATCCTTAATAAAGTCAAAGCGGCCATCTCTTGTTCCTCTTTTGATGATGCCACGAAAAAATGCCTTATGCCCTCTAGAGAAGTGACTCCCCGTATTTATGGGGTCCCTAAATTCACAAAGACGGGATTCCCCTTAGACCCATCGTTGACACCATAGGATCTCCTACTTACAAGTTGGCCTCTTTCTTAGTTAAAATTATCAACCCGCTCATTGGTAAATTTGATTCTTTCATTCGAGACTTGCCATTTTGTCAATTTTATTAAAGACAAAAGGTTTGAGAGTGGCGACCTTTTGGTGAGCTTTGATGTGGTCTCCCTCTTCACCAAAGTTCCCATCCCAGATTCAATTAATATTGTTAGACGCAAGTCTACTGCTAAAATTGCCAACTTGACTGAATTATGCCTTAGATCCACTTTCTTCTCCTTTCTAGGCATGGCTATGGGTTCCCCCTTTCTCCCATCATAGCCAACCTCTACATGGAGCATTTTGAGGAAATCACTTAACACTCTTTCCCCCTCAAACCAAAATGGTGGAAGAGATATGTGGATGATACTAACGTATGTTGGCCCCATGGCCATGATAAGTTAGACGAATTCCATACTCACCTCAACAACATCGCTCCATGTATTTCCTTCACCAAGGAGCTTGAATCTGACAACCAACTTCCTTTTCTTGACATCTTGCTCATCAAGAAATTAGATGGCTCCCTTGGCCGTAGGGTGTTCCGCAAAGCGACACACACTGACCTCTATTTGCAATCCTCTTCTCATCACCACCCATGTCAAAAATTAGGGATTCTCAAAACCTTGTCTATCCGAGCCTATCAGATTTGCAATGATGACAATCTGGACCGTGAGCTATCCCATTTGCACAAGGTCTTCAGAGTAAATGGTTTCTCTAGCAAGCAAATCTCCTAAGCTTTTAAGCAAGCCAAATCTTGGTTCCTCTCCATCCCCAAACCCACCCCCCACGTCGCCCCTCCATGTGGGTCCATTCCCTATATTCAAGGCATCTCCCACAAATTCAACAGGATCCTTCTTAAGAAAGGCCCGCGGTGTGCTTTCAAGCCCCTCACCACGGTGAAAAATCTTGCACCCTCTCTCAAAGACCCCAGAAACATCTTTCTAGAAGCTGGGGTTTACGAGATTGTTTGGTCTTGTGGTCTGCCTTATATTGGCGAAACAGGGCACTCCTTCATCACCAGAATCAAAGAGCATGGTGCAGATATCAAGCACAATCAAGTCTCCAAATTGACATTGGCCAATCATTCATCTTCTACCAAACACCACATTTGTCTTGAGAACACCAAAATCTTGTCTAAGGAGGGCAACTTCTTCAAACGTAAGCTCAAAGAAGCCATTGCTATCCATAATCATCCCTCCAACCTCAACCGCAACGATGGGTGGGGCCTCAGTCCTTCTTGGGAACCTTTGTTAACTTACCTTAATAACCAACGTCGTCCCCCTTCTCCTTGACTCCCCCCTCTCCCCTACTTTTCTCTTCATCTTTGGTTGGTGTCTCCCCTCTTCGTCATGCGTGATAAAAGGAAAAACGATTTTCTGTACTTACTCTTCATTGTTGACTGTGTGGTCTTTAAAGAATGAAACCGTTTGCAACGCCATTTTCCATTCCTCGAGCATTTGAGAAGTATATCTGGCCTGGGCTTCATGCTTGGAAAATGCTTTAGCATAGTTTCCTTTTATATAACGAATATCACTAATATCAACATTATAGAACACTAGAATGACTTTCTGGCCAGTTTTGAGCATAAGCGACAACTCTTGCAAACACCAAGTGGATTCTGCATATCTGGGTGAAAGTATGACAATATGAAGAAAAGAAGTAGTGATGGCATATTGTAATTCAAATGGTATGGAATCACCAAGTTGAAGCTCTGGTTCATCTAAGAAAACTTCAACTCCCAGGGGTTTGAGGGCACTGTATATTGAGGCGGCTAGGGTTTGCTTGGTGTCAGGGCCACGATGGTTTATGAACACATCGTACCATACGCTCTTTATTGTAGTTGAAGAGGATGGCGGCATAATTTTTCCAAAAGGCCCATTTGGCCTCGCCATTGCCATTGGATCAGATCGAGGACGACCTACAACAAAATAATAGTCGGGTAGAAAGGATGAAGAAAACCCAAGTAACAATGTTTTCCACGCGGTTTCGAGGATAGAGTGAAAAGCACGCGTAAAGAGAGTATAATTTTGTTTTCAACCCTTCCACCCTTGTTACACTCAGGCTCCTAATTGACGAGAAAATGCACTTCTTGGGGCAGCAAATCCTTAACACCTTTACCCCATGGAACTAATGACTTCGACATGTTTGAGACACTTATAATACCCCCAAAAACAACTTACCTTGACTTGACAATGCTCGAGAGAAATCAAAGTATATTGATTGAATTTCCACCATACAAAGCACCAACAACATTCCCTCGGCCAAGGGAAGGCATATTTAAAGATTTTTACATCATCCCAACCGACTCCCAACCACTTTTTGAATTAGTTAGCTGCTGGGATTCAAATTGACATAAAAATTGTAAACTTTTGAGCAATTTGACAACTTTTGGTCAAAAAGCCAATATGACTCAAAACTCACTCTAAATCATTTGTCCATATCAAAATGGACCTAAATAGACCAAAATCATCATCTACAACCATTTATGACCCCCTTGGAATGGTTTGACCAAGGTTGACCCAATCAAGTCCTAGTAGGACTACAAGGCCTGGATGGAGTCAAAACCATACAAAATGATTACATATGACTAGAAACAACATGAAATGGTCCATAGGACCTTATTACATCAAAACTAAACAAAAACCATCACAAGGCAACTTGTGATCAATAATGAGATCCTAGGTGCCCCTCCACCAATAGGTATAAAGATTCAAGAGGAAATTGAGGAATTCTGAGGAAGAAAGTCGGAATAGGAAAGGAAAGGATCTTATCTTATTTTTTATAGTTCAGGATGTCAGTAATATGTAAGGGAAAACACCCAGCACCCTAAATTCGTGCTTCTCCGTGAAAATTTCAAATCATTCTCAATTTTTTACAGCAACTTACTTGGCAAGTCCCCTATTTATAACTAAGGTTTTAGGGCCACATCATCAAATATGGTGCCACATCAGCATGTATTTTGCCAAGATGTCCAAAACAACCCAAAAAAAAGAGACCAATAGTCATGCAAAACAGGCCCCTATACTTGTGCAGTTAATGTGGCTGTAAAGCGGAAAATCGCGATCGAACCCTAGTTGCTCTCCCCCCTTCCAACTCCGAGGAGAGAGAAGGGAGATTCACTAGGGTTGATGGTTTTCACTTAGGGGAGAGACTTTACATTCAAAAGAGGGGTTGAAACCCACAAGATCCAATCCCACGCAATGCAAGATTGGATGCTAAATGTGTTTCAAGGGTTAAGAAAGCAAGGCTACCCTCTTTTGTAAAGAATGTTGATAGAAGAATTAAGCTTGGAATGCATAGAAAGTGACAAAGATTCGCTTATAAACTGAGATAGGGATACAGTATGAAGCTGCGGACCTGGAATTAGCAATAAAATGTCGATACGACGCTGTCCTGCAAATTTGAGCAAAAGTTGTCGGGACGATGGCGCCCGGCGCCACGGTCCTCCGGAAAATCCGTGAAACGAAGGGGGATCTGTTCGTCTCTGCACAAGGATTCCAGATCTTCAATTTCAGCCGCGTACCTGCAACCTACACACAGAAAAGCGAAGACGATTGGGGGGTTAGGGATTAGGGGTTTGCCTTTAGGTCAAACCCCGGTTTTGGAATTAACCAAGAAATGAGCAAGTGCTGTAAATGTAAATGACTGTAAAACAAGTACTAATACCTTGTTCTAAGGATGTTTGTATCCTTATGTGCGAAGGTATAGATGTTGTATGTTGTTGTAGTATGGTGTATGTGATCTCCTCTTCAATGGTTGAATCCTTGTCTTGAATGCAACACTTAGCCTTGAATGGAGACTTAGAAGGAATGCTTGAATGCTTGAATGTTTGAATGCTTGAATGTTTGAGTATAGTTTCCACGCGTGTACACATATGTCCTTCTCCTCCCAAATGAGAGAGAAAAATGTAGTTTATATACTTGTCAATTAGGGTTAAAAGACTGATTTTCCCGACCTTAGGCCGACCAGGGAATGTAATTTCCAATTTGCAAACAAAAAGACCCGAGTCCCGGTCCCACCTCCCGGGACAGCAGGGTGCAAAGGAGGTTCAGGCCAGGGTGCAAGAAAATGCAGTTTTCAGTGTCGTAATCAGGTTTTGGGGTCTCCATTCAGGTTGCGTGTTGCGTCGCCATCGTGAAGACCGAAATGCAGTCAAAATTGCAAGTGTCGCAATTTTAGGACGCTACATTTAGCCCCCACTTTAGCGGGAGTATGTATGCTCATACTTCCGGTAAAGTACAAGGAAACAACATTGAAAGACTTTCACCACGTCAAGGAGGCAAGACACACCAAGCCCCCAGTGGACTAAGGATCTTACGACTTCGATTGACAAAGTAAAAGGGAAGATCACGAGGAAGAACCATGACTGTCAGTAGTAAGGTTCCCTCACTATGAGTCATGCAAGAAAGATATCAAAAATTTTCAAGGCAAGGCTAAATTTACCAAGAAATTTTCAAGTATCTTGAAAAGATATGAACGGGCTGTATGCCCCCCTACGTTAAAGTGATCACACACGCCTCACCGGGGGTGATTGTTTTAACGTAGTGATACACATAAGAAATGAGAAAGGAAAGGAGCACGTTATCACAAGGATTTAGCCCCCAAGTGTGAGATAAGCCCAAGGATAATAGACAGAAAACACAAAGCACGAGGTGACTTCGCTTTCCTCGGGGTCAGTATGCTGTATGATAATTCATGTATATCATATGTATGTAAAAAATAATTGTTCTTCATTCCCCAATCGAGGAAGGTCACCTAGAAGAAGGGAACACATGTGTCTTTTGAGTCAACATGAGAGAGATCAAGAGATCTCAATGCTTTGCATCGTCCTCAAGTAGACAACACCAAGGACAACAAATAGAAGAGTGAGAATAACATATAGAAGAAGTAACACAAGAGAGGAGGAGAGAATCTGCTATGCTAATGTAACTAGTCTAGCACGTCATCTACCCCCCGATCTTGCTGATCAATGTTTCGGGAAGGCAGGGAACACGCTAGAGGAGGAACATTCAACACAGCAGATGGAGCTATCACAAGATCCAAACAAGGGCTATGTTCATGTTCCGAGCCACGTTGTTCTTGTCTAGGAGCTAGGATAAGTGCTTTAGAAAATTCATTAGATAAATGGTTATCAATATCAACAAGTTCATATTCACTGTCAGAAGCAAGAGGAGTAACATGTTCATCATGAATAACATTTTCATCCATATCATCATCAAGATTTATAAAAATAGGATCTTTAACTCGCACAGGATCAAGACCATCATGCATCTTATGTTTAGGAGATTTAGGCTCAATGTCCGGCTGAGGAGAAAATGGAATAATGCTTGTTGAAGGTGTTTTTGGAGATTGCAAAGTTTGAGCTCTAAGACGACGCTTTCGCCGGCGTTCACGTGCAGAACGATTTCGTCTAGTCTTAGTAGGAAGTGAAGAAGATTGAGGAGGAGGAATGTTCTCATCCTTATCACTTGGGTGTTTAGGTTGTGGTCTCTTAGGCTGGATAATAGGAGAAGAGGAAGGTCTCTTCTCTCTATAGAAGGAAGGAGGAGGAACTGCTCCATACAAAGGAGGAATATTTGGTTTAGGAAGGAGACCAAGTCCATCATGACGAGGAGGTATAGGTCCACTTTTAGAAGGTTTATTAGGCATAGACATAGTCACATCCATAGGGATGGGTTGGGAATCTTCTTGAGGAAAGACATTAGTTTTATCTTTCAAAGGAAGAACTTCCTTCTCAAGAATGATAGGAATATCAAGTTTAGGTGTTCTAGGTTCACTTAAAGATAGGATCATATCTGTTTTCCACTTTTGATAAGATTTGAAAAGATGATCACTTCGCGGAGGAAGAGATTGGAATTGTTTAGACCAAAAATAATCAATAGGAACGCTAGAAGTTCTTTCAGCTGGTTTAAAGAGACTATGATTGACAGTAACAACTTCACCATTATGGGGAAATTTCAAACACTTGTGAATAGGAGAAGCAATAGCTTTCATGGAAGATAGCCAAGGATAGCCAAGCTTCACACGAAATTGTTCGGATGAAGGAATAATAGCAAAGTTCACATCAAGGGATTTGTTATGGACCTCAATAGGCAATGTAATAGAACCAATTGCAGGAGAAGAAAATGCATCAAATAGTTTCACAATCACATCTGTTTTGTCATAGATAACTTGATTCAATTGCAAAGTAAAAAGAAATTCTTCAGTAATAACATTAACCATGCACGAAGGATCAATAAGCACTCCACGGCAAGGTGTATTCTTGACTTTTGCAACTATGTATAAAGGACCATCAGGTGCCCTAATGGTTTCACTAGAATCAAATGTGATGGAAGGTTCTTTAGGGATTTCTTGCTGCTCTACAAAGTTAATCACATTCGGAGTCATAGACACAAGACCATCAGATGAGAGAGAGGAATCATTAGCCTCAATTGCATTAGAGGTATGAGAAGGTAATGGATCAGTGAAAATCTGAAGATTTTGGTTAGGAGGAGCTACAGATGTATTGCCTTTATCATTCACTCCAGAAACAGAGATAGTATTATTATCAATCAAATCTTGAATTTTACCCTTTAAAGAAAAATATTTTTCAGTATCATGCCCAGGCTGACGATGAAATTGACAAAAAGCTTTGTTATCAAAATAAGGTGAAGTAATCTTTGCAGGATCAATTTGTCTTATAGGAGGAAGAGTAAGCACATTTTGTTCCAATAACTTATTCATAATACTATGCAATGATTCATTCAAAGGAGTATACTTTCTTTCTTTCTTGAAAAATTTAGAAATAGGAGGCACACCTGATGCTGCATTCACATTGTTGTTGATGATATTTTCATTGAATTTGATGGAATCTCTGTTCGGTTTAAACTTCCCAAATGGTTGTTGACTGCTATCACCCTTATCACTCGGAGCCATAGGATGTGATTGTTCCATTTGACTCACAGTCAGTTGATAATTGTGAAGAGTTGCACACAACTGTTGGAAAGAAGTAAACTCAGAAAACAGGAGTTTGTCTTGAATATCTTTTTGTAAATTAGAAATAAAGATTCTTTGAATATCATTGTCAGGCACTGGAAAAGAAATTTGAGCATACAAATGCTTATATCTACCAATGAAATTAGTCACTTTTTCTTTAACACCTTGTTTACAATGCATTAAATCAATCAAAGTAACTTTAGGACTTATATTGTTTTGAAATTGTTGAATGAAAGCATTTGCAAGTTGTTCGAAAGAAGTAATAGAATAAGAAGGCAATGAGCAATACCATTGTAGGGCTTTGTCTCTTAATGTTCTAGTGAACAGTTTTGCAAGCAACCTTTGGTCATAAGCAAAATCAGTACAAATTGTTTGAAAAGTCTTAACATGTGTTAGAGGATCTCCTTTACCATTATATAGTTCCAAATGCGGGATTTCAACATGTTTAGGAGGGATAGCTCGAACAATGTCAAGAGAAAGTGGGCTCGCAACATCAAATGTGGGCACACTAAACTTAGATTGATTCATAGAGGCAATTTGTTGCTGTAAAGAAGAGACAGTTTGTGCAAGATTGTTAATGGTCGCTTCAGTCGAAGAATTCATATTAGATGTGTTAGATTGGGATGGAGGTGTTATGTTATTGAAAGAAGGTAAAGAGTAAGGTGGTGGGACTCTATGATAGTCAGTCATAGGAGATGATTGGACAGGAGGAACACTACAAGGAGGAATGGAATGGTTAAACGAATTGCCCCCTTGCGTCATGTTCATTTGTGGAGATATAATAGGAACACTCATTGAAGGAATGTATGAAGAAGTCGGATTAAATGAAGGAAGAGGGTTAATTGAAGAAGAGGGATTGCCCCCATGACTGGTGATCACAGGAGGAATGTCTCGTGTAGAAGTAGCCATTATGTTTGATGTAAAGGTAGGTATGCTAGCAATAGAAGTTGTCAAAGGAATAGAATGATTGACTTGTGTAGGAGGTTGTGTATAACCTAAGGTTTCGGCACAACTTTTCATAGGCATCACGTTCGAATTCACAATGTGTGAAATACCATGCAAAATATCAATTCCATTCTTATCACTTTGAAGCATATGTTTTAGACCCTCAATTAAAGGAAGAGCTTGACTATCGGGATACTCATGAGACATCCATTGGTGAAAATCATCAAATTGGTTATCCAATTTCGAGAGTTGTTCTACAGAAACCTCATGGAGAGCTTCTTCATCATTAAGAGGATTAGAGGAATTACCCATGTCCTCGTTAAAAAGGCTATTCAAATTAGGTTCCATTTCCTCAGTAATTAAACCTCGGAAAGACTTAATTCTATGGCTTCGTCTAATGGGAATAGTGTAAGTAGGGCTTATTGTTGTAAAACTCATGCACTAGAAAGAGAGAGAAGATTTTGAATTTAGAGGTAGCAATTTTTAGTAAAATCAGCCAATCTTCTGGATTTAAGCTGTAAAATGCAATCACGACAGTCTCCCGAAATTTCGGAAAAAATGTCCGGGACCGTGGCGCTCGGAGTGCAACACGGTCCTTGCAACTTTTTTCGAAATTTGCAGGGATGAAAGGTATGATGATTTTAGAGCTGATCTGAAAAAATTGAGTGATTTTACGATCTGTAGATAGGCCAAATTAAAGTTGCAAATTCAAAATTGAACCCTATCAAGATTGTCGAAAAATGCAAGATTTGAATTTTGAAAAAGAGAGGGAAACTGAAATTTTGAATTTTATGATTTTAGAGGGAATGTCAAGAGCAATGCAAATTTTGAAATTTAAAAATTGACTCAATTTCACGCAAAATTCAATTTTGAAAGCGGAAATTAAAGTTGTTGTAATTAAGCACTTAATTTCAAAAGTCACAAATTGTAAGAATTTGAATGAAGCACTGAAATTTCGAATGAATGCACACACACTTTTCAGATTTAGGACAGTAAGAACACAATTTTGACACAAAATTTCAATTTCGATGATTTTTGAATGTTTAGAAGCCTTAATCCAAGCAATCACAAGACCAACTTTGACTGTAATTTTGAAAGTGTTAGATTTGATAAAATCAGCCAAAATTCTGGATTTTAGCAGAAAAACACAGTAAGATCTCGCTCCCGAAATTTCGGAAAAAATGTTGGGGACGATGGCGCTCGGAGTGCACACAGTCCTCGCAACTTTTTTCCAAATTTTCAGGGATGAAAGATATTGTGATTTTATTGCGGAATCCAAAGTTACAGCTGATTTGGAGATGTTTTGATCAGTGAAATTGTCGGACAAAGGTTGAATCAAGAGGGTTTCAAAAATTAGGGTTTTGACACTTAACCACTTAATTTTCAAAATTAAAGCACAAATATGAATTGATAATTTGTAATAGAAGGGCAGATCTGAAACAAGCATTAATAATTAAACATTTCACAAGTTTAATTACTTAAAAAGAAAATTTAGGGTTTTTATGCAATTAACCTCTAAAATTTTGCAAAAGATCAAACATGGAAATGTAATCAAAGAATCAAATTTCAGATCTAATCATGAATAATCAGAAAGGATGTTCACGTCGGGTTCACCAAAATGTAAAGCGAAAAATCGCGATCGAACCCTAGTTGCTCTCCCCCCTTCCAACTCCGAGGAGAGAGAAGGGAGATTCACTAGGGTTGATGGTTTTCACTTAGGGGAGAGACTTTACATTCAAAAGAGGGGTTGAAACCCACAAGATCCAATCCCACGCAATGCAAGATTGGATGCTAAATGTGTTTCAAGGGTTAAGAAAGCAAGGCTACCCTCTTTTGTAAAGAATGTTGATAGAAGAATTAAGCTTGGAATGCATAGAAAGTGACAAAGATTCGCTTATAAACTGAGATAGGGATACAGTATGAAGCTGCGGACCTGGAATTAGCAGTAAAATGTCGATACGGCGCTGTCCTGCAAATTTGAGCAAAAGTTGTCGGGACGATGGCACCTGGCGCCACGGTCCTCCGGAAAATCCGCGAAACGAAGGGGGATCTGTTCGTCTCTGCACAAGGATTCCAAATCTTCAATTTCAGCCGCGTACCTGCAACCTACACACAGAAAAGCGAAGACGATTGGGGGGTTAGGGATTAGGGGTTTGCCTTTAGGTCAAACCCCGGTTTTGGAATTAACCAAGAAATGAGCAAGTGCTGTAAATGTAAATGACTGTAAAACAAGTACTAATACCTTGTTCTAAGGATGTTTGTATCCTTATGTGCGAAGGTATAGATGTTGTATGTTGTTGTAGTATGTTGTATGTGATCTCCTCTTCAATGGTTGAATCCTTGTCTTGAATGCAACACTTAGCCTTGAATGGAGACTTAGAAGGAATGCTTGAATGCTTGAATGTTTGAATGCTTGAATGTTTGAGTATAGTTTCCACGCTTGTACACATATGTCCTTCTCCTCCCAAATGAGAGAGAAAAATGTAGTTTATATACTTGTCAATTAGGGTTAAAATACTGATTTTCCCGACCTTAGGCCGACCAGGGAATGTAATTTCCAATTTGCAAACAAAAAGACCCGAGACCCCTTAGGAGACTGGGCCCAAAATAGGACCCAGGGACCAGGGCGCTGGGCGCTCTGGTCCCACCTCCTGGGACAACAGGGTGCAAAGGAGGTTCAGGCCAGGGTGCAAGAAAATGCAGTTTTCAGTGTCGTAATCAGGTTTCGGGGTCTCCATTCAGGTTGCGTGTTGCGTCGCCATCGTGAAGACCGAAATGCAGTCGAAATTGCAAGTGTCGCAATTTTAGGACGCTACAGTGGCATCACATAATTGGTTGCTTTTTACAAATAATGGTAAATTTCATTCAATTATGGGTAGTCATCATAGCAACAACAACTTTAAAGCCGCAACTATTGGTGCAATGTTGTCAAAAAAATTGGACATTAAATCAACAAGTTGTTGGCAATTAATACTCATTGGATTCATATGTTGTCATTGATGGCAACAAGATTCATTAGAAGGCATACACCGCCATGTATCGGCATTAGGAGGCATACACCGACAAATACCGACATTAGAGTATTCAGGGTCACAACTGGCACCGACATCCAACACTTTAGTGAAACCGACATCAGTCTGGGATCCGAAGGTGTAGCGTCGTAAATTGTAAGCACTTGCTAGGGTGGTACAATTTCACACCTAGTTTAGCACCCGCCTTGGCGCATTTTGCATTTTGCATTGCATTTCCCCTTTAGCACTTAATTAGTCAAATTAATTAGGTCTAAGGTTCTATTTCATCATCTCCCACATCATAAAGTTGGGCCCTTTCATTAAAGTGTGCCCCTTTCATTTTATTCTTCCAATACATCATTTAATCAAAAACCCTAATTAGGTCCTATTTTGAACTTGGGGGCTTGATTTCGGGGGTCAAAACATCTCGAAATCACCTGTAACTTCGGGATTCTCTCTAAAATCATCATATCCGACGGCCCTGAAAATTTGGTGAAAAGTTGTCGGGACCATGGCGCCCGGAGAGGACCATGGCGCCTGGAGTGCACATGGTCCCGGACATTTTTCCCGAAATTTTAGGAGCGCGATCCAATCATAAAATAAAGCTTAACCCCAAGAAATTGGCGGGATATTCAATCTCTAGGTCGGCCAAAAGTTGAAATTAAGACCTAGGGTTTCATATATAAGAGCTCTCTTTCTTCATTTGAAAGGATCAGAATTTTGGCTTTGAAGGGCCTTCTATGCAGCGAAAGAGCAGATCTTTGAAGACTTCAACAACATTCAACATCCATCCATCAAGCATTCATCAATTTCATCCATCCATTTAGGGCTTTGAAGACATTGAAGAGCAATAGGGGATCACCGACTGAATATTGGCTTGTACCCCTCCCTTGGGGTTGGGTATGATTTCATGTTGTTTTCATGTCTTTGCATAAGCCTCATTATATCATTTGTATTCATGCTTTAGATCACTTTACATCTTGATTTAGAGCATTTTCATTATCATTTACAAGCAATTAGGGTTTACTTTCTAGGTTGCTCTAGTTTGCTTTCTTGCATTTAAGGACCTTGCACACACACTAGGTCTGCACACACAATACATTTTACAATACAACTTGGCTATTCGTGGAGGTGGAAATCACCGAAGCGGGGGTTTGACTAAGGCAAAACCCTATATAGCCGCCCACCACACCTTTTCAGATATAAGTGCAGGTTTCGGAATTCGGACGACGCCGCAAGTTACAGATCCGGAAGAAGCAGACGGAGACCGAACTTCACACCAAATCTCAGAGCAAAAGACCAGGACAGGGGCGTGGGGCGCCCTGGTCCTGCCAGGACAGGGGCGCTGGGCGCCTTGGTCCCTGGGACAGGGGCGCTGGGCGCCCTGGTCCTTCTGACAGCAGTTTTCAGCATTTTTGACAACTTTGCAAAATAGCAATTTTCGGAGCAGTTTCAGGGGCAGAATCAGGACAGTGGCGCCCACGCCCCCAGCCCGAACATTTTCACTTAGATTTTAACACCAGGTATGCATTTACATTCTTGTCTTGTCCTTGTGTTTACAGCTTTCCGCTTTCCATTGTTTAAGTTCAATTCTGCAATCTTGTTATTAGTTCATACTTGCACTTTGGGGTTAGGGATTGAACTTGCATTATTTTATCTTTCAATTACAACAAAGGAATAGAAATCCTAATAGGTAGCCCATGGCTCTCTCTTCCACAAGAAGAAGTAGCCAATTGTGTGATACCTCTAGGCTCTTTCGTATTCCACAAGTGTGTGGTTGAAAGTGAGATTAGGGCATGTTTGCCTAGTGTCACTTTTTCTCCCACACATTTTGGTGAACCCGACGTGAATCTATCATTGCTTCCTCTTGCATTGCATTTGTTAGATCTAGATCTAGATTTAGTGTGTTTTCATTTCATTTTCATTATAAAAAAAAAAAAAAGTGTGTTTCTTTGCATTGTGTGTTTAAAATTTTATGCAATTTCAAAATGTCAGATTTTTATTTGCAAGATGTTCATATTTGTGATGATTATGAGTTAGATGAAGCTTTAGATGAATTTTTGAAACCTAAATATACCAAACCTTCATTTTACCAAAAACTCATAAACATTGTTACTATGCCATTTCGTTGTAATGAGAAAGATAAGTCGAATGATTCCTCTCAAGGGTACATTCCTATCAGCTCTTCCACTAAATCTAGTAACATGGTTGTTTTCAATGATCCCCTCTATGAAGAGATATCTCCTTTTGAATCAAAAGATAAACCTTTTAATAGATATGATCATGCTTTGTTGAATGATGCCCTTAACGCCTTTGTGTCCCCTAAAAAACACTCCCTTCATGAGGATCCTTTTGTGCAAGAAGATGACATTATCCCTACATTTCCTAGTGATGGCCTTTCCATTTCCAACAAAACTCCCACTAGAGATGATGAATTAATGGTAAATGCTTACCCTTCTCCTAAAGTTGGTCTTACCCATAAGCATCCCTTAGAGAAAGAAGATGAAATAATAAGCAATTTCCTTAATTCTCTCTCCCCTATTGAACATATTTTGAGGAAAGAGGATGAGTTTAACACATCTATTGATGCTCTCCCTCCTAAGGATGCAGAATTAATAAACAATGTTATCTCCTCTCCCGAAATTGACAACACTTCAAACATTCCTTTCAACAACCTCACTATTTGGGATGAACCATTAGAAGAAGGTATAGATTATTCTCTACCCCTAGCCAAAGGGGATGAAATCAAGATTGGAAACTCCCTTGATAGTTTCTCTCCTTCCTTGAATCTCAATTATTCTCCCTCTAAAAATAAAGCATCTCCCTCTCCTCAACTTGGTTCTACTCATAAGGAAACCCTAGTTCAAAGCAAAATGGTTAACATCTCTTTCAAAGATCTCCCTCTCAAAAGTGAGACTTTAGAGAGTAATGTTGATCCTTCTCCTAGAGATTTTATTCCCCATGTAGATCCTTTGATGATAGAGGATGATATGACCTTTCCTAGTATTACTCTTCCTACTAGAACATCAATGCCTACCCCTTGTCTCTCTCCTAAAATTGATTTAATCTATGATAAGATTTTAGTGCAAGAGAAGACTATCAATAATTCTTCCAACACTTTTGTTCATTCCTCTAAACCATCCTCAATCAATTTGATACATGTGAATGAAACACCTAACAAACCTCTCTTCACTGTCCAAGGTGCTTGTCCTTCTCAAAATTCTCAACCTTTAAATAAGCCTATCTTAGTGGTTCAAGGCGGTTATGCTAATGATTCTTTTTGCACTCCTAAGAAACCTATTATTACTGTGCAAGGAGGTTATTCTACTAAGAGCCCTTATGAGTATGCTAAGCAATTGACTAGAGAGAGTTATCATGCGGTTGCCCATACTTATAATACTAGAAACAATAGGCAACCTAATCCTCCTCCAGTTATCCCAACTTCACTTCCTCCTTCCCAACCTATTCTTCCCCAAGCTCCACGTATTTCACAAGTTCTTGGTAAGGAATATGATCTCATAGAACAACTTAAAGCTACCCCTGCTAAGATATCCCTTTGGGATTTGATCCAAACTTCTTCCGCTCATCATGGAATGTTACAAGATGCCTTGAAAGATTTGAATGTTCCTCCACCTAATACATCTAGTAATATAGTGTCTTTGGTTAACTCTATGATGAATCCTAAAGCTCAAATTGTGTTTACTCAAGATGAGTTGCCTACTAGTGAAATTCAACATCAATATGATCCCTTGATGATTGTGGTTATCATAAATGACACTGCTATAAGACGAACACTGGTAGATAATGGCTCTGGCCTTAATGTGTGTAGCATTAATCTATTGCATAAGATGAATGTGGATACATCCCTTATTGAGCCTGACTCTCGTCCCATTCGAGGCTTTGATAATGTGGCTAAGTCTTCATTAGGTATTATCACCTTACCCATCACAGTGGGACCCGTTACTTTGCCTACTCCTATCCATGTTATGTCAGGAAATCTAACATACAACTTGTTATTAGGGAGACCTTGGATTCACAGTATGCAAGCTGTCCCCTCTACATTGCATAGACAAGTTAAATTCATTTATAACAATAAGACATATACCTTGATAGGTGATACTAATTTTCAAGCTTGTTTGCAAACATCTAAGCCTTCCTCTTCTAGTAATGACTCTTTGAACAAGATACCAATGGATGAATCCTTACCCTCTGATAATCAAAATTCTTTGGATGAGTCTGAAGCTCCTGAAGAAGATCCTTCTCGACTTGAATATACGCATAAAAAGGCTTTTGATCTTGAGAAGGTTCTCGCAGATGACGATTGGGGATCTCTTGACTTTAATCCCACCTTTGTAGGTGAGTATAGGGTTCCTCCTAGAGAGTTTAAAGTTAAAAAGAAGGAAGAAACTAAAAATCAATCAATCCTACCTGAACCTATGAGCAATAATTTTGTGGCCGCTTCTCAAACTTCTTCTCCTCACACCTCTAATTACGAAGAGTTTGATTCTTTGTCTTATGAAAAACCACCTTCTCTTCCTGAAATGGTTGATCGTTATGGTTGTGGTTTTCGCATTTTTGCTAAGCATGGGTATCATGGAAATGGTTGTGGCGCTCATGAACAAGGGATAAAAGTTCCTCTAGAGACTAATTTTCACAATTATGCCTTTGGACTCGGCTATAATCCCTGCAAACGTACCAAAGCATCTAAAAGACCATCTCTCAATGTAAATGCTATATTTAGTAGTGATGATGATCTCACTTCAACTAAATCATCTTCTACTTCTATCAACTCTCATTCCCCTCATAAGGAAATCTTGGCAATGAACAAATCTCTTTATGAATCCCCTCAAATTTCTAAATCCACTTATGAATCTTTATCTCCTATTCATCATAAAGTCCTTTCCTCTAGGGATAAGGCTCTAATAAATTACACTCATCCCTCTTCTAAGATTTCATGTGACTTTTCTTCTTCAATTTTTATCATTTTATACATGTTTTTGATCTCACTTATAGTTGAGCATTTAACATGTCATATTCAAATACCTCATTTAGTCTATCATGTCTTTAAATAACATTAATGGCTATTATGTTGCTCATCATTATGTGACATTGGTAGCTCATTTACTGGGGGCTCATTGTCATTCATGATGGTACAATTTCAAGTGCAATCATATTTTTTTTGAAGCAACATAATAGCCTAATTTTCTTGTTCCTATGGGGACAAGAGTGATTTCATACATCTCTTCTTTTGCTTATGTCCAAATCTCTCCCTAGAAGATTGTGTAAGTCCTTCTCATTGTCCTTATCCTTGGGAGGCAATGATCTTTCCTTATTTTTATCTAAGGATCCACTTTTTCCTATTTTGTGGATGGTGTGGACTTTATTACTTGATGTTATGCCTTGTACGCATTTGTTGTTGTTTGTTCAAAGGATTCTCTCTTACAAGAGGTGTAAGTCCTTGACTACGACCTCTTTTGCACTTGGTAAAATACATCCATAACGAATTCACTCTCCTAATTGGGTTAAAAAGAGCGTCATCCTTCATTAAGAATCACTTTCACTTCGCAAAAGAAGGAAGTATTGCATTCTTATTCTCTTCTTTGTCTTATTCTAGAAGATGTTATATTTGTCTAAGACAATTTCTCTCAGGGATAGGTGTCTTTTGTACAAAGATCTCTTCTCCTCTAAGGATCTCCTTTACACATACTACAGGATATCCCTTCTCAACTATCTTATCCTTGCTTAAAGAGTGTAAAACTCTCTTGCTTGGATCTATGACATTGTTGCATTTTTGGGGTATCTTCTTTTGTGATAAAGGTAGGTATCCTTGTTCTAATTTTCTTATGACATAAACATTACACTTTTTGAGCAATGGGTCATTCTCGGAACTAGAGCACAGACTCTTAGAGCGAGATGTCACGCTTTTTTTACTATACATATACAGGTTGTAGCATACTCGGGCATAGACTCCTATGAGGTGCTTCTAACCTCCCTTACACACACATGCACGAGGTTGAGTGGAACTAGCGGCATAAGGCTAGACTTTCTCACTCTCCTCCCTTACATGGATCACCTAGACAGACTCTAGGGGCTAGTTTTCCATGTCCTTTTTCCCATGGATCACCTAGACAAGATCTAGGGGCAAGAAGTCCATGTTTTTCTCTCTCATTATTCTTCTCATGGATCACCAATGTGTGTATTCATGCTTTTTCCTTTCTTTTCTTCTCTTTGCATTTTGTTTCTATTTACATCCTTCATCTTGTGTTAGAGAGCTCTCAAATCCTCACACTCTTTGTTGTGTTGGAATTGAGATTTAGTCCTCTTTCTTACCAAATGATTCTCCATTAGTTTTTGATCTCATATCAAATCTTCTTGTGAGCATTTGTCATCAATTTTCTTTAACAATTTGAAGTGGTAAACGTGATACCCTGTTTCAACTCACTAAAATTAGCAAGCCGAAACAGGGGGGGCATATAGCTACCCTCGAATTTTCATCACCTTCCTTAGTAAGCATTAGGTGATTTTGTGATCTAACATGTGGTTTTGTAGGTTGTGGTTCCTAACTGTGTACTACAGATACCGCTGGGGGCTTCGTTTGACAGACTTATGGATATATCCTTTTTCAAATAATGTTTACTTTTCTGTACTTTAGCTTGCATATGCACGTAGTGTGCATATGACCGCTAAAGTGGGGGCTAAATGTAGCGTCGTAAATTGTATGCACTTGCTAGGGTGGTACAATTTCACACCTAGTTTAGCACCCGCCTTGGCGCATTTTGCATTTTGCATTGCATTTCCCCTTTAGCGCTTAATTAGTCAAATTAATTAGGTCTAAGGTTCTATTTCATCATCTCCCACATCATAAAGTTGGGCCCTTTCATTAAAGTGTGCCCCTTTCATTTTATTCTTCCAATACATCATTTAATCAAAAACCCTAATTAGGTCCTATTTTGAACTTGGGGGCTTGATTTCGGGGGTCAAAACATCTCGAAATCACCTGTAACTTCAGGATTCTCTCTAAAATCATCATATCCGACGGCCCTGAAAATTTGGTGAAAAGTTGTCGGGACCATGGCGCCCGGAGAGGACCATGGCGCCCGGAGTGCACATGGTCCCAGACATTTTTCCCGAAATTTTAGGAGCGCGATCCAATCATAAAATAAAGCTTAACCCCAAGAAATTGGTGGGATATTCAATCTCTAGGTCGACCAAAAGTTGAAATTAAGACCTAGGGTTTCATATATAAGAGCTCTCTTTCTTCATTTGAAAGGATCGGAATTTTGGCTTTGAAGGGCCTTCTATGCAGCGAAAGAGCAGATCTTTGAAGACTTCAACAACATTCAACATCCATCCATCAAGCATTCATCAATTTCATCCATCCATTTAGGGCTTTGAAGACATTGAAGAGCAATAGGGGATCGCCGACTGAAGATTGGCTTGTACCCCTCCCTTGGGGTTGGGTATGATTTCATGTTGTTTTCATGTCTTTGCATAAGCCTCATTATATCATTTGTATTCATGCTTTGGATCACTTTACATCTTGATTTAGAGCATTTACATTATCATTTACAAGCAATTAGGGTTTACTTTCTAGGTTGCTCTAGTTTGCTTTCTTGCATTTAAGGACC
Organism: Cryptomeria japonica; assembly: GCF_030272615.1. Lineage (NCBI taxonomy): Eukaryota > Viridiplantae > Streptophyta > Pinopsida > Cupressales > Cupressaceae > Cryptomeria > Cryptomeria japonica. The sequence continues at coordinate 494,538,388 of NC_081406.1, read as the reverse complement.
TTGCACACACACTAGGTCTGCACACACAATACATTTTACAATACAACTTGGCTATTCATGGAGGTGGAAATCACCGAAGCGGGGGTTTGACTAAGGCAAAACCCTATATAGCTGCCCACCACACCTTTTCATATATAAGTGCAGGTTTCGGAATTCGGACGACGCCGCAAGTTACAGATCCGGAAGAAGCAGACGAAGACCGAACTTCACACCAAATCTCAGAGCAAAAGACCAGGACAGGGGCGTGGAGTGCCCTGGTCCCTGGGACAGGGGCGCTGGGCGCCCTGGTCCTTCTGACAGCAGTTTTCAGCATTTTTGACAACTTTGCAAAATAGCAATTTCCGGAGCAGTTTCAGGGGCAGAATCAGGACAGTGGCGCCCGCGCCCCCGTCCCGAACATTTTCACTCAGATTTTAACACCGGGTATGCATTTACATTCTTGTCTTGTCCTTGTGTTTACAGCTTTCCGCTTTCCATTGTTTAAGTTCAATTCTGCAATCTTGTTATTAGTTCATACTTGCACTTTGGGGTTAGGGATTGAACTTGCATTATTTTATCTTTCAATTACAACAAAGGAATAGAAATCCTAATAGGTAGCCCGTGGCTCTCTCTTCCACAAGAAGAAGTAGCCAATTGTGTGATACCTCTAGGCTCTTTCGTATTCCACAAGTGTGTGGTTGAAAGTGAGATTAGGGCATGTTTGCCTAGTGTCACTTTTTCTCCCACACAAAAGGAAGTTTTATTTGTAAATTCATTTTGTAATTATTGTATTGGGCCGACATTGTATATCTTTTGTAATGTAAGTCGACATAAGGCATATTGTTTGTAAAGGGTATATAAGTCAGTTTATTAGGTCATTGTGAAATATGATATAGGAGAGTGTATATGACAAGGCAATAGAATTGTGTGATGCGAAGGATATGTATGTAGATCATTTGTATGTGAATGTTATATCATGCAATGATCTGTAGATGGTTTGTAGCATTCTTGGAGGAAAGGAGATATTGGTAGAAGTGTTCAGGGTGTATGAACCGGTACAAAACAGAGCTATAACCAGAACTCTTTTTGGCATTGCAGATGCATTTTGTGAGTTCACCATTACTGTTTTATCTCAACAAAAGCTTGTAATTAGTGAGCCTCTTTTGTGTTGAGCAGTGTGCTCTAAGCAGTGTGTCTTCCTGCATGTGCAGGCCCCCATACTATGTAATATGTTTTCATATAGCCAGTGAATTGATATTGTGGGTCACAAATCCCATCGTGGTTTTTCCTCTTTGATGTTTTTCACGTATAAATTATGTGTGTTATGGTGTTCATTCATGTGGATGGTTTATTTACTTCAAGTTATATGTTTCTTCATTTACTAGTTTATATGTGTATGTTATAAAAAGATAAAATCTTATGTTACCGATGGAACACTGATTCACCCCCCCCCCCTCTCAGTGTTCTTGGATTCCAACAATTTGTATCAGAGCCTGGTGCCTCGGAGGAAGTTTAACAACTTGAGGAAGATCCTGAAACCGGAATCACTAAACATGGCTATGGAGAAACAAATTGAGATGGCACTTGAGGATTATGATGCTGAAAGGTTAAAAAACTTAAAACTGCAAAATGAATTGAATTCTGCTAATGAATTCAATATTGTCCTGCAAGAAAGGTTATCATCAGCTCAAGCTGGGAGGAATGAACTTTTGCAAAACTGGGATGATGAAGAGAAAAATGCACTCAAGGAACACTGTCAAAAACTGAGTCAAGCAAACATGCTCATGTAGAATGAAATGCAAGCCCTGACTATGAGGATGTCAAAAGATATTGAGGACAGAAAGAAGAAGGAAGAAAATCTTGTTGTATCTCTAAAGAACAAATCTGAAGAATGTGGCAAATTAGCTCATGAGAATGATATGTTGAAAACTAATTTGGTACAATCCCGGAATAATGAACACGAGCTTGAAAGACAAATAATAACTCTAAGAGATTATCTGACTACTGCAAGTGAGTATAAAGAAAAAATTAGGATTAGTACTACATAGTTGGATGATTTATTGAAAAGACAAAGGCAGAATAAAGATTCTAGAGGACTTGGATTTGTACAAGGTAAAAGCTCTGGTACTGTAAATGAAGATTAGACAACCAGTATGCAGAACTCATCAGACCAAAGAAAACCGGTAAGGCAATCTAATGCTTATAAATTCAATGGTAGATGCTTCATTTGTAATAAATTTGGGCATTTGGCTAAAAAATGTAGAAATAGAGCAAATCAAAACTACAATTTTGCTCTCAGTCAATGCACAATTGCAAAAAATATGGTCATAAGTCAAAAGATTGTAGAATGAATGTTAAATGTCATGCATGTGGAAAGTTTGGACATTTGGCTAATCAATGTAGGTCAAGGAATGATACCAGATATGTTAAATCAATTCAAAAGAACAATGTTACATGTTATGCATGCAACAAAATAGGTCATATTGCTAAGTACTGAAGAAGCAAGACTAAATCGGTTAGCAATGATAAAGAAAATGAGAAAGGAAAGTAGAAGGTAGATGAAATACAACAAGATCACACCAAGAGATGGGTTAGAAAGTTTGAAGAACCAAATGGAGATGCAACTACATCGGTAACTACACTAGTAACTCCACCGGTAGAACAAAGCATTCCTGTACCGACAGGAAATTCAACCGGTAACTACGGCATACGCCTTAGGGGTTGGAAAATTCATTGCAAATCTTGCATATTCCCCGAAAAAGATCTGGAAGAGATCTAGAGAGTTGTATTGATCATTGATGAAGGATTACCTGACATAAAACTGTGAAACCGACATCCGGTAGGGTACATCGCTAAGCATTTATGATAGTGAAGGATTAGGGTTTACTCGATGATAAAAAAGGAAAATGGACTCATTTTCACTCACCCAACACTCGAGCAAACCAGAGTGAAGAAAAGGCGAATCACAGGCGATCAAAAGCGAGCAAAGGCATTCTAAAGGATTTCCAACAGTAATCAAAATCTTCAAATCGACGATCATTTTCTAGGTATTTCTTTGAAATGGCATCTGGAACATCATCTGCTCCTACTTTCATTGCGAATCCCATGATTGTTGCAGTTAAGAATAGGCTCAGACCCATTTTTAAGGAAGTTCCCCAGATAGAAAAGAAGGAAGACTCTACGGGTGCATTCTCGAGGGTTCCCGATGGCATAGTCTATGTAGAAGATGTCGGGGCCTATATTCACTGCACATTGGAGGATTTAAGCACTGAGGAGATCAAGGTTATGTATCAATCTGAGATACTGAGCAGCTCCGAAACAATCAAGTTAGAATATCAAGTCATCAAAGCCCTAGGGTTAATTGGAATCCTATACATACCAGAATTCAAGGATGAAGTGATCAGGTATGTTCTAAGCAGGGTCCACAATGAATTCATCTGGCTAGACTAACCCTACATGATCACCAAGGAAGCAATTCAAGCGGCACCGACTTACCCAAAGTTGGATAGGAACCTGGGAAGAAGATCTCCAACACTGAGGTTGAAAAGCTCACCGATGTAATGCATGATGGAAGATCAATGAGGATCATCACCATTAAAGACACTGATGTGAAATTTGCCAACATTATCATCAACTACAAGGTAACTCAATCAAGTCAATTGAACTCTGTTGCCAGTTCATGTATCTATGTTGCACACCAAATGTTAAGGAATAATAGAAAATATGATTTATGTGAATGGCTAAGAAGTGAATTAATGTTGAATCTTGCCAAAATCAAGGGTGTCAAGAAGGGAACATTTAGGTTTGGCAATATTATTGTCTACTTAATGTTGTACTTCATGAATGAGCTACCAAGTTTGGGAAAGAAACGTTGGGCTCATGACATACCAGTAGGTATGCAGATCAAAGATGCAATCACCAATCTTGGCACCGACAAGGATGAAAATATTTGGGGTTACTTTAAAACTTTTCAAGAAAACATGAGATAGATGCAGAGGATCTCCAAGCACATTGTGGAGAAATACTCCACTGATATCTGCTTCATGTCAAAAACTGATGAAACCATCATGGAAGTAGTGGAACCTAGAACCATATGGGTTACTGAGCTAGGATATGAAGTTGATGACAACATCTTGGAACTTTATGCAAAAATGTTGCTTGAAGCTCCATTAGATGACAAGACTGAACATTTTGGCACTGCAGAGGAGAAGGCTCTTGAAGTCAAAATTGGCTTCAATAAGAAAAGGAGGGAAAAGAAAATAGACAAAATGTCCGCATTTGTTCAAAATGTAATTCACAGGATAGATATAGAACTAGGTTTTGGATCTAAACCGGTATATCAACCAGCAGTAGTTAGTGCTCCTGAGGTAAAGAGGCCTGAGACTTTCATTTCTTCTATCACTTCTGACTCTGATCCAGAGGATAATCAACCTCTTGCATTTAGAAGGGTATAGATGAAGAAAGATGACAAGCCTCTGGTAGAGGAGAAGAAGGTGGAGCCAAGGAGGAAGTTAGTAAGAAAGGTAACAATTGCACCCACACCTCCAGCAAGGAAACCTTCTCAAAAGAGGAAACTAGTTTAATCCACCCCTGCAACCCCCAGCAAGAAGAAGAAAAGTGTGATAGATGAAGTAATAGAATCTGGTAATGTTACCATCATTCTCCCAATGACTTGTGCAAAATTGATAGATGAGGTAACAAAAGATGGTATTTTGAATAATGTGTCAAATTTTTGTAAAGATTTAGATGATAATGAGCAAAATGAAATTGAAGAAGCAATTTTGTTACATATAGACATATATAAGAAGGATTTAGTAGATATTTTGAAGGAAATTCCCTTATCATTGTATAATAAGTTAGATGCAGTAAAGAGGGATAGGGGAATTAAGGAAGTTGAACTTTTGAATATGTGTGGATCTATAAATAATGAGGAAATGAAACGATGTATAGATGTTGCCAACAAAACAATTTTTAGCAGCAAACCCTGACAAATAAGCCTAATGATGGGCATAGTAAATGAGATAATAAACGAGACTAGAGATGGTTGGTCTAAATTCTTCCAAAAGAATCTCGATTTCATTACTTCTCAAGAAGAATTTGCTAAGGCAACAACTTCCACCATTCCAGACAAATCTAAAGGGAAAGGAATTTTGGGAAGTTCAGTTCAAATTTTGGATAAACTGGCAGTAAATAAGAGTGTACAGACACCACCGACAGGTAGACCCAAAATTGATGAGAGTGTACAGTCTATACCGGCATAAACCACATTTGTACAGTCTGAGCAAGGTAATATACATGGTACTAATAATATTGTGGATAATACTCCACCGACAATAACAGATACTGCACCAAGTGGCGAAGCCATCGGTGCAAAAGAGGATGAGAAAAGGGATACACTAGGAGAGGATAAAGGAAACGAGATTGATAAGACTCCCAGTACCATACGAATAGTTGATTCCCCATCAAAACTTTTGGAAATTGACACTTCTCAAGTTGAGAAGAAATCAATCACAGAGATGAGTCCCATAGAGTTAATGATGATGACTACTCAAAAGCTAATAAAGGAAGGATCTGCAGACAAAGGAATAATAGATCAGACAATAATAGTTTTGCACAGATTGATTCTTGATTGTTTTATTGAAAATGAAGCAAGCCCTTCCGGCAAGCTTAAGATATTAACAAAACACATATCTAAAAACTTTCAATCATTGCAATAGATTTTCGACCGACAAGCACTTGAAAGATTCACTTTGGCTAAAAATGCTTCTTTTGACCATATTATTGAGACAAAAAAGAAGATTGGAGAGAAACTTATACTTATTGAAATTTTTTTGAAATAGTGTACTAACATCTATAGGGTCTGTTGTAATATAGAAATTCTTACAACAAATGTAGATAACAGGTTAAAGGAGTTACATGAAAAGATTGCTAATATTGCTAATTCTTTTGATGAACTAACTTCACTTACTACATCCATTGATGGAAAAAATTTGTCTTTGGAGAACCAAATTTTTTCTTTTTAATAAGAGAGAGACAAGATCATTCAGAGAGCAAGGCATCTCAGAGGTTTGGTGAGTCCAAGATTGGATTCACTTGGTGTACTTAAGAGAGAATGTATGGATATGCTTGCGAAGCTCACACTAGCAGAAGTCATTGAGAAAGAAACACTTGCACATTAACTTAGTGGATTGGTATCCATATCTGAAACTTTCAAAACTGGTTGGGATTCCTATATACAGTTGCTACAAAAATCTTATCGGGAAATTTTGAGATTGGTCAAGCTCCAGTAATGTAATCTGTATTTATTCATTCTTTTGCACAAATTCTTTCAATTCTTTTACCAATCTTTGGCATTGATGCCATAGGGGGAGTACATATATGTGAAAAATTATATAGATATGGGAAGGATATCAAACAGAGTATATTGCATACACAGTCAATCAACTCAGGGGGAGCATGTTTCATATTTCAGTTGAACCGACAGGGAATCCATTTTTCACATGAGTGTTGCCATCAATGCCAAAGGGGGAGATTGTTGGCAATTGGCACTCATTGGATTCATATGTTGTCATTGATGGCAACAAGACTCATTAGGAGGCATACACCAACATATACCGACATTAGGAGGCATACACCAACATATACCGACATTAGGAGGCATACACCGATAAATACCGGCATTAGAGTATTCAGGGTAACAACCCGCATCGACACCGTCATCCAGCACTTCAGTGAAGTTGACATCACTCTGGGATCCGAAGGAAGTTTTATTTGTAAATTCATTTTGTAATTATTGTATTGGGCCGAAATTGTATATCTTTTGTAATGCAAGCCGACATAAGGCATATTGTTTGCAAAGGGTATATAAGTCAATTTATTAGGTCATTGTGAAATATAATATAGGAGAGTGTATATGACAAGGCAGTAGAACTGTGTGATGCAAAGGATATGTATGTAGATCATTTGTATGTGAATGTTATATCATGCAATGATTTGTAGATGGTTTGTAAAGCATTCTTGGAGGAAAGGAGATACCTGTAGAAGTGTTCAAGGTTTATGAACTGGTACAGAACAAAGCTATAACCAGAACTCTTTTTGGCATTGCAGATGCATTTTGTGAGTTCACCATTATTGTTTTATCTTAGCAAAAGCTTGTAATCAGTGAGACTCTTTTATGTTGAGCAATGTGCTCTAGGCAGTGCATCTTCCTGCATGTGCAGGCCCCCATACTATGTAGTATCTTTCATATGGCCAGTGAATTGATATTGTGGGTCGCAAATCCCACCGTGGTTTTTTCTCTTTGAGGTTTTCCACGTATAAATTCTGTGTGTTATCGTGTTCACTCATGTGGATGGTTTATTTACTTCAAGTTATATGTTTCTTCATTTACCGGTTTATATGTGTATGTTATAAAAAGATAAAATCTTATGTTATCGGCAGAACACTGATTCACCGACCCCCCCTCTCAGTGTTCTTGGATTCCAACACAATAATGGGTATTTTTAGATAGGAATTTGAAATTCATCAAAGCAATAGACATTAAACTAGCTCAATCACAAAAACTAGATTGCAATGATAAGAAATCCTAATTACAATCAATAAAGGCATGAAGATGAAATACTACAATAAAAAGCAAACCAAAGCCTGTATCTCCTTCATTGTTCCTCCATTGTTCTTCTTTCACCTTCCAATTTGATGTTGTTCTCACCTACAAAGTGCAAAGGCATAGCAAGATTGACAAGATGAAATGGCAGCGTAAGGATACTAGAAGCGTCATTGATTCTCTGAAAATGTGATTAGTTCGATAATGTGATTAATTGATTGAAAATGTGGTTAGCTCCTTTGATTGAAGAAAATCATCCAATTTATAGACAAATTGGAGAGATGACAAGATTAGCATGAAGAGATTTGAAAGGAAATTGCAAATCAAGAATGACAAATATGACAAATATGACAAATTATGACAAAATTGACACTTTCTATGCAAGATTGATTGATTGACAAATTATGACAAAATTGACAAGATTGCTATGCAAAATTGATTGATTGACAAATTATGACAAGATTGAAATGTCATTCCCATGAAATTAGGGGAAATATTAGAAAAATAGGAGAAATAGGAAATTAGGTTTAGAAATGATGAATTGGAAATTAGAAATTGATGAAAATTAGGTAAATTAATTAATAATTTTTCATTCATTAATTAATTCACAAAAAGAGGGGGAATTAATTAGCCAATTAAATAAATATTTAATTGTGACAAGAAGACTTAGGATAAATAACTAAATTATTTAACCTATAGGGAAAATGACAAACAAGATTAAATGAATAAATCATAAAATCCTAGAAGATGAATTAGAAATGCAAGGACAACAATTAGGTCTTGACAAAAGATAATTGATGTAGGGTCGATTTGATCATGATTTTGATTGACAAAGGACCAATGCTGACAAATGATTGAGATTGGTTGACAAATTGACCAAGATTGATAAAGAGACCAAATTGATAGGCGCCAATTGACGAGGAACAATGACTAATTGATCCAAATTGACATGATTGAAAAGGACAATGATCGATGACAAATCGATCGTAAAATTGACGAGATTGACAAGAGGACAAGGATCGATGATGAATCGATCGCAAAATGACAAGATTGAAAAGGACAACGATCGATGACAAATCGATCACAAAATGACAAGATTGACAAGAGGACAAAACCCTAATTCTATCATCGATTAGGATTGATGATGTCCAAAATGAAATCGAATTGACAATGTCAAAATATGCCAAATGAGCACGCACATTGATGCGATAGGATAAGATCGACCAAAATCATGACTGTAGATTATTATCGACAAGACCAAATTCAAAAGTGAGACAAATGAAGAATGCAGAAGAAGGACTCAATGCTCGCAAATGATAAAGACCAAGTGCGCAACATAGAAGAAATGTTAATGCAACGCAAGAACCCTAAAATAAGGCAATGCACCAATGTTAAAGTATGTCTCCGCAAGCGTTGACCATTTTTAGACATCTACAGTATTAAATCAATAACTACTAACACAACAATTGGAATGCATTCAACTACTGGGTCCTGGGTATGTGCACAAAGATGGTGGTCAGAAAAGTGGATACCACCCAAAAAAAACATGAAAAAACAAGTGGTGTGTACGCGGTTATAAAATTTGAAATCATCGCGTATGCGCTTAGAAATGTTGTTCTCGAGCCTAAAAAAGGTAGCATGTATGCGCTTCTTTTAGGAAAGTGCATGCATACATGCTCATAAGCCCTACAGAACCGCGTATGTGGTACCTGTCAAAAAAAGTTTTTTTTTAAATAATTGGGTCTTATTTTCCCATGACAACCACATTTTTTCCCCCATTTCCTCCACGAAACCGTGAATAGGGTGCCTCATTTCTCCTCCAGACACTATGGATCAAGGTTAGTTTTTCTTAATTTCTTTCTTTCTTTCCATTTGTTCAATTTGTTTTATGTTTTGAATTTAATTTCGTTAATTTTGACTAGGTTTTTTCATTATTTTTTCAAAAATCAGATTCTGATAATCCACAACAAGAATAACAAAATGCACCTCCTGAAAACCCACAAGATACACCCCCAATTCCTCCTTTTGACTGCACACCTGACACATAGGAGCAATTAATTAATCAATTAGGGCAAAACACGTCTAAAATAAATAAACTGATTGATAAATTGAAAATATCCGAACTTGAGAATCATAAATCACTCGCCACTAGCCTAGAAACATTAGCTAGTGGTGCCATAGTTGTTTCCACACAAATTACAAAATGGGGAAACTTTAGGGATATGTGTCGTCAATAATATGTTGATGGGTTATCATACAAGGGAGTGAAAAACAAAAATATTATTAAACAATAAATATGTTTCATTTTTGTTGATCCTCAAACTGGTTAGTCATTACCTCTTAATGCAAAGAGGTTTCTCATACATTGGTGTACCAATGTGCAAATGAAGAATCTTTTTTGGCAAATGTGGTGGATGGTCTTTGATGATCCACCTTGTAATAATTATGAGATGCCATTGTATTTTTTGAGAAAAGTATACTATGAGTTTGTGCTCAATGTGCGGCCAAACTATTTTGACATGAGAGAGTTCCATGGTAGAGGTGGCGGCTCTGCCCAAGATAGCTTTGGAGCCCGTAGGCGAGTAGCCCCAGAGAGTCATCACCCCTAGCACCCAACCCAAGGTGCATCAGGCTATCCCAGTAGAGTTGAAAGAGTCGATGGAGCTACAGACTCTTCAAGCAGCCACAACATTGACTGGTGCCATCATCCAACATGGAACGTCGTTAGCACATCATATTGTATTGGATGATAAGCCATTAGTTGCTCCACATGACGACATAGAGCCCATTCAACATATGTGTATCAGTTGCTCAGGGATATGCTCAGGGATAGATGATGCAGCTGGTGCAGATGGATCCACATCTCATTCGTGCTCAATTTGTGAGAGTAGATGTCAAGCCCGCATGACTGAGGATTTGGCACTGACAGAGGAGTCGATGGACATGGTGTTTGCCCATCAGCGATAGACACAGGTGTGTTGATTTGAATTCATAACATTTTATTTATCAGACACTTTAAATTTGTAATTACATAAATAAATTTCCATTTATACATCAATTTAAATTGAGATAAATAATATGCATTTCAAAATGCAACATTGGTATCCCATACTCCTCCCATAGTTACTATAGTTGCAACTTCGATTCTTGAGGTATAAATTTTGTAACATGTTAAAATAGAATACTACACTTTGAACAAGATATACTAAGTATCTTTAATGCTTTGTCCAATTTTTGGTTTTTAGGTGTTGACAAGGGACCAAATGTCCCAGATTGATGACATCATGCTCTTAGCGATCGATTTTGGCCTACAAGGCTATACGGTATCATATTTTGTACAACCCTTTTTATGTATTGTTTTGATGGAATACGCAAGTCATTTCATTTTAGATTTTTTAAATTATGTTTAATATATTATCTGTATTAATATATCATGTTAATTTTGCTTTTTTAGGGTACCCCCTCTGTGTCTAGGCCTCGTCCTAAGAAAAAGAATTCCTCCAAGACGCCAAAATGTGGGAAGAAGGTAATTGAACACATTTTTAGTTGTACAATTGTTTGAAAATGTTGAAATCAAGTATTAGTTGGGTTTGTAGATTGATTAGTGTTTTTTGTCTATTTTACATGTACAATGACCATTGAGCTATGTGGATTTGTTGAATGCACTTGATTCGCCCGTGGATCAAGAGAGGGCGGAGGTATGTATCTCTAATTTATTTTCTTGATTTCATGATTATATGCATGCGTACATGTGACTTGTGATATATTATAATCTTATAATTTTTTCATACAAGAAATATCCATAGTTGCTTCATCAATGGCGAGCCCTCCTTCGTGCACTAGAGAAGCATCTTAGGATCCGGTACACTATTGTTTGATATATTACATTAATTGTTTTTAACCTACAATAATTATCATTATATTAATTGTATTTAATCTTTGATCATTTTTTGTATAGGTAATAGCGACAGTTTCTCCATCGATGGTGAGCCATCCTTAGTCCATTGGAGAAGCATCTCAGGCATCAGTACGTCATTGTTCTCTATATTATAGCTTTGAAGTGTTTTTGATGTATTTATGTTAGTAAATTATATTAATTGTGCATTTAATCTACAATAGACCCCTTCACGGTATGACCATAAAATGGATCCTTTTAAGTATGTCTTCAAGAAAACTCCTAAGAGTGACAAGGAGAGGAAAGCGAAGACATTAGCTCTGATATCAGCCGATGAGGTAATCTACCTTTCATTTGCAAAGGAATTATAGTTAAATGCATAGTTATGTTGTTAATTGTGAACTATTTTCTACCAAAGAATTCTAACTTGGCTTTTGAATTGTGCTTTTGCAGCCATCTACAAAGTCGCGTACTGCATTGAAGAGGCTCGATTGTGATGATCCACAACAAGTTTAGGATCATATAGTGTTTTTCATGTGCACAAAATGACGTCATGAGAATTTTCGGGTGGGCAAGTTTATGCTAGGAATGCTCCTCTCGTGTATCCCAAAACGTCGGAACGTCAAGAGTCATACTGGTGCAGGAGCACCTAGTTTTGAGCTAGTTTTGAGTCCAACTTCTACATTTTGGTGTGTTTGTTCATAGATTGGTTTGAAGTGGTGAATAATAGTCTTCTCTTAGGTCTTTATATGTTTTTGTAATTATTTGGTAGGTTGAATGTCCTTAGGACAATGCATTTGCTCAATTTTGGCTTGTAAGCCTAAAATGGCACAATCTTGCATTTTGATGAAAAAATGCCTTGAATAGCCTTGTTTGGAATTGGTACATGATTATGTGATGGATTTTAGTCATCCTAGATGGTTTGGAGGAGAAAAAAAAGCATGTAAGGAAAAAATGCACTTTTTGGCAAAAGTTGTCAAAGTTGCTTGACAACTTTTTGCAACGTTGAGCAACTTTTTACATTTTTGTGCAAAGGGTTGGTTAGGGAAACTATGGAGAATTAGTTAGGCTAATAATGACATATAAAATATATGAAAATCAATGTAATAAGGTTGTTCAACACCTGGAGTAGATTGGAATACAATTTGAGACCATTTTTGAAGTTTTACATTGCATTTTTCAAGAATTAATGCAGCAATCCGTACTTAATGGATTGATTGCCTTGTTGTTGATGAATACTGATGAATAGAAAGTACTCAATGGGTATTAAGAGGGGGTGTGAATCAGTATAGACAAAAAAATTTCTCAACAACTCAAACAACAAAGACTGCACTAACTTGTAAACAATATCACCGATCTAAAACAGGGTACTACCTATAAAACACATAATGACTGTGAAAGACATAAACCGGTTAACACTTAGATCTTCACCAAACCTAATATCTCCTTTCCACTTCACCCATATGCATAAATAGGTAATACATAAAAAATATAAAGACCACTGGTTCAACATGAATTACCACTTAACAAAAAAACTAATCATCACATGAAAAGGCATCACACATGACACACTGATTTTTCACATGGAAACCCAACTGGGAAAAACCATGGTGGGGATGAATACCCACAAGCTATTCTTTGAACTCTTCTAAAGTCCGCTCTGTTAGGAGCCTAATCCGGTTAAGGAATTTACATTAGGTTCTGCTAGGAACCGATCCTGCTAGGGATCACCCAGTTAAGGGATGGCTAAATACCCAGTTAAAGGTTAGAACCCTGTTAAAGGTTACCTCACAAGAGGATTTGAAGAACTCGTTGAATTTAGTCACCCTGTTAAAGGATTTACACAAATCCTGTTAAAGCTACTCAGTTAAGGGATTTTCCAACTACTGAAATGGTTAGAAGTCAACGGGTAATACACTGATCTGATAACAACACTCAATGCCAAGGCACGTCCACTTTAGCTCCTTTGCTTCTGCAATCACACTCTGCAGGTATCAACACACTTCTCCAGTCTAGCAAGAATCAAGTATCTGTTTACTTGGATACACACATAACATTTGCCAACAACCTGACAATGCAAATCATCATCGAACTTATAGGAAATAGATAGGTTGGTAGCATAAACCCTAAACCCTAAACATTTAGGTTATCAATACAATCGGTCCAATCCTAACCATTCAAACACTTTGCATAGTGAAAAACAATCTTGAACACATCTCAAGACGTTCTCCATCATTCGTTCTTTGCCACTTCTGGAAGTTGATAACCCATCACGCGCTCTCCACTGTTTACAGAGACTACACACATTCCCGAGGTAGATAGGATCAATCTTCATGCAAGATCCTCAAGGAAATACTTGACGCGCACAAGGCTGATGTGGCAACACGATCTGATCTTCATTTCAATGCTAACCCATCACAGGTTGTCATCGGTCGAATCACGGAGACTTGAAATACATCAACTGGAAACCCTGAGGTTGAGACTATCAACCGGTAGTCATACCAAATGAAACCCTGATATAAGACTTTCCATATACCGGTTCACATTCCATCATATCGGTTCACTTTGAACAAACATACTGCTTCACTTTTTCACATATACCGGTTCACGTCATCATACCGGTTCCCTTGCCAGTTTGTTTACTTTAATATACCGGTTCATACTTCAGCATATTGACATCAATGACAACATACAATGTCATCAAACTCTGCACATATGCCAACATTTGTACCTTTCTTGTTGTTTTTTAAATGTTCTTGGAGAGATCAGGAAGCAATTTGATAGGTTTATTTGGAGGTTTGAATTGAGTTTCCAATTTCGTAAGCTCTCGGTTAGAGTAAGGGTTTGAGAGGCCCAAACATGGTTCCGTCTTGAAGTCCTTTGAGTTCTTCTCAATAACCCTGGGGACTCAAGCCATGGAACCTTTTTACAGTGTATCTAGCTTTTATTTTCCTTTGGAGGTCATTCAAAGGCCAATGAGCATCATTTCCTAGGCGAGCTCAATCATAGGCCGGTTAGGAAATGAATGAGATTATGCAAGTGTTTGTAGGAATGAGCAGGGTTGGAGTTGAAGAGAGTTTGGGATGAACAAGTGATGTGTGGTAGAGCATATGTGTGAATTTGAAGGGGTGGTAGATCAAGGAAGACACCTAACCCTTGGAAAAAGACCAAAACAAGCCTAAAACCACCTAAAACAAGCATTTCTCGGGTTTCGTACCTGTACGATCAGACTGAGATTGCTAAATTCATAAATTGGAAATGACTTCCAAAAGGGTATCCTGATTAGCAAAGAGTTTGTGTGGGTCTTCAGAGAAATTGTGAGCGAATCCACAAAAACCGGTTAGGTAGGGCTAATTGGGGCTCTAGGGCTACTAGGCCTAGAAAATAGGGAAAGGAAGGAGCGATGGGAAAATGAATCAAACCCTCACTCAAAACTAGTTGATTACCCTTGGAAAACATCACGAACACCTACTACAATCTCTGCAAGCATTTTTTAGGAGTTTGAGAGTGTAAGGTTGGATTTACCCTTGTGAATCTCAACCATGCTTGATCAACTAGTGAGCACATATTGATTGGGAGCACTCTTAGAGAGTTGAGGTGACTAAAATTATTAAGAGACTAGATGAAAAATGAATGAATCCCACTAGGACAACACCTGACTACCCTTAAACAAGGAATTAACTCTCTTTGAGTATACCTCCCCATCATAGTGGTATCAAAGCTTCCAAGATTTGGGAAGAAGCCAACATATGACAGACACTGAATCTGTAGGAGAGAATAGTCTAAGGATGGTGACCAATGCAGAGCTAGCAAAGAAGGTAGAAGAACAAAAAGAAGAAAATAGGCTCCTCAGAGAAAGATTACTACAATTGGAGAGCAAACTAGACGTAGTTAAAGATAAAACTGAGAAAGTGACAATCAAGATCAATGAGGGGAAGGGCAAAGAAGTTGTAGAAGAGGATAGGACTCCTGAACCAAACCCTATTCTACCTGAAGAACCTTTCCTTAAAGCAATTAAATCCTTAGGAGGAAAATCCCTAGAAGGAGTGCCACTTTTTTGTGGTAAAATGGAGCCTGAGGTAGTCCTAGAATGGATAGAGGGATTGGAGAATCACTTTGAATGTGATGGAATCAGTGAAGCACAAAAGGTGAAGGTGGCCAAGTCTAGATTGAGAGGGGAAGCGTTGACTTGGTGGAAATTTATTCAAGAAGAGATGCAAAAATATGGCAAGAACCTCATAGCTACTTGGAAGGGCATGTTAACCAAGGTGAAAGAGGCATACATCCCTGAAGATTATGAGATCCAGTTGCACAAGAGGAGACACAATTTGAGGCAAAGAGACTTGGATGTGAGCAGCTATACTAAGGAATTTCAGAAGTTATGTCTGAGATCCAAGGTGATAGAGGATGAGAGCATCAAGGTAGCCAGATACTTGAATGGATTGAGATGGAATATTCAAGAGGAATTAAGCTTGTTATGCCCCAACACCATGCACAAGTGCTATCAGTTGGCACTAAAAGTGGAGGAAAAGAGGAAGAACAAACAAGAAAAAACCAACAGAGGCAGAGGTAGGGGAAGAGATGGCAGAGGTCAAAGAGGTAGGTTTGGTGGAAGAAGTGTAGACCAAATATCCCAAGGGGAATCCAAGTTGGTTGAGAAAAGTGGGGATTCCAATAGCAAGAGCATCTATAGAGGAAGGGGATCTAGCAACTCTAGTAGAGGAAGGTCTAGTGGATCAGGAAGAGGACCTATTTTGCCACCATGAAGTGCTAAAAATGCCATCAACTTGGACACCAGGCCTATAGATGCCTTGAGAAGTCTTCTTCATCCCAAGGAGGTGAGAGGAGAGTAAATTATGCTCAAGAGGATGAAACAAACATGAAAGCATCAGAAGTAAGTTTGGATTCAAAGGTTGTAGAGAACCTCATGATAAGGAGAGTCTTGATCAAAGAACTAGTTAAGGAGGAACCTAGCCAAAGGATATCCTTGTTCAGAATAAAATGTAAACTCATGGGAAAGGTATGTAGAGTGGTAGTGGATTCAGGGTCCACAGACAACATAGTGTCAAAGGAAGTGGTGAGTAAGCTCAATTTGCCAAGAATACCACATAGTGATCCCTACAGAGTTACATGGCTCAACAAGGGGCAGCATGTTCTTGTAAATGAACAAACTTGGGTTGAGTTCACCATTGAAGGTTACAAATATAGAATCTTGTGTGATATCTTGCCCATGGATGCTTGCCACCTACTCCTAGGTAGGCCATGGCAGTTTGACAGAAAGGCAATAAATTATGGAGAGAAGAATGCTTATACCTTCCAAAAGGATGGAACCACCTACAAAATCTAGTCCATAGGAGACCAAGTAGAGGGAAGATCTAAAGGTCCTAATGTGTTGTTGTTTGGTGAGAAAGAGTTCATCAACACACTCAAGGAGGGAGGAGTGGGGTTTGCCATTGTTGTGAAGCCAAAAGAGGACAGCAAGGAGAAGAAGGTGAGCATTCCTAAAGAAGTGTAGCAGGTTCTACATTAGTTTGAGGACATCATTAGTGATGGAACACCAACTACATTGCCTCCTCAACGTGCCATAAGTCATCAAATTGACTTTATACCCGGAGCTTCTCTACCCAATAAGGCAACTTATAAAATGACCTCAGATCAGAACAAGGAGATAGCCAAGCAAATACAAGAACTCCTAGATAATGGACTAATCAGGAAGAGTATCAGTCCATGTGCAATACCCACCGTTTTGGCTCCAAAGAAGGGAGGTACTTGGAGACTTTGCACTGACTCTAGAGCCATAAACCGGATTACTATTAGATATAGATTTCCCATCCCAAGAATTGAAGACTTGAGGATTGTTTGGGAGGTGCTAAATACTTCACCAAGATAGATCTCAAGAGTGGTTACCACCAAATCAGAATAAAGGAGGGTGATGAATGGAAGAGAGCCTTCAAGACAACAGAAGGAGTCTATGAATGGCTTGTTATGCCATTTGGACTCACAAATGCCCCTAGCACATTCATGAGACTCATGAATGAAGTACTCAAGGACTAAATTGGTAAATTTGTTGTTGTTTATTTATATGACATCTTAATTTTTAGCAAGTTTAAAGATGGGCATCTTAAGCATATAGAAATTATCTTGTGTAAATTATGTGAGGAGCAACTAACCATCAATTTGGAGAAATGTTAGTTCATGAAACGGGAATTGGTGTATCTTGGGTTTGTAGTCTCAAGAGGTGATTTGAAGATGGATACCTCTAAGGTGGAAGCCATAATTAGTTGGCCCACACCTAGGACAACAAGTGAAGTGACAAGTTTCCATGGCTTGGCTCAGTTTTATAGAAAGTTCATTAGAGGGTTCAGTGAAATATGTGCACCCATGCTTGAGACAACCAAGGGAGGTGTGAGAACCAAGTTTTTATGGACGAAGGAAGAAAAAAGAGGTTTTGATCTCTTGAAGACAAAGGTGGCTACTCAATCGGTACTTATCCTACCAAGCTTTGACAAACTCTTCACAATTGAATGCGATGCAAGCAACATAGCGGTTGGAGCAGTTTTGAGTCAAGACAATAGAACGGTTAACTTCTTCAGTGAGAAACTCAATGATGCAAAGAAAAGGTATTCCTCCTATGATTTGGAATCATATGCACTTTTCTAATCACTTAGGAAATGTAGGCATTATTTGCTACCTAAGGAATTTGTGGTTTACACTGACAATCAAGCTCTTAGCTTTCTCAATTCTCAAGAAAAGTTAAACCATAGGCATATTAAATGGGTAGAGTATTTGCAGTCATATACCTTTACCATCAAGCACAAGAAAGGACAATGTAATAAGGTAGTTGATGCATTGAGTAGGAGGTTACTAATAGTGCAAGAAGTGCAGCTAAAAAGCATTGGAGTGGATAGCTTCAAGAATTTGTATGAAGAAGATGAAGATTTTGCTGCTGCCTACAAGGTTTGCCAAGGGTTTGGAAACCATTTTCATAGTGAATATGCAGATTACACCTTACAAGATGGCCTTTTATTTAAAGGAGGACAACTAAGTGTTCCTAAAGGGTCTATGAGGGAGAACTTGATGCAAGAGAAGCATAATGGATGCTTGAGTGGACATTTTGGTTTGAACAAGATTTTGGAACTTGTCCAAAGATTCTACTTTTGGCCTAGAATGCAAAGAGACATTAGAAGATATGTGGAGCAATGTGTGGTTTTCCAAAGAGCTAAGGGAACATCTTCCAATGTTGGTCTTTATCAGCCTTTACCTATTCCCAACCGGCCATGGGAGTGTGTAAGTATGGACTTTGTGGTTGGTTTGCCTAAAACTAAATCAAGTTTTGATAGCATCTATGTTGTGGTAGATAGGTTTAGTAAGATGACTCATTTTATTCCATGCAAGGTCACTCATGATGCTAGCCACATTGCTCACTTGTTTTTCAAAGAGGTTATTAGGATTCATGGTTTACCTATTAACTTTGTGTCAAATAGGGATGCAAAGTTTATTGGTCATTTTTGGAAGACTTTGTGGCAAAGATTAGGCACTAATTTGTCTTTCAGTTCAGCCTATCATCCACAAACAGATGGTCAAATTGAGGTGGTCAATAGAACACTTGGGAATCTACTTCGATTCCTAACAAAAGAGTATAGTCAAGCTTGGGATCAGATCATCCATACAGCTGAGTTTGCCTACAATGATAGTATGAATAGGTCCACCAGTAAAAGTCCTTTTGAGGTGGTGTATGGCATTCATCCAAGAGGATTTTTGGAGCTCAAAGATGTGGGAAAAATGGGACAGCAGAGTGGACATGCCTTAGACATAGCTCAATCAATGCAAGAGGTTTTGAGCAAGTTAGGACAACCTTATTGGACAATACTCAAAAGATCAAAAACAAAGTGGATAAGAAAAGGAAAGATATCCAATATGTTGTTGGTGACATGGTGATGGTTCATTTGAACAAGGCAAGACTTCAGAAAGGTGATGAGTATTAAGAGGGGGGCGAATTAGTATACCAAAAAAATATTGTAATCAAACTTTTAAACAGTTTAGCAGATAACAAGTACAACAGATTCACTAATAAACCGGTTAAGATAAATGCAAACCAAATAGAAAACAAAACATTCACCCACAAGAGCACAATCACCATAACACAAGATGTTTGACATGGAAACCCAAATGGGAAAAACCACGGTGAGTAGAAACTCACAAGTAACTATCTGCAGAATAGAAACCAGACTGGTTAAGGTCAGACCAGTTAAGGTCATACAATGTTCTTCACCAAAATAGATCCTGTTAGGAATCTAGATCTCTGTTAGGAATCTAGATCTCTGTTAGGAGATAAGTCCTGTTAAAGACTACCTTGTTAAAGGATTTTAGATCCACAGTTGTGAACCACCTTGTTAGAGGATTTACAAAGGCTTTGCTAGCCCTACCCGGTTAAGGGTTTCAAACTTGTCGAAGATATTAGTAATCAACAAGGGAATGATCTAGACAATAGCACAGTATGATTAATTAGATCCTTGTTCACTCATTGTTAATGCATTTCAGCATTACTTCAGTCTTCAATATCTCCACACTCTATCTCTTCACACAGACCTAATCTGCTCTACAATGATCACACATAACCTTTTCTATCACACATCTCTCACATGCAAACCCTAGACATGATGTCCTTATAAAGCAAACTGATTTCACGTTGGTCCAATACAATTAGACTACAAGTTCCTAGGTTCAGTGCATCTAGACACATTTGGTAACACAACACAAAATCACTGCCAAAGTGTCGGTGGATGATAACTCATCACACATTACAAAAATACTGGTTGGTAACTCATCACAAAGCAATACTGGTTAATACAATATACCGATTACCGGTTGTCAAAAATGAAGACTGGTAGACCATAGTGTTTTGATCAAAAGTTAACTACCGCTTAGGTCCTTCGTACCGCTTGAGCTCCTCATACCGCTTAGGGTCTTCATACTGCTTGAGCTCTTCAGTCAATCTGTGATCGGTAAACATCTTCTGCAAAATATCGATAGTCTAAAGTCTATACTTTCAATAATACACAATACAGGTTGGAACAATTACTAGTTGAGCATAACTCATACATCAAGAAAGTGTGTGTCCATCATCAAGAAAGTGTGTGTCCATCAATGACAATCAAAACATCATCAAAATGCCAACAATATCCCCCTTTGGCATTGATGGCAACACTTAGGAAAATTTTGACATCTAAGTGTTTTTACAACAAAAATGCCATAATCAAAATTACTCCCCCTAAGCATATACACTACTCCCTTTTTTTGCAAAAATTACAATGTACACTACTCCCCAAAATGTTAACAAGAAAGTACATGAAATGGTAACATTCACCAAAATTTTAATGTACACTACTCCCCCTTTTCCAACAATGACAAAGTAATGTAGAATAACCCCTTTTTGCACATATAATAAAATAGAGTAGATGTTCATGACAGTAAGGAATGGAATTTCTCAAAAACAGGTTTAAAGTCCTGCATAAAATTTTTCATGGCCAGTATCCATGACTCAAGTAATGAGGTAGAAATGTCACTTTTAGTCTTCATCTAGAATGTCAATTCTTCCATTGCATCAATGGTACTCATCTCTTGAGTTACCGTGATAGCTTCCAGGTTGAGAAAACATTTCTGAAGAATCTGCAGTCTTGGCAATAAGAGCAGTTGAAGCTCCTGCAAATCTCTAGTTCGGTTGCTGATCTCTGAGTCCATCTTGGTTGTCTGATGTTGAAAATGATGAACCGTTTGCCCATATGTAGTGAAGAGATCATAGGGCATCTTAAAGGTGCTGATATATTCCTGGAACTCCGATTGGAGTTTATCTTTCTGTTTAAGCACATCGTCACAAAATAGATGGGGTTGGTACATTTTACTCAAAAGTAATTTGCCCTCATCAATAGAAACACTGATATCCTTTTGTTGTTTCAGTAGTTGTGTCTGGAGCTCATTCATTTTCTTGACTAAGGCAGTGTTGAGTGCCTTTTCATGGTTCTTCTTTGCAGTGGCTTCAACAACATCTTCCAAGCATTGTACCTGGTCCTCCACTATGATACAAAGAAGTTTGAGCTTAGAGAGAGAGGAATCAGTACTGGGGAGGTTGGTACCAGGAATTAGACTGGTAAGGGTGTCAACCGCAGTTTGTATGACATCCTGTTCTTTCTTCCTTCGCAATTCTTCCAGTCTTTCCTGTGCAAGTTTGATGCTATGCAGTAGCTCAAACTCATCTGCAAGAGTTAGATCAATAGGACTGGTGGTATCAACCTGTTTGGTTTGATCACCGGTTGCCTTAGGAGTCTGCCCTCCTTCTTTTGTTTTGATCTCTGCTTCTTTGTTCTTCTCTGCTTCCTTCTCCCCTTCTGCTCTTTTCTTATCCTCTTCTTTCTTCTTTTTCTCATCTTCTTGTTTTTTCTTTTCTTCTTGCTTCTTCCTTTCTTCTTCCTTCCTCTTGTCTTCTTCTTTCTTCTTCTCCTCTTCTTTCCTCTTCTCCTCCTCTTTCCTCTTGTTACTTCCTGCCTTGTTTTTTCCTCTTGCTTTTTCTCTGCTTTCTCTTTGTCTTGTTTCTCTTTTTCATCTTTTTCCTTGTCTTGTTTCTCTGTCTCTGCTTTTTCTTTATCCTGTTTATCTTTCTCTTTGTCAGGAGTGACATCCTCATTATCTAATGCATCCACATCAATAGTGTCAATTTGCTCTATCACTCTTTCACCTTGACTGTCAAATACTTCATCCGGTTTGCCTGATGATAGGTCAGGTTCTTGTTCAGCCTTCTTATTGGCTTCAAATACTTGGTGTATTATGATAGCAACTTTCACATGTATGTGAGTATCCTTTTCCACTTTAGAATATTTTCCTTCTAGTAGCTTGAGTCTTCTCCTTCTCACGAAGAAGATGCCTTTGTTCTTATCCATTATTTCAAATAATCCAGAATTTGAGGCATCAGGAAAGTATTGTGCAAAAAATTTCTCCCTGATTTCCTGTTCTTTTTCAATGGCAATGCATCATTTATTATCTAAAGAATTATACAAATAATCTGTTGTAACCGATCTAATCTTAGATGGCGACCAATCATTAACAGTTAAGTATTTGATGACTTCCTATTCTACTTCTTCTTTCTCACTATCAGTAAAATCATGAAAATATTCCTTTAAATCATCAAGCACTTTCCTCTTAATATTCTTTAGAGTCCTCTGACAATGTGTCATTGGCTTATAAGAGGAAATATCTATATTTATCGGTATTGAAGTTGCAGGTACATTACCAATAAAATTTGTCTTCTTGCTTGATTGCCTTGTCTTCTTTGTTTGAATTTTCGGTTCAATGTCCTCTGACTCCGGTGAGTTGGTTTTGGTTTTCCGCTTCCTCTCAAATACCTTTGTTGGAATAACCTCAGGTTTCTTCTTAGCTGGTGACATCTTGGTCACTTTCGGACTGGCAGAGGTAACCGGTGTAGATACTGATGGCACTGCTTTGTCCTTTTTCTATTTTGGTTCTTCAACCGGTGTGACCCTTTCTAAGTAGGTACCGGTTCTCTTTTTCTTAGCATCTAATGGTGAGGCAAGTAGGGTAGAGGCATACCCGATCAACATGTCATTCATTACTTCATACCCCATTGGTTCAACTACTTCCTTTCTTGGTTCCACTGCTTCCATTATGCATTCATCTATCATTATTGTGAAGAAGATGTTATCTTCATACTTTTTCACAATATCATCAGATATCCTCATTCTCTAGCTCATTTTTCGCTTGAATTCATCAAAATACTTATTCAAAACCCCATGATATGTAGTTCCCACTACTTGTAGACTTTCCTTAATTTTTTCTGGAGACCGATAGGTCAGAAGACCATTGCACATCACCTACTCCAGGGAAATAACCTTGAAAGTAGAAGAATAAACTGACTAGAAGTTGGCCAAATCTGAACCTTAGGGAATTGTCTTGTTTGATGGACTTCAGATTTAACAGCAATTGCTTTTGTAGACAGCTACATAGGTCAAATGTAGTGTCTTCCTTAATCATTCTATAAGCAACATTCACTGCAGTAGTATGGACAAAATTCATTTTGCTGGCATAGAATATCTGGTAACCAATCACCATGCAAGCATATTTCACCAGATCATCTTTAATGGTGTTGACGGTCATCGCCTGTGGGTCACTCACAGAACCAGTGAGCTTTGTCATTTCAGTTTTGGTGACCTTTCATAGAGCTGATACCTCTCCAATATTGTAGAATCCGGTGATGGCATAAATTGCTTCCGGTGTTATGTCATGCATCTGCTCGAGATACATCTTATCACCACATACTCTGCTAAGGATGATACAGATATGATCTTCTGTGAACTCTTCCAGAAAGTACATCGCATTGTGCAGTTTCATCTTCTCAAGGATACTATACTTAGGTTTGATCTTCTTATCATCCTCACAGAACAAACTTAGCTAAGAATGAATCACTAGGGATCCTAGGTCTTCCAATTTACAATCTATATACCCTGAAATGTCTTCCTCGACAATAACTCCCGCAGGTATTTGGGATACGACATTGTATTTCATTTTCTTTTGAAGAAATTCGACTGAATCTATAGGTGCACTAGAACTAGAGTGCGATGCAGAAGCCATGATAAGAAAGAAATTTGAGAAATACCTTCACAATCCGAATTTTAGGGTTTGCCAATGTCGCCCACAATACACCACTTCAGTTGCTAGATCACTGCTTAGTGTTCTTCACGTATAGACTGAAAAAGATCGTTGGATTCCTCTGCAAGATCTTTGAATTCACTTTGAATCGCTAGACGAATCGCTCTTTGTCACTCTGCTCTTGAAAATTCTTCTCTCAAAAACTGATAAGTGATAATGATGACAAAAATCCCTTTTAAACAACTCTTACCGACCATAATAAATGCATCACCGCTAGGGCACAAACCCTAATTTTGCCTTTTACCGCTTCAAATCTTCTGTCGATTGATAGGTAACATATATCGGTTAAGGTCTTTACCGATATAAATTGGGGGTTTGAAATATTTCACCGATATGTTCCCCCTAAGCTTTTCTAAGCTCAGTTTGTCGGTTCAGAGACTTCCACACTAGGTGCAGAAATAGGTTCATCCTGTGATCGTTCTTCAGATTTCTTTTTCCAAGTTTTATTCATTTCCACTTGAATGGTTTCAACATCAATCTTCCATTCTGGAGTGATCGGTATATCATCGGATAGGTTCTTTCTTAGTCTGCAAGTTCTAGTAGTGTGTCCCAGTTTGTTGCAATGATAGCATACCATTCCAGGTGTTCTCCATGGTCTGTTATTCATACTTTCATTCTTTCTTCTGCATGTTGCAGCAGTGTGACCACTACCACGATAGATCAAACAGGTTTCTCTCCAACTAGTTGCCACTTGATAACCAACTGACCTATGGTCATAGGTATTGTACCGGTTGGGATTCCGGTTCATAGGAAGTTTCGGAATAACTCCTTGAGTCCTTGGAGGATATCTCCCATTGTTGTGCAAAACTGACCTGTATTCAAATGCTCTATGCCCAAACTTGTTGCATGCATAACAGTTTCCATTGAATCTATTGGATCTAGGCTTATTGTTTAGAAAATAGGGAAAATTGTTGTAGGCCTTGCTTCTACACACATTGGTAGTATGTCCTTTGAGACAATTAAAGCAAAGAGGTTTAAATTTTTGCTTATCTTTATCCTTGGATGTCGGTTGCTTCTTTGATGCTTCATCTTTTGTTCCAGAGGTCTCACCCTCTTCATACCCAGAGAAACCAAGTCCAGTGGTATTATTTACTGGCTTTGCCGATTCCAACTTTTTTTCTAGCTTAGCAATACTCTTATTGAATTTGGCAAGTATCTCCTTTGACTCAGTAAGTTCCTTGGAAATAGCAGCATTGGATTCCATCAAGGTTGCATTCTCATAAATAGCCATGTTTAGTTCACCTTGCATTTCTTCTTTTTCCACTTTACTCTCTTGGAGATGAGCGGTAAGGGTATTGATTTCTTGCTTTAGCTTGGAGATCTCATGATCTTTGTCTTTTACCAGATCTTCAGATTTCCTTCTGTTCTCAAGCTCTTGACACATTCTGATAGTCATTCCTTCCAACTCTTTTCTCAGATTGGCTTTAGATTCATTCAATTTCTCAACTTCTTCAACTAGGGCATCCATGTCTGCTTCATCAAAAGAGCTATTTTCAGTGAGTTCCATCAGTTTCTCAACATGCTCTCTTCTTTTGGCCAAAGAGGCTTTATATTTGACTTTGAGTTCATCATAGGCTCTCTCAGTCTAAGTGAGACGATGAGTAAGTTCCCTCACACTGTATTCCCCCATATCTCCTTCCAAGTGGTTAGACTTATAGAAAGGTTGGCTTTGATACCAATTGATGAATACTAAGAGGGGGGGTGAATTAGTATACAAAAAAATACTGTAAACAAACTTTTAAATAGTTTGGCAGATAACCGGTACAACAGATTCACTAATAAACCGGTTAAGATAAATGCAAATCAAATAGAAAACAAAGAATTCACCCACATGAGCACAATCACCATAGCACAAGATGTTTGACGTGGAAACCCAAATGGGAAAAACCATGGTGAGCAGAAACTCACAAGCAACTATCTGCATAATAGAAACCAGAGTAGTTAAGGTCAAACTGGTTAAGGTCATACAATGTTCTTCACCATAATGGATCCTGTTAGGAATCTAGATCTATGTTAGGAGATAAGTCCTGTTAAAGACTACCTTGTTAAAGGATTTTAGATCCATAGTTGTGAACCACCTTGTTAGAGGATTTACAAAGGCTTTGCTAGGCCTACCCAGTTAAGGGTTTCAGACTTGTCAAAGATATTAGTAATCAACAAGTGAATGATCTAGACAATAGCACAATATGCTTGATTAGATCCTTGTCAGCTCATTGCTAATGCATTTCAGCATTACTTCAGTCTTCAATATCTCCACACTCTATCTCTTCACACAGACCTAATTTTCTCTACAATGATCACATATAACCTTTTCTATCACACATCTCTCACATGCAAACCCTAGACATGATGTCCTTATAAAGGAAACTGATTTCATGTCGGTCCAATAGAATTAGACTACAAGTTCCTAGGTTCAGTGCATCTAGACACATTTGGTAACACAACACAAAATCACTGCTAAAGTGTCGGTGGATGATAAGTCATCACACATTACAGAAATACCGGTTGGTAACTCATCACATAGCAATACCGGTTAATACAATATACCGATTACCAGTTGTCAAAAATGAAGACTGGTAGACCATAGTGTTCTGATCAAAATTTAACTACCGCTTGGGTCCTTCATACCGCTTGAGCTCCTCGTACTGCTTGGGGTCTTCATACCGCTTGAGCTCTTCAGCCAATCTATGACCGGTAAACATCTTTTGCAAAATACCGAGTCTAAAGACTATACTTTCAATAATACATAATACCAGTTGGAACAATTACTGGTTGAGCATAACTCCATCATCAAGAAAGTGTGTGTCCATCAATGCCAATCAAAACATCATCAAAATGCCAACAAAAGGTGTCCCTAGTAAGCTTCAGATGAGGAGGATAGGTCCTTGCAAAGTTTCAGCCAAGTATGGCAACAATGCATACAAAGTAGACTTACCCGATGATATGACTTTGTCACCCATTTTCAATGTGGTAGATTTGGTGCAGTATACAGGAACACTTCTAGCAGAAGATAGTAGATTTTCAAAGGTCTCTCAATCACTTTCAGACCTTCCCTTACCTGCTGCACCCATTCCCCAAGCCGAGAAGGTGTTAGATTCTAGAATTTTGAAGAAAACAAGGCATACCACCTACATGGAGCACTTGGTCAAGTGGCAGCACCTTCCAGCATCAGAGGCTACTTGGATACCTGAGGCAGACTTCTCTAAGCATGGAGTTCAATTTTCTTTGTTGCCTCAAGGAGTCACTTGACTTCTTTTCTTTGGGGGAGTATGGTGCAAGAGCACCTAGTTTTGAGCTAGTTTTGAGTCCAACTTCTATATTTTGGTGTGTTTGTTCATAGATTGGTTTGGAGTGGTGAATAAGAGTCTTCTCTTAGGTCTTTATATGTTTTTGTAATGCTTTGGTAGGTTGAATTTCCTTAAGACAATGCATTTGCTCAATTTTGGCTTGTAAGCCCTTGTAAGCCTAAAATGGCACAATCTTGCATTTTGATGAAAAATGCCTTGAATATCCTTGTTTGGAATTGGGACATGATTATGTAATGGCTTTTAGTCATCCTAGATGGTTTGGAGGAGAAAACAAAGCATGTAAGGCAAAAATACACTTTTTGGCAAAAGTTGTCAAAGTTGCTTGACAACTTTTTGCAACGTTGAGCAACTTTTTGCATTTTTGTGCTAAGGGTTGGTTAGGGAGCCGATGGAGAGTTAGTTAGGATAAAAATGGCATATAAAATCTTTGAGAATCAATGTAATAAGGTTTTTCAATGCTTGGAGTAGATTGGAATACAATTTGAGAACATTTTTGAAGTTTTACATTGCATTTTTCAAGAATTAGAGCAACAATCCGTACTTAATGGATTGATTGACTTGTTGTACCTTGCTTATTATTTTGTAAATGTTCTTGTAGAGCTCAGGAAGCAATTTGATAGGTTTATTTGCAGGTTTGAATTGAGTTTCCAATTTTGTAAGCTCTCGGCCTGAGTAAGGGTTTGAGAGGCCTAAACATGGTTCCAGCTTGAAGTCCTTTGAGTTCTTCTCAATAACCATTGGGACTTGAGCCATGGAACCTTTGTATAGTTTCTATAGATTTTATTTTCCTTTGAAGGTCATTGAAAGGCCAATGAGCATCATTTCCTAGGCGAGCTCAGCCATAGCCTGGTTAGGAAATGAATGAGATTATGCAAGTGTTTGTGGAAATGAGCAGGGTTGGAGTTGCAGAGTGTTTGGGATGAACAAGTGATGTGTGGCAGAGCATATGTGTGAATTTGAAGGGGTGGGAGATCAAGGAAGACACCTAACCCTTGGAAAAAGACCAAAACAAGCCTAAAACCACCTAAATTCATAAATTGGAAAGTACTTCCAAAAGGGTATCCTGATCAACAAAGAGTTTGTGTGGTTCTTTGGAGAAATTCTGAGAAAATCCACAAAAACCGGTTAGGTAGGGCTAATTCGGGCTCTAGGGCTATTAGGCCTAGAAAATAAGGAAAGGAAGGAGTGATGGGGAAATGAATCAAACCCTCACTCAAAACCAGCTGATTACCCTTGGAAAACATCACAAACACCTACTACAACCTCTGCAAGCATTTTTTAGGAGTTTGAGAGTGTAAGGTTGGATTTACCCTTGTGAATCTCAACCATGCCTGAGCAACCAATGAGCACATCTTGATTGGGAGCACTCTTAGAGAGTTGAGGTGACTAAAATGATTAAGAGACCAAATGAAAAATGAATGAAGCCTGCTAGGACAACACTTGATTTCCCTTAAACAAGGAATTATCTCTCTTTGAGTATACCTCCCCATCGCATACCCTACCGACGCAATCTCTCAAGTGCCTTGAGTCCAAAAAATTGTCAAACTTTGATGGACTATTTCTTCCAATCCAAGACTCATATGATCGATCTATTTGAATCTGTGGGGTTGCGTGAGACTCCTTTACAATAACCTATCTTGGTTTTTGACAAATCGGAGCGATTTTCAATTGGTAGCATTTTTTTGCCTACTGCAAAAACCATCAGTTGCATGCAATGCAAAATTGCAAGATAGGCTACAATTGATTATGTTCGTCATGTGCACAAACTAATGTCATGAGCCTATTTGGGTGGACAGGTTTACGCTAGGACTGCTCCTCTCATGCATCCCAAAGTGTCGGAACATCGAGAGTCATACCCTACCGGTGCGGTGTACAAGTTGCTTGACAACGTTTTTGACAATAATGACAATTTTTGCTCAAATTGTATCTAGACTCAATCTATGACCCTTGTGACCTGATAATGACTCAAATAATTATCCATGATTATACAAGAATCAAGAATGTTCATGATTGACCTTATCACATCACATAAACTCAAAACATAGTCACATAACATAGACACAAAAAATAGTCATAAAATTTAGTTTGAGTCATATCCAAATAGTGTTTGGCATGTGGCTCATGATTAGTAGACTTGATTCGCATTCTAACAACATCTCTTTGGTTGGGAAAACTCTTGTGTTGTCATGCCAAAAAAATTCAATTAATGTTCTTAGTGCATCAACAACAACCTTCTCTTTGTGTGGTAGTCTACCCAAGAATGACCAAAGAGAATTATTGTTAGGTTCCTCTATTTTTTCTCGCCTCTATAATGCTTTACTTAATGTTGTTCTACTAACGTTTAATGACTTACTTGTTTTTCTTATCAAATGATCTTTTTTTATTTTCTTGCTCATTATGGTTGATGTAATGACACGTCGAGTAACATTAGAATCTTTAGTACGTGATTTTGAACCAATAGCTTGATATGCATCAAATAGATTTCTCACAATAGTTCTTTCATTGTTACTTTCAGATGATCTTAGCCCTAGAATTTTCATTGTCTCTCTAAAATTCAAATTTTTAATCATTTGAACAATTAATTGACATCTTGTGGTTTGATTTAAGTTTTCAAAATAGTTTTGTCATATTCTTTAACCATTCTCCTACAAGTTCATTCATTCATTTTATCGAGCATTGGCTTCAATATATTCTCATCAATGTCAATTAGATACTTTGGTTTCCTACGAATGATTCTAGGAGGTATTAATATTGGTGCATTGTGTACATTCAATTCATCAAATAGAGAAGGTGTATGTTCATCATTTAATTGATTATTCAATGTGGTATCTTCTTCAATTGCATTAGGTTCATACGGTAAATCAAATGTCTCTTCTTCAATTGCATTAGGTGCATTTTGTTCATTTCATAAATCGAATTGAGATGTTGAGGATGACATACCTTCTTCTCTCATTGTTCTTATGTCACGTAATTTCTTCATATGTTGCCTTTGTCTTTCCTTTTCAGCCTCTCGTTGTTACATCGTTTCCTCACTTGTTCTTTCCCATGGTTGATATCGGTTGTCCTAAATAGAATCATATTACATATATATGTAAAAAAAAGTTCATAAAGAAATAAATAACCATAAATATGCATCTTATCATTATTTGTTTGAATCAAAACTATTAAACAATCACAATAATATTGACAAAACTAATAAGAACAATTCAATCATTTGAAATCATGCAAAAACAAAAAATTCACTTACTTCTATGTATAAAACAGTGATAGAAGTGCAGACACAATTGCAGTGGGGCCTTCAATGACCTAAAAAAAAAATTTGGAGGTTGTTGAGGCTCTTGGGCAAATAAAACTATGTCTCAGTACCGCGTACGCACTATATTAATAACCATGTGCACGTTGTTAGTCCTTAAAATGTTGGCAAGCCCAATGATATTTTTTTTCCACCATGTACTAATAATTAGCGCGTACATGCTCCTACGCCTTAAAAATGTTAAGGCAGGGCAGCGAACTAATTGGCTCAGTACCCTGTACGCACTCCTACACTTTAAAAATGTTATGGCAGGGCAATGAACTAATAGGCTCAGTACCCCGTACGTGCTATTTGTAGTAAAGAAAATGTGGAGGAAAAGGGGGAGAGAGAGAGAGAGAGAGAGAGAGAGAGAGAGAGAGAGAGAGAGAGAGAGAGAGAGAGAGAGAGAGAGAGAGAAGGGGGAAGGGGGAAGGGAGAGAGAGGAGGGGGGAGGGAGGAAGGGACAGAAGGGGTATGGACGAAGGGAGAAGGGGAGAGAGAGAGAGAGAGAGAGAGAGAGAGAGAGAGAGAGAGAGAGAGAGGGGAGGGAGGGGCAAAGGATGGAGAGAAGAAGGGGTGTGGAGGAGATAGATGGAATGGGAGAGAGATACACCTAAGAGAGGAGAGTGAGATAGATAGAGACTGAGAAGGAGAGAGGGAGAGAAGGGGTATGGAGGAAGGGAGAAGGGGAGAGAGGGAGAGAGAGGTAGTGGGAGGGATAGAGATAGAGAGAGAGAGAGAGAGAGAGAGAGAGAGAGAGAGAGAGAGAGAGAGAGAGAGAGAGGAGGAACAAATAGAAGAAGGGGTATGGAGGAGAGGGATGGAATGGGAAAGAGCTACACCTAAGAGAGGAGAGTGAGATAGATAGATAGATATTGAGAGGGAGAGACAAGAGATAAATGAGAGAGAGAGAGAGAGCGACACAAAGAAGGGGAATCAAAGAGAGAGAGAGGGGAGAAAGGGGGAGGGAGAGATAAGGAGGGGGAGGGAGGGAGGGAGGGAGAGAAGAAGGGGTGTGGAGGAAGATAGAAGGGAATAGAATCAACTCTCTCTCTCTCTCTCATTCATTATCTCTGAAGTCTCTCCCTCTCTCCTCCCCCTCCCTCTCCCTTTCTCATTACCTCTCTTTCTCTCCTCCCCCTCCCTCTCTCACTTTCTCATTACCATATGAGCCCTTAGCACACCATACGACCCATAATGACACCAAATGGTGTTCTAAGGGGTCATAGAATACTATATGACCTCTTAGGACACCATACGACCCATAACGACACCATATGGAGTCCTAAGGGGTCAAATCATGTCCTAAGGGGTCGTAGGAGACCATATGACCCCTTAGGAAACCATATATGGTTTCCTAAGGGGTCATATGGTCTCCTACGACCCCTTAGGACACCATTTGACCCCTTGGCACTCCATATGGTGTCATTATGGGTTGTATGGTGTACTCTCTCTCTCTCTCTCTCTCTCTCTCTCTCTCTCTCTCTCTCTCTCTCTCTCTCTCTCTCTTTGAGTCCCCTTCTTTGTGTCACTCTCTATCTCTATCTCTCCTCTATTTCCCTCTCTCTCTCCCCCTCCCTTTCCCTTTCTCTATCTTTGTTCCCCCCCCTCTCTCTCTCTCTCCAACTCTCTTTCTCTCATTTTATCTCTTGTCTCTCCCTTTCAGTCTCTATCTATCTATCTCACTCTCCTCCTCTCTTAGGTGTATCTCTCTCCCATTCCATCCCTCTCCTCCCCCTCTCTCCCTCTCTAGTGTCATATGGTATTCCTAGGGATCATATGGTATCCTAGGGATCCATGCATGTGTCCTAAGGGGTCATAGGACACCATATGACCCATAATGACACATAAGAGGTCATATGGAGTCCTAAGGGGTCATAGGACACCATATGACCCATAATAACACATAAGAGGTCATATGGAGTCCTAAGGGGTCATAGGACACCATAGGACACCATACAACCCATAACGACACCATATGGAGTCCTAAGGGGTTGCAAGAGACCATGTGACCCCTGAGGACACCATATGAACCTTAATGACACCATATGGTGTCCTAAGGGGTCATAAGGTGTCCTAGGGGTCATAGGACACCATAAGACACATAACGACACCATATGTTGTCCTAAGGGGTCATAAGACACCATATGACCCTTAGAACACAATATGACCCCTAACAACATCTAAGGGGTCATAGGGTGTCCTAAGGGGTCATAGGACACTATATGATCCCTTAGCACACCATAGGACCTATAACGACACCAAATAGTGTCCTAAGGGGTCATAGAACACCATATGACCCTTTAGGACACTATATGGTGTTGTTATGGGTCGTATGGTGTCCTGAGAGGTCATATGGCATCCAATGACCCCTTAGGACACCATATGGTGTCGTTATGGGTTGTATGGTGTCTTAAGGGGTCATACGGTGTCCTAAGGGGTCATAGGACACTATATGACCTCTAATGACACCTAAGG
Source organism: Cryptomeria japonica (assembly GCF_030272615.1). Classification (NCBI taxonomy): domain Eukaryota; kingdom Viridiplantae; phylum Streptophyta; class Pinopsida; order Cupressales; family Cupressaceae; genus Cryptomeria; species Cryptomeria japonica. Next base: position 494,505,116 of record NC_081406.1, on the reverse strand, counting down.
TGTCATATGGTGGCTAATAAAATGATATATTATTTAGTTAGGAATAGCATATACAATAGAACATCGGTAGTTTAGTTTTGATATAGCTAAGTTAGACCATTGTCAGCATAAGAGAGACTCCAGGCAAACAAACAATGAGGCTTCGCTAAAATGAAATTGTAAGATCTTGATCTAACCCTAAGAGCACATAATAAAAATCAAAGAGGAAGTTGCAGACAAGAAATAAATTCACTTACTTCTGTAGAAGTGTAGACACAGTTGTAGTGGGGTATGGAGGGAGGGAGGGAAACAAGAAGAGAGAGAGGGATGGGGTATGGAGGAAGGGAGAAGGGGAGAGGGAGAGAGAGGGAGAGAGAGGAGGACAAAGGGAGAGGGAGGTAGAGAGAGAGAGGCACCTTGTACGAGCTTTAGAGGGGGAGACAATACATTTATATGTGTGTGTATATATGCTTAATATATTATATATTATTATATACATATATATATATATATAAATATTATATATATATTATATATTATATGTATATACACATATTATATATACAATATCATACTATACACAATCCCAAAATTTAAACAAACGTAACGCATACGTGCTTTTTATAATAAAAATTGTGTGTACATGTTGTTTATAGTTAAGATAGAGCGTACACGCTTTTTATACCATAATTACCTCGTATGCGCTTTTTATACCATAGGTACCTCGTACACGCTTTTGACTGTTTAGGCTTGGAAATAGGCCTGGATAACAAAGCTACAATTTGGAAGTTTGATTTCCCTCCATTTCCCTCCTTTTTGACATGTTTTATTTTATCAACATGGTTTCTTGACTTTGTCATCATCAGGTTTACACTTCATCAAGTGGGTATTTCTAAAATTGCCACCATATTATTATTGAATTTCTTTCACCAGTGTCTCCATAGTTCTCACAGACATAGGTGCACCATTTTTTTAATAACTTTTGATATACTTATCCAAATTTTAAAAACTTTATATATTATTGTAGTGCACTTGATTATTTAAAATTTAAAAAAAAATTGTATTTTCGATTTGTTTAGTGCAACTTATGCTTTGCGCATGAACAAGTACCTAATTTTTAGGATGTGCTCGATTGGAAAAATCATTAAAAAAAAATACTCAACAAAAAATTACATATCTTCTAGTGCTCACTCTTCACTATCCTTCTGCCAAAGGATTTGTCAAAATACTAAATCTAACTATGACTTTTTTGATGCGCACGTTAGACACTGTTATGTTTTTCAGAAGAAGAAAAAAATCAAGGTCTATTTTTCATGCACGAAAGATTTGACCCCCTTAATCTTATCCAATTTTGAAAAAGTTTAGTATTTTGGAAACTAGATTTAGATTACTACAATATTTGTTGTTTGATTATCTTCATATCTTGAGTGGATGACTTTCAAATTTTGCCTCCAAGTTCAGGTTCACCTGATTTTAGAAAAAAAGTGTTCACTTATGCCCCCCTTTTTTACCACCATCTTTGTGCACTTACCCTCCTCTCCTCTATATAAGTTTACAGATGGGTTAGAGCAATATGAGGCTACCTGCGAGAGGCACCTGCAAAATGAGACGTACATACCCTACCCCCTTGTGGAATTTATGAAAGTTATTAATAGATTGTAAACATTTGTTATAGGTAAATATAATATACTATTCTAATTTATAATAATATATTATTTTATAATATTTATTATAATAATATAAATTGATTTAGAATATATTAAAAAGATAAGGTATACTTTTTCTAATTTTTAAAATATTTTGATATGAATTTTTAAATTAGTTTCTATTTTTTATTTACATTTAGAAACTTGTCATAATAGATAATATTTAATATTTTGATATTTATTATTAATAATTTAAACTAATTATCATAATATACGAGAATACATGTACGAGTACAAGAATATTCCTTTAGGGTTAAGGTTATTCTTTGTTAGCCGACTTTGTATGTTGCCCTAAAATTGCATGTTATAAGCAGCTGGAATGCATAAGGCATTGTAATGGTGTTGTACTGATTTACTAGATAATAAGAAAAGATTGGACGATTGTGTTATGTGGATGTAGCCCATCTTGGGTGAATTGCGTTAAATCTCTATGTTATTTTGTGTTGTGTTTTTCTTCATCTTTTGTGTATTTGAATCTGCATATAATTGTTAATTTGTATTTGCTCCAGATCTACTTAAACCCTAATAGGTTCTCACACTGGGAGCTTTGGGAGTGGATAGGATCCTAGTTTCTAAATTGTGGAAGAGAGTTTATGATTTCATAAATCATTGGGTAGACAAATTAAATGATTACTCAAGTTAAATATATTCTAGCTAGAAATGGATTTCCCATAAGATTTGCACCTTCATAGGGGGAATCTTGAACATATTATATGGAGATATAAAAGTAACTTTTAGTTAACTTAGCCGAGTCTAAATTAAGTAATTATGCAATTTTAACATCTGTAACAAATGTTAGAGATTTCTCATCTCTAGAAAGAATAGTCATAGACCTTAAGTATGGGTTACTAAGAAATGAGATTTTTGGAAAAACATTTTCTTATTTTGAATCTAAAGTAGATTATTTTAATTTGGATAGTAGTTTTCAAAATTTTACAAATTTAGGTAAGGCTTTGTTATAGAATAGCAATGAATGTTAGAAAACATACCACCCTTGTCCTATCTTTTGAAGAACATACATCTTATCATTGTAGGAATTACCTTAGGAAAAATGAATAGTTAACTAATAGATTCAAGTCAGTGAACTCGTCTTAACAAAATTTAGTTTAGTTTTGTGTTAATAAGGAACCTCACACCTTATTTTGTGTTCTTTGTTCTTAGGCTAGTAACCTATGTTTGGGTAGACACTTATGTCTAGACATATAAAAGCTTTGGTATATTTATGCATTTCGTTGGACATGGATTTAGTAGTATGTAAGATTCTTCTAGAAAAAATCTTTAAAGATAAAATACAACAAACAAACTAGGATTGAGGTTAAGGTTCTAGCTTCCTTGTTAGTATAATAGAATCATGGGTGTTATCAAGTTAGATTACAAATAAGTGAAATGAAATAGCTATTTTAGAACACGAATGGAGTCTTATGTTAAATAATTTCTATGTGCTAGTTCATTTTCAATCATGCCACTTTAAATGTAAATTTTCCCAATCCAATGAATTAAGGTGCTATGTATCTAATTGTGTGATTTAATTGAGTTTAAGTACTTTAAAATATTTTGTCTTAATTGAATTCTAGACAAATGTCCTTGAAATTATTAAGTAGTGTGGAGTAGCCTTGGATTTTGGTAATGCATTAATTGGGATATGAAACAAAATTTAGTAGTTACATGTAAATAGTCAAATATATTAAATTGCATTAGTGTTGTGTGTCGTTCTTGCTTATAAGTGATATCTATAACAAATTATTTGTATAACCATGATGAATAAGTTAGGAAAAGTAGAAAGCGAAAACTTATCTTTTGTTTTGTTCAATGCATTATTTTATTCCAATAATAAGAGTTAAAAGTAATCAATATTATCATTAAGGATAGATTATTGTTTTCTTTGAAAGATGGAACTTAAAGTGTGTCCTTGTAATGAAACATTAGTTATTATTAGAAAAGTACACGGAGGCTTCACTTAGTGAACCTGGGTTATATCACATGTGTTCATGGCATACTAAAGAATCTCCCTATTTTAAAAAAGTATTGCCCTAAATTTCTTTTTTGTCATCCCCTCCCAATACACAACATGAATTAAAAGCCCCCCTATTTTCACGATATATTGCATTTTTCATAGCGCGGATTTAAAAAACCCCTATTCTCACTGATAGGTAATAGATTGTACCCTCATTTTTGGGATATTAAACCCCCCAATATGAACCCACGTGATATGGTATTGCCTAGTCAGTGAAGCCCCCGTGGAAAAGTAGTGATCCCATTACTTTATTTTGAATCTAGGATTTAATAAACCTATTGATGTCAAGATTGAAAAAACTTATTATAGTCATAGAAAAAAAGTAATTTTAACCCTATAAATAGCTCTCTTTTCTTATTTGTTGAAGTAGACTCATTTCTATAGTAATGGAAAAACTCACTAAAACATAGTAGGACCATGCAAGTACTGATCAATGTTATAACCATAATTGTTAAGATGCATGAATAAGTACAAATGTCTACAACAGATATTGGTTTTACGATCATGGTATAGTATACAAATAGTAATAAATGTCTATGTTGCATATTGTGGAGTAAACTAGTATGCTTCTAGAATCCTCTTATGCTCTGCCATGTGAGCAACCAATAATCGTGATGTTACTACCGTCAATGCATGTTATAAGGTAACTCATTTGAGGTATAATTTATGTAGGTAACAAATGAGAAATTGCACATTTATACTCTTCTTGAGATATTTTTTTTACTTGTGTTATGGATAAATCCATTAAGTTGGGTTGTTATGTATGATACTAGTTTCTCCTATGATGTTGTGCTATGTTAGTATTTCTCCTAGTGTTAACCCCCCCTTATTGGAGGAGGTCCCACTAACGTAAATAGGTGTTAAGAGGAGAGTGATGACCTCCCTTTTGAGATAACCTTTGCTAGGGTGAGGTGAGCTACTGTGTGCCCCATATCATGTCTAGGGTAAGGTGTGGCACCACATGGCCCTCGTGGTCAAATCAGAGTATTGTCCCCTATCTCCTGCTTTTATGGATCCAATGGTGATCCATATGTGGATACCTATCTTTGGATAACCATATTCCATGGATTGAGGATGAACCTTGAGGTTCCATAGTTTGGATCGAATTCTACTTTGGTTAACACAGTGGATTGATCAATGATATGACTAATTCAAGCATTTACAACATTTGGATTCTCTTCATCACCAAGATCTTCTAGCTACATTTATAGAGATATGTAATAGTGTCTTAAAATGGGTTTGGGAGAGAAATCTATGGTGATATCTGTGTGTGTGAAAAGTGGACCTGTATCTGTATCTGCAATACACAACACTTCAATCAAGTCATTACATCCATGGTTAGTCAGATATAATCAATGAATATTAAACCATAACAAATCGACCCATTGCCTTCTAAAAGATGCGAGTATATGATTGCTCTCAAATTATAAGCAATACCAGTGACTAGACAACATCAAGAGGAAGGATTTAATCTATATGAGCATGATGAATGCTAGATGTATGCAATATTAATCTAACAAGATTTTTGCAATATTAAGCTAAATGATTTAATCAATATGAAACAATAAATATGCAATATATCAATGAGTCTAGAGAAAAAATAGTATAATAACAATATATTCTCCAGCCTCTCTTTGAATGAGAGATGAGCCTGAATTTATATAAAATTCAGAAAGAAACCAATGGCTAAGATCAACTGATGATGAGCGGTCAAGATTTTCCAAGAGGAAGCACAATCCAGGTGAATTGATGTGATTGGATGCTTTTCTCAGTTTTAAAGGAAATTGAACTAAAATTAAGATTAAATCAAGAAAAACCTTATTTAAAGGAAATTGAACTAAAATTAAGATAAAATCAGGAAAAAACTGATTTATTATCTATTTCATTCAATTTTAATATTTAATTGTTTTAATTGCTTTCTTTGAGATTACTTATCAATTTTTAATTTATTTTTTCAAGATTGTCTCCAATTGATTTCTTTTCTCAATTAATTCCTTTCTTGGTCAATTAATTCCTTTTTTTTATTTATTTCCATTTTTTAAGATTTGTGCTCATAATTTCCGATTCCTCTTTCTTGATTTGTTTCCTTTTTTGAAGATTTATGGCAATTTGATTTATTTAATTAAATTAATTCCTCTTTTTGATGATTTAATGGCAAATTGATTTATTTAATTGAATATGCTAAGATATTTAATTAAAATAAATAAGATAATTGTTTAAAATGATTTACTTGGAATGATTTAATTAATTAAATAAATATTTATTTAATATTGAGTGATTGATTTTTCCATGTGACATTTGATGATTTTAGGAATTAATTGTGTGCTCAAGATTGATTTAATTACCTTTGGTTAGGACTTTGGTGACGTTGTCGAGATTAGGGGCTCATGGTTTAGATGACCATTTTTAGGGTATTATAATATCAATTACAAAATTGTACACAAACGGGATCGATTAAATTTTTTGACAACTTGGCATATATATAGAAAGATAAGAAACTTGAATTGATACACTAGAACAATTCAAAGAAACTAGTACTTGTAGTATGGTTAAGATGACAAAATGACATTCATTATGGATATGGTGTGGCGGTGGTTTTATTGTGGGGTATTGTAGGCATGTGGCTTGTGGACATGATTTTGGCTTTATATCTATTCTATGTGGCTTGAGGCCACCATGTTTTTGATTAAGTGAAAAGCAGGTTTTGAAGGGGCCCCAAAACCCTTTTACAGAGAGATAATCAAAAGATAAGACATTAAAGACCAGCTAGAAAGAGAAAAACACGAAAAAGAGACAACTGGCTAAGACAAAAAGCCAGCAAGAAGCCAAAAGAAGCAAAGGGACAGCATAGAAACAACTAAGGGACAACCACGAGCAACAGACCTAAGAAAGGTTTATGATAAGCTCCATTGCTTCTTGCTCTAGCTGGGCCATAGAGGCAGCAACGCTCTATAGTTCCTCCAGCTCCTTGGCATGCTAGGTCATCTTCCTAGTACTTGTTCGAGTTATTTTGTCGTGACTAATAGTCCCCCCTTCAAGAGTCAGAACCTTATCCTCGGTATTATCAATTTTTTTTTCCTGATGGATCTATTCTAGTTTGCTAATCATCACACTGAAGCTATCAACAGAGGCTTTCCGAATTTTTAGCTTTGTTCTCCAATTTTCTTCAAGGTGTTCTCATGATTGAGTGCCCGCTTCTCCAGATCATTGAATCTAGCCTCCACAACCTTAAATTGAGAGCCATACGCACCAGTGATAGCCTCTGCATCGCTTATGGCTTTTGTTAATTCATTCAGGTAGTTAGGCACGATACTGAGCTTGCTTGTTCCAACAACTTCTAAGGTATCCACTTTCCTAGATGAATCCTCTTGTTAACTATTATTTATATAGGCCACCATATTTTTGCTAGCTATTATTTATATTTTTGTGGTTTGGGACCACTATTCCCCTCCTCCCTTTGGTGGCTATAGTAAAGCCACATAGTAAATGTGATATGTAAAGTTTGTGATTATGAGTATCACTAGTAGAAATATGGCAAATAAATGACCAGGTGACTGAAACTTTTAGTCACATCTAGTAAAAATGACCAAATTCTAGTCATTTTTTGCAACACAACTATAAATGACTAATTTGGTTATTGGGTAAGAAATGCAACTAAATAATTAGTCACACAAATAAAAATGACTAAATAAATGACTATTACTCCTTTACACTACTAGTCACAAAAATAAATGTACAACATTTAAGGTTATAATTAATTTTGAAATAAATTTAATTAAATTTACAATACTTAATAGTTTGACATAAATTTAATTGAAAAATAATAATAATAATAATTAACAATTTAAATTCGATGACAATTTTTATTATTTATCTCAACTATTAGAGCTAAGATTAGGGTTATTATTAAGCTAGAATTTAAATCAAGGTTATGATTATTTTTTCATAAATTTATGTTAAATAATATAATTTTACAATAATAATAATTAACAATCATGTCTGTGAGTAATTTAAATTTGTACAGTAATTTAATTAAATTTTACTAATTTTTAAAATTGGAAGGTAATTTCAATTACTTAAAGTGATAAATAATATTGTGGTTTCTATTTTCATCATGGTTTTTGTACTTCATAAAATATTTTTAAATTTGATTTTATAGTATATACAAGTTTTAAATTGTAAAATTTATATTTAACTTATATAATTTTATTTATCGTAGAAATTTATTTTTAGATGTTCATTTTAATTTATTAAAAAATATAATAAATAAATAAAAAGATCACAAAATAGATGTTCTACTAGAAAAACTATTTTTTGTGACAGAACAAAAATAGATAGTATAAGTGATACCACCTAATTGTAACCATAACCATAAACTTAACTATAACCATAACCATAAGCTTAATACTAATTTTATCTCTATTCATAACCTTAACCCTAAACCTAATCAAAATCGTAACCCTAACCCTATTCTATCTCTATCCATAACACAAACCCTTATCTTAATCTTATCCTTAACTAGGGCACTAACTTTAACTATAACCCTAAACCAATCCCCAACCCTTACTTTAATGTTAACCCTAACCCTAAGTATATGTTTAACCATAACCCTTATCCTAATCCTAACTCTAAATCTAACCATATCCTTGACCCTAATTCTTCTCTAATTCTAATTATGTTAATCTTCAACAATTATCTTTAAATTGATATCTCTCAACATGTACTTATATAAAAAAATTTAAATATAGGTACGCTAGTTCTTATCATATTTTAAAATTCCAAACATACTTATACTCAATTTCTCATCCAAAATCATTTGAAATGAAAAAAAATGACCACTTAGAGTTCCCTTCTTTTAGTCTCAAATTTCTATGCACTTACCTCTTATAGTATAATTATATAAAGGTTCGTTAGTCCTCAAACTTAAAGTGAAAATATATTCTATAAATATAACACTTTTTTCTAATTTTTTCCCTCCCATCTTATGTAGCAAATATTATAGTAATTTCAATCAATGAATCATCTCTACTCTTACACCATTCATTCTAATCAATAATTGGCAAAATAATTAACATATCCCTTCTCTAATATTTACTCAAAACTCTTTTTTAAACTTCTACATGTTTTTTATCATCTTAGCATCATGAAGTGCAATTCTACAATAGAAAGAGTAATGGTAATATCATATCAAGTTTCATTTTATATTTTATATTAAATTAAAAGACAAAAATATTTTATGAAATTGAGACTCCTTCATGGAAAAATCTGTATTTGCGTAAAGATAATTTGCTCAAACATATTGCCTTCCACATACCTTGCTCCTTGAATAAGCTCAAACTATGGCAATATAAAATGAACCAAGTTGATTATTAAATAAAAATACTTCTAAATAACTTGTAAAAAAGATATTACAATTTGATTTTCTAAATTAAAACTTTGTAAATATCATTAGATGAAATAAAAGAAACTACTACTTATCCTATTTAAGAAAAACACAACTCTTATATCACTAGACAACTCTAAATTAATTGCATACATGTCTGAATTTTCTACAAATATTATTGATAAAAAAAAATTCAATCTTCTTTCAAGAACAATATAAATAATCATATTTCTAATAAAAACAATTACATTACAAATATTACATCTATATTTAAACATATTCATATAACTAATTTAATTAAATACATAAAATAAAACCTTTTTTCCTAAATTGATTTTATATAATATACATAATATAATTTACAATATTTAAAAAATCTATTTTCCCCATAAATTATCCTCTCTTTATAATTACTCAAATCTATAAATTTACTATTATCGACCCTCGCAACATATATGACATACTTTTCCCAAAAGTTGCACTACTTCAAAGAAAGCATCCACGACTCTCTTTTCCTCACCCATCGCTAGCACTCCCATCTCTACACAATCAACTTCTATCGGACCTTCACCTTCCCGTCGGGTTGAATACAGGCAGAACGAAACTTTGGTTCGCACAGGGACAGATCCTGTGAAAACAACTATGTATACCCATTTTCCTTCATTCACACGCACTCTACCAGGCATATCATCCAAGTATAGATCGATGGCATTGGAAGGAGAATCTATAACAAGGCATATCATCTCTGCCTCGTTGGTAGAACGCTCTTTCACAAACTTATACCGCCAAAAACGCCTACTAGTCCTCTGCCGGTCGAACGAGTCAACCGAAGTGAGAGCAGGAAAGGCCAAAGACTTGATAATTGCCTCCACGCCAGGCGCTGTCCTACAACTTATTACACATTCCTTTGGCCATTTCTGCAATAAAGTATACAATGTAGTCAACAACTAAACACTTATTACATAATAGTAAGCTCAATTATCTAAAAACTATTGTTACCTCTCTATTTAAGGTTTGAAGGAAAGCTTCAAATGCTGATATGTCACATGCTGCTGTGAGGCTTACACTCTGCAAACTCTCCATACCCTTCAGACATTCTAAGACAGGCACCTTGCTGCAAGCTTCTCCATTTGATATCTGCAAGCGTCTGCAATTTTGTAATCCTTTTATTTTCCTGAGCTTCCCACACTCGTTTATACTCGACGTCTGCACGGGACCACATGAATTAAGGCTTATGCTTTCCAACTTTGGACATCTGTCCAAATATATGTAGCTGACTGATGTTGGCAAACAATCCATCTCTACTAAGTCTTGATTGTGAGAAAGATGTAGAGTTTCCAGACTGGGGCAACATTGTTGAGAGATGGATATCCTAGACACAGGACAGTAACCTACTGCCATTGATGTGAGGCTACTAAATGAAGAAAAGCACCCCGGCTGAATAACCAATTCTGTGTGCTCAAGGCAACCGGAAAGTTTCAGAAGACCAAGGCTAGTAAGCTGTGCAAGTGTTTCCGTTGGGATCATCAACCCATTGCATTTCCACAACTTTAGAGTCCGCAATTTTGTCAAATCGCCGAACTTGCCGGGCAGCGATTTTAGCGTATGACATCCGCTTAAGTCGAGAGACTTCAACGATTGGAGGTGGCCAAAATCTTCTGGTAGACCTTCGATCCCACTGCATCCTTCCAAAATTAGATACTCCAGACTTGTCAAATCGCCGAACTTGCTGGGCAGCGATTTTAGCGTATGACATCCGCTTAAGTGGAGAGACTTCAACGATTGGAGGTGCCCAAACTCTTCTGGTAGACCTTCGATCCCACTGCATCCTTCCAAAATTAGATACTCCAGACTTGTCAAATCGCCGAACTTGCTGGGCAGCGATTTTAACGTATGACATCCGCTTAAGTGGAGAGACTTCAACGATTGGAGGTGGCCAAACTCTTCTGGTAGACCTTCGATCCCACTGCATCCTTCCAAAATTAGATACTCCAGACTTGTCAAATCGCCGAACTTGCTGGGCAGCGATTTTAGCGTATGACATCCGCTTAAGTGGAGAGACTTCAACGATTGGAGGTGCCCAAACTCTTCTGGTAGACCTTCGATCCCACTGCATCCTTGCAAAATTAGATACTCCAGACTTGTCAAATCGCCGAACTTGCTGGGCAGCGTTTTTAGCGTATGACATCCGCTTAAGTGGAGAGACTTCAACGATTGGAGGTGGCCAAACTCTTCTGGTAGACCTTCGATCCCACTGCATCCTTGCAAAATTAGATACTCCAGACTTGTCAAATCGCCGAACTTGCTGGGCAGCGATCTTAGCTTATGACATCCGCTTAAGTTGAGAGACTTCAACGATTGGAGTTGGCCAAACTCTTCTGGTAGACCTTCGATCCCACTGCATCTACCCAAATTTAGACGCTTCAGATTTGACAAATCGCTCAATTTGCAAGGCAGCGATCTTAGCTTATGACATCCGCTTAAGTTGAGAGACTTCAACGATTGGAGGTGGCCAAACTCTTCTGGTAGACCTTCGATCCCACTGCATCCTTCCAAAATTAGATACTCCAGACTTGTCAAATCGCCGAACTTGCTGGGCAGCGATCTTAGCTTATGACATCCACTTAAGTTGAGAGACTTCAACGATTGGAGGTGGCCAAACTCTTCTGGTAGACCTTCGATCCCACTGCATCTACCCAAATTTAGACGCTTCAGATTTGACAAATCGCTCAATTTGCAAGGCAGCGATCTTAGCTTATGACATCCATTCAAGTCGAGCAAATTCAGCGATTGGAGACGGCCAAACTCTGCTGGTAGAACTTCGATCTCTTTGCAATAGTGCATACGTAGCTCCCTCAGATTTGTCAAATTGCCAAACTTGCTAGGCAGTGCTTTTAGCTTATGACATACATTTATGTTGAGAAACTCCAGCGACTGGAGACGGCAAAACCCGTCTGGCAGAACTTCGATCCCACTGCATCCTTCCAAAACTAGACGTCGCAGATTTGTCAAATTACCGAACTTGCTGGGCAAAGATTTGAGCTTACGGCATCCACCTAACTCGAGGCACTCCAGCGATTGGAGAAGGCAAAACTCCTCCGGCAGACCTTCGATAGGAGCTCCATCGGAATGCAAGGATATTTTTTTCAAATCCTTTAGAAACCTTATTGATCTTGGAAATCGCAGGAAACTTCCGGTATGAATGATTTTCAGCACAATCAGCTGCACAGGAGGCTGCAACCACGTTCCTTTTTAATTAGGCAAGTCCGTTCAACAACTAAAAGAGATCTTTAAGGTATAATTCCATTAATAACAGAAAAGAGAAGAAAGATGCTTACATCGGCCTCCTCGCTCCACAATTCTTCTAATTTAGAAGCCTTACGAAGCTCTAAAACTCTCAACTTCTTCATGGGAATCCATGACGGAAGAGCTGTATGCGGAAAGTTGCCCCATCGCAGCCAGATAAGTGGTTCTGCTACTGTTGCCAATTCTTCTGTAAAATAATTATTTTTCACATCCAGGATTTCTAAACGCCGCTTAGAAATATTGGATCCCCTCACAAGATTCATAGCATCTTCATAAAATTCATCTGTTTCTGCTTTAATTCCCCGGATAAGCACAATTTGCTAAATGGAAAAAAATAATAAATCAGCAAGCATATAAAGCAATTCATGTATGAACATTTTACTTATTGAAATATTGTATAACATAAAAAAACATGATAGTAAACACACCTCCCCCTGTTCCTCAATGTGGTCAATTTGCTTCCGTGACCAAAGTCGGTACGGTGGCCTTGTCTCTGCAATTTGTCTTCCCAGATCTCTCAGCTGATCATGCATTCTGATGCACTTGCTCTCATTTACGTCAACCAAACACTTGTTCACAAGTTTTTTTAAACTACACAGCCCACTCCATCCGGACCCATCCCACAATGTGATGACCGAATCTGTTTCTGTTTCGGTTCCTGTAAAGAAGCAAGATATGTCTAAAAATACCTCCTGGGCTTCCTTATTTAGTGCATCAAAGCTCACTTTCAGCACACTTTCAATTTCTTCTGGCAGTATTCTAGAGAGTTGGTTTAGTTGATCATCCCAAAATTCCTTGGACTCTCCACGCACAAGTCGTCCTAATACCTTGAGGGACAATGGCAATCCCTGACAGACTTCCAAAAACTTTTGAACAAGATATTCAAATTCATTTATTGGAGAGAGTTGCCCTAAAGCGTTCCAGCAAAAGAGTTCCATGGCATGCTCGGTATTTAATCCCTTCATCTTATAAATGCAATCAGAAGGAATTCCCCATGATGTGAGTATACCGGAATCTCGACTTGTAATTACAATTATACTATTTTGGTTAAGATTGTCTTTTACTGGCAGGAGAGAATCCAATTGCTTTAGATCATTTACATCATCTAAGATAATAAATATCTGAACAGAACTCAAATACTCTGCTAGGATTGCTTTTCCTTCTTCCATACTAGCAAGTGATGTGTATTCTGGGCCAACAATGTCTCCAAACATTTTTTCCTGTTTCTTATACAAATTTTTATTAGATGTATCTTGCAGGCTAACAAAACTATATTTATAGAAAGACTGTTTCTTCTTGTTGTAGTAGTGTTTTGCCAATGTGGTTTTTCCACTCCCACCCATACCTGTTATCCCCACAATTTTTACATCTTTTGAAATCTTTACACTTCTTTCAAAATCTTGTAAGATTTCATCTAGACCCACAGGATGTTCAGCCACCACAAATGAATACCTTTTAGAATGTTCCAATATATAACTTGTAATATTCTCCTTCAACATTCTTTCATCACTATACAAAAAAGACATTTTGACAAAACAATCACCCAAATTAGTTTTTTCTAAAAATAAATTGTTAATTAATAACATACTCTTAAGAAATAGACAAATGTAAATTGGTCTTTTAAATATCCATATATTTTGCATACAAACAATGTCTTTTATAGCTTTTACAATAAAATCGAAAAAGACAACAATAGAGATATAAAAAGCTTTCATATCACACAAAAAAGGAAGACTTTACAAAATTTAAATAGCTTCAAAAAAACAAATTTAAAGTTGATTGTAAGAAATAAATCACTTAGCCCCTTATGGGAAATTAGTCCTTCCTACCTCATATGGGAAATCTGGAAAGAGCGAAATAGGAGGACTTTTGACAATAAAGCCAGAAAGGTAGACTCAATTCTTAATTCCATTGAGTGTTCAATCGTAGAGAACATCAATTGCAGACTTGCTCTTAACCCCAGCTCTAACACGGAATTCACAGAATGGGATGGCAAAGCTAGATTTAGTTGGAATGGTATCAAAATTCTTCTTTTTATTGGGAAAACGAAGGACAAAAGAAGCTCTCTTGTTTGGGTTCCACCAAAGTAAAGATGGTTAAAGTTCGATTTTGATGGTGCTTCAAAAGATAATCCAAGCCCATCTAGTATAGACTGTATAATTAGGGATCATAATGGAAATTTTAAAGGCAAAATAGCAATTCCTATTCTCCCGGATACTAACAATGTGAGCTCTTCTTTTGGATCTCACTGAGTGCTCTAAGAGAGGTATCAAAGACATTGAAATTGAAGGCGATTCTATTTTAGTGGTTAATGCAATCAAATCAACAAGAATACCAAATTGGCGTTTACAGGCATTATTGGAAAAGATTCTAATGGTTTTGAATGTGTTTGACAACTTCTCTTACAAACATATTTACAGAGAAGCCAATACAGAGGCTGACTTGCTCTCCAAAGCAACGGCAGATGGGTTAGAGTTAAGTTGGTGGGAGAATGATCTCAGGTCTCAACAGAACGATTAATTTTAAGCAGATCAATTCCCTACTCATTCCCTCTTTTCTTCAAATACCCTACTCCTTTGACTTCTTCCTGCCAGGGCATTTTCAAATTCTCCCTCCTAACGGCTACAATCGTGGCTGATCTGTTGCATTTGATTTTTATTTTGAATAGAAAAAGATGAAAAGTGCTAACCGTTGCCTTCCAGGTTTTCCTCAGGCTGCTCGTTGAAGTGACTTCTGACTTTGCTCTTTCATCAATTGAAATTTGAATTGAAAATTAGATCGTTAAGCTATGGTTTGGCTGTTGTATTCATAGTGTCCTATTGGGCATTCAAACATTCTTTGTAAGCGGGTCATATTAATTGCCAGCATGACATTTCGTCAACTTCATTCATTGGGATATTTCTTGTCTACATTTGTGCTATCACCTCATCACTTTCTTCGAAGTCACCTCTAGTGATAGCTGAGTTGGCATCCGAACTCATTTGCCAGCAGGTCGCATTAATTTCCTTGAATGTCCTTTGACACACCGCATTTATTAAGAATATCTCTCGGTTTCATTCTTGCTTTGAATGGTTGTGATGCCAATATTTACTACGACTGTCATTTTTTAGTGATTTTTCCAACATTTTTGAGTTTAATTGCATATCTTTTAAATTAAATCGCTATGTTTTCAAATTTAATCATAATCTTTTTTGAGTTTAATGAATTAGTGCAAGGGTATTTCTAGTTTAATGCATCAGAGTAAGACATTTTTGAGTTAAACCTGTCAAAACAAGAGATGCATTTGCGTCAGGTTCCTGCCATTATGTTTTTGTATTAAATGTTTTATGTTTTAAAATTGGAACTATGGTAAATTCTAGTAATAATATTAAAATTTAGCTGTGGTTAGTAAGTTGATTCTTAGCCTTAGTAGGTGTTCTGACTCTGTTACCTTTTCTCACATTCTTGAGAGCGGTATAGAGTTACATATTGCCTAGCCAAATGGGTCTGATTGTAGGGTTGGAATGTTGCAGATAGAGGTCATTTGCTTTTGATTTATCTTGTATGTTTGAGCAATTGTCTCTTCTCTTTGGGTCATTGGCCATTTTTGTTTTGTGATTAATACATTTTTATCCCATTTATAAAATAATAATAATAATTTGGAATTATTTATTATATTTTGCATGATAAGATGATTAGAAGACCCCAATTTTAGAGATTAATTCAACTTGCTTGGTGCTAGAAAATTAATTAGTAGACCCTCTTTTTAGTTTTTTAATTGCTTTTGAGATGTAAATATTGTTCTAACGTCACTTATTATTTTATTTGTCTTGTTGATTTTAGTCTATTCTTAAGCATTGCTTGCTTTATTCTAAGCAGACGATGGTCATATATGTCTAGTTTTCTCCTGCATCAACAACAAAAAATGTTTTTAATTTTCTACTTTTACTTTGGTAGGACAAAATTGATATTTTTAAAGTCATCTTTGGAATAAAGAAATGAAATAATAAGATTTTTTTTTCCTTTTTTCCTTTTGTTTTTATAATTCAAGTAGCTTTTTAAGACCCTTGGCACTAGCTAGTTTGTATAAGAATTGCACAACCAAAATTCAAAATAATTAGATTTAAGTGCATTCTTTTAATTATCTATTTTATGTATAATCAAATAATTGGTGTGTTATTTTGATTTGAATCTATGATTTGTATGATCCTATCAACACAAGTTTCAGATAGAGAGATTTCACTTATCCTAATATAGATTGTACAAGCTATATTGCAATTGAAAAATTGAACTGATATTTGACCAATTTAATTTTCTCTTATATCTTTATGTTACTGAAATGCCTTTAATGTAAATAATAAGTAGTTTTTGTCCCATTTTTCTACTTTTTTTGTTTATTCTAAGATCCAATTTTTTCTTTATTTTTCTCATTTAAATCAAGATTTAAAAAAAAAGTATTATACTTGTGGTTTGCTTACTTTTTCTCCAAAATATTTTTGCTAATATGGTAGAGATCATATCCAAATAGCAAAGCATTTTAAGTAAATTAAAATAATCGCACACCCTACAAGATCAACTTAATACCTTTTTCTATTATAGTTTTGATTTTGAAGACAATTATTTTGCAATTATTTCAATATCATTATGGACCTCAACTTTTTGACCATGATTAATTTGTTTTTTTATTAAGGGAAAAACAGGTTTTGAAGGGACCCGAAATCCTTAACAAACAGAAAAAGATAGGATCTAGAATCCTCAACCAGAAAGATGTCTGCATAAAAGGAATAGGAAAGCCCCAGAAAACCATGGGTAAAAAGGACACCCATAACCAAAAACAACAAAGTTGCAAAAAGAACAACCTGCAGCCAACCAAAAAGCATCCCCTACCCAAGAACCATCAAGATTTACATTTAGAATTGCTCTTATGGGATCAGAGAGTCATATAGAAAGAAGGCTTATAGGACTTAGCTTTTTTGCCTTTAACAGAAATACATCCCTCTTCCATTTGCATTGCCTTAACATGCCAATTCAGCACACCAAAATCCTGAGAGTGAGTATCAGCAGCCGTCATTTCAGCCTCACCAGAACTAACAGACCACAGAGGCAAAACCCTAGCCTCACCAGTTCGTCTCAGCTTGACAAACATAGCCTCACTAGAACCAACAGATGGCAAAACCCCAGCATCAACAGACAAATCATTATTAGCAGAAGAAGCCTCTTGAGTCTCCTTCACACGGGAAACATTAGGAGACACATGCACGGTTTTAGCAGCCCCACCAAGAGAGACAACCGGAGGGGATGCCACAAGATCCTGTGGTACCAAAGCAAACACCTCAGAAAAACTCCTAGGTTGATTCGACACCGTATAATGGTGTACCGATGCACCTTTCCACCATGTAGCTTTAGTTGCCTTTTTCTCAAACCCACAATGCTCAGCAACATGCCTAGTATTAAAACATCTTCTACAGCAAAAGGGAATCCCTTCATAGATCAAAGATTGGACCCATGAACCCTTTGAAGAATTAAGTAAAATTTCAGCAAGCAACCCATTTGAGATATCCAAGTCAACAAGTATGCGAGCAAATGTGGAGTGGAAAATATCAAAGGATTCAGCATCCACAATCAAAAAATCACCAAGGGCATCTCCCACTTCCTCTAAAAGAGAATCATTCCATAAATGAAGTGGGAGATTAGGAAGCCGAACCCAGGTCGAAATCTTATTAAACATTTCAATAAAAGGGTTAAAATCAGAGTGCCAAGGCTTAATCATCAACAAAAATTTATCCTCCCAACTAAAAAAATGATCACATAAAATTTTGTCTTTGTCCTGGGCATGATCAAACTTTGCAACGAAAAACTCCTTAGCCATGGGGAAAATATGAACTTTACCAGTGATAAGAGGCTCCCAATATTCAGATATCCAAGCGTGCAGCCGAGGAAGAGAAGGCCAAAACTCCCTAAAGAGGAAGATGGCACCATGTAAAGAGAGGATAGAAGAATTATAAACAATTTCCTCTGTCGTATCATCTTTCAAGTTGATGGATATGGCCTTAGTAATCGGAACGAACCCAACAAATGGTCTAGGTCGTGGCATCCGAGTCACACCAAGCCACACACCAATAGCACTAGGATGGGAGGACACCGAGGAGGAGCCCATCGCACCCAAAACCCCAGCAGGAGCATCCAAGGGTTGAGAGGCCTCCCCTTGGACAAGAGGATCCACACCAGGCATTGTCCGATCATTGCCTAGCACAGCCACAACAACAAAGGAGACGAGAGAAGAGGAGGGAGAGTTTGAAATTTTTTGGGCGGGAGACATCTACTAAAAAGCTTGAAATTTTTACCATGATTAATTTGTTGTTCATCCAGATATTTATTAATTAATTAAAGGAGATATAGTAAGGTTGATTGTACACACTCAATTTTTATGAGCTACTTCTAAAAGTTTGCATAGTCCAAGTACAAATATGCGGGCATTCAAATAGATTCATATGCTATCAACGATTCCTCACTCACAACTTGGTTAGTTACATAGTCATGGACCTAATCCAATCAATAGATCATTTTTTAGTTCTATCAATTGCTAAAAAATTGATAATTAAATAAATAAATTTACTTATATTTATGAAACCATTTCTCTATACTTGATTATCAAGCTAATTACATCTAAGGCATGCCCTATGTGAGCTTTACTAGTTCAACTGGTCAATCCACGATTTATATTATCTTGGAGGCATGCAAAACATTTTAAACGTTTACAACCGTTAGATGGAAAAGAAACAAAAATCTCAAAAAAATTTATTTAAAATCAATGAATTTATTAATTCTTAAATCTTAAATTTTTATTTAAAAACAAATTCATTTAATATAATACAATGGTTTTTTATAATTAGATAGAAAACTTCCTTTTTATTTTAAGTTGTTTTTCTTGTTAAAGTGACTTTTTAAATAAGTTTTTTTTTAAGTTAATATATATCTATTTGATATATTTAATTTTATGTAGTTTACTAATTATTTAAAAATTCTAATATGAAATGATTTGCATGTAAAAAGAAATAAATTAGAACAAAAGTTAGTTTTGAATCTAGATTTTAGTCTTTAACTTATTCTAAAATATAATTAGTCAATATTAGTTTATTTTTAAATAAAAAATTTATTTTATTTTATTTATTTGTATTAGATAATAAATGTTTATGAATTTTAAAAATTAAAATTTATTATAATTTTAGAGTTAAATGTAAGCTTAAAAAATATTATGGTGATTTGATTAATAATTTTAGGTCTAATAATAATAAGGATCAAAAGCACAAATAGGGAAAAAAAATGGGTCTGAGCCTATACCCGCGAAAATTTCCAGACATCGAGCGGCAAAAATGGTTTTTTGGGCATACGAAATATGCGCAATCTGCTTTTAATGTGGGGAACTGGGCTCCCCTCCCTCAACTGAAATCTGTTTTCGAATGGCAGATGGTGAAATCTAAAAGAATTCGGAAGGCAGAAAGAAAGGGTTGGAGATTACCGATTAAATCTAGGGCAGGAGGCGGTTACATAGGTAAACAAATACCCTCCGCCTGGAAGGTTCCCATAGGCCTGCCATTTCCAACAGATTCACCCACCTGTAGAATCTTGAGGGAGGTTGTTCAAAACCGGTTCGCCGGAACAAGCCCTTAAAAAATATTAATATTTTGGATAGTTGGAGATCCAGCATCAATAAAGCTAGTCCTTAGATATCTGATGACGGTTGTTGGATACCCAATTCTTTGCATCCTTCCAAACCCACAGAGTCTAAACCGAATCTGGAGATAAACCCTAAATCAGGAAGTAATATCACATTGGAAATCAATGACACTTTGGTGGAAAGGCTTCAACAAACATGCAAGACTTTTAGGGATTTTGCTAGATGGTGTGGACTCGGGGTCCCAATAGAGATCATCGTGGATTGGTTCAAATCTTCCTTCAACCGAATAGCAAGTATTTCTATCTTGTCTGAAGACTTTCTTTATATTGATTGCAGAAATGCCAAGCATAAGAATGAATTCCTAGCAAGTAAATCTTCGACTTTTAAAGGATATGATTTTAAAAATTTAGATTGGCAACCTGATTTCAATCCATGTAAATTAGAATTATTTAAAGTAGACAGACTGGTTCTGATCCCTAACTTTCTAGTAGAATTAATAGATAAAGAAATTATAAGGAAAATAGGTAATCAATTAGGCAAATTCGTAGAGATTGGTGATAAAGGACGGATGTATTCAAATTGTGTAATGATTGTTAATATGGATATTAATGTTAATTCATTCAACCCTATCGAAATAAAAACTAGTGAGTCCTCTTTCTTAATTTACCCTGAAATTTATAGAGGGGTTTTAGATTTAGCAAAAAAACCGGACTCGGTGGTTATGCCCTCTCATAAGTACCCTATGGAGGACCCAAAGCTTGATATTTGTTTCAATGAGGAAAAGGGTGGGTTTGTTATTATGGATAGTTTCCCTTCGGCAAGGCATGCTGATGAGGTAGAGGATGGAGAAATTGTGGGTGATCAAGGTATTGCTGGTTGGGTGAATTTTTCTCCCTTGCTATCTCATGTTAAGGAAAGAATCATTATGAGTGAAGGTGAGGGAAGGGAGATTGACATGGAGGAGGGTAAGGGCATTTGTGCTCTAGTGGAAGGAGAAAATGAAATGATCAAAAATTTATCTAAAGATAATGAGGATGTACTCAGTAATGGCATTGCTCGTCGGGATATTATTGTGGTGGGGGATATGGCATTCAATCTTGATCTGGATTTTGGTGTGGAGGCCTTGGGAAGTCGGGAAGCAGTTAGATCCTCCCAACAAAATGTGATGGTGGCTCCCGACAAATTGGAAGAGGATGAACGAGTGGAGGACATGGATCGAAAGGAATTGGAGGTAAAATACATTATCAACTATTTATACGACTTAGTTACTGAGGACATCCTGGAAAATTTATTGGATGAAATAGTTGATATAGAAGAGGCAGATTTACAAAAAAGGATTTTAATGAAAAGAATTATGAATTCTATTGATCCTCCAAAGGTCACGAAAATGAAAGCCCTTATAGTGGAATTAAATGACAAAGAAAATGGCGAGACTTTTGATGCCTTAGGTATTGAACAATGGGATGGGGAAAATGCTACACCTAATTGTGCAAAACATAGTAAATAGAGGGGCAGGAAGTCCCTATCTGAGTTAAGAGCTAATGATGGAGAAGTTGAGGGTCAAGTTAAACTTACGGATATGTTCCATGCAGGAAAGGGGAAGGTCCTTCCCACAGCACCATCAAGGTTTTATCATGGAATGTTAGGGGTTTAAATGCCCCTAACAAGCAGTGGATTGTCAAATGCTGCCTTTCTACCTCTAGTTCTGATTTAGTTATGTTACAAGAAACTAAACTAGGGAAAGATGATTTAGCCTCTTTTGGGAAACGATTAGGCTTTAGACATATTATAGGAGTACCAGCTATCGGAGCCTCTGGGGGTCTGGCTATGATTTGGGATCCTCGCAATATTGGTTTCTCATTATTAGAATCTCATGACAATTGGCTCAGTGGCAGAGTCACCAGTTTTAAACATAAACTTGATTTTCTTATTATCAATATTTATGGACCAACACAAAATGAGGACAAAAGAAGGGTTTGGAAGGAAATTGAGGAATTCATAAGAACCCAAGAACAGACTTGTATCATAAGAGGTGACTTCAATGCTATTACTAATCAATTTGAGAAACGAGGAGGCAAAGGCAAAACCTCTAGAGCTACTTTAGATTCTGTAGATTGGATTCATTGAAGTGGTTTGGTAGAGATTAACATGGATAAGGATGCCTTTACCTAGAATAACAAAAGGTTAGGTTTTAGTAATATCGCAAAGAAATTAGATAGATTCTTTTAATCAAACAGTCTCATTAATTTCCCATATACCTTAGAAGCCAAAATCTTACCCTTTTCGGGCTCAGATCCCTTCCCGATTCAACTTAACATTCTTTTGGACTCGGGACCTAGAAGATGTCCTTTCAAACTTGAACAAATGTGGTTAAAAGATGATAGTATTCTCAGGATTTTGGATGTTTGGTGGAAGGAAGTAGAGGTTTCCAGGATCTTTAAGGTAGTCAATAAGCTTAAGATAATCAAACAAAATCTCATTATATGGAATAGGGAACACTTTGGGAATTTATTTGACAAGAAGTCACGGGTGGAAGTAGAGTTAGAGGAAGTAAATAAAGAATTTATGTTGAGGGGGATACATGAAGTTTTATTTCTTAGAGAAAATGAACTACTTCTTGAACAAGAAAACATCTTGGCAAAAGAGATCTTTTGGAAACAAAAATCAAGGGAAACTTGGCTAGATGAGGGAGATAAGAATACTAAATTCTTTCATAATAGTGTCAAACTGAGGAGAGTCATTAATAGAATCTCTAAGATTAAGACCAACAGTGGCTTAGAGGTGGAAGATTGCAAGCTTATTTCTAAGGAGGTAGTAGATTTTTTTTACAATATCCTCAACATAGATTTGAGCTCTTATCGTTCAGATCAAGATAAGATTCTGAAATTTGTACCCAAATTACTCAGTAAGGAACATACCCAAGGTCTTACTGCAAAATTCTCTTTAGCAGAAGTAGAAGCAGCCCTAATGCAGATGAATCCAGAGAAATCCCCTGGTCTGGATGGCTTTCTGATTGGCTTTTTTCAGAAATATTGGCCCATAGGGGAGGAGGTGATGGGTGCTCTTGAAGGTATGAGAAATTCAGGTAATATTCTCAAAGAAATCAACAATACTTTCTTGGCCCTCATCTCGAAGAAAGAAAAGTCTGATAGTTTTGATGAGTTCAAACCAATTGCATTATGTAACACCATCTATAAGCTTTTTACCAAGACGTTAGCTAATAGGCTTCAGAAACTCCTTCCTCTTTTGATTATCAAGAAACAAACGGGATTTGTTCCTAGCAGGTCTATTTAGGATGGAGTCATAATAGCTCAAGAGGCCATACATTTTGTCCAAAAGAATGGTACCCCTAGCATGCTTTTAAAATTAGACATTAGAAAGGCCTATGACAAGGTGGACTAGAGATTCCTGTGTAAATGCCTAGAAGCCTTTGGGTTCTCCTCTTCGTGGAATAATTTGATATTTGAATGTATTTCGATGCCTAAATTCTCGGTGCTAGTCAATGGTACCTCGAAGGGATTTTTCTGCTCATCCAAGGGTCTAAGACAAGGAGATCCTATATCCCCATTCCTTTTCATCATCATATCGGAATCACTAGGCAAAGTTATTTCTAGAGCTAGGGAAAGTAACCATATCTCAAGAATTAGGATTACTAGCAACTTAGATCCAACTACGCACCAACAATTTGTGGATGACACCATGCTATATGGGCTTAGTAATATAAGGGAGGCTAAAGCTTATAAGCAGATCCTAGATTCTTACTCTAGTGCTTCAAGACAAGAAATTAATCCGACTAAATCTAAGGTCTTCTTCTTCAACACCAAGGAGTGCTTACAAGTAAATATCTGCATCCCCTGCAAATATCTAGGTTTGCCCTTGGATAAGGGTAATGGATCATCAAAGTTGTAGGATTCAGTGATAGATAGAATTAAGAAAGTTGCAGCCTGGAAAGGAAAGTGGCTATCCTCTGCAGGCAGAGCGACTGGTTAAATCAGTTTTGGCATCAATTCCAATATATCAGTTATCATGTATTAACCTCTCACAGTCCAACAAGGAAGAGTTGAGTAAACATCTTAGGTCTTTCTTCTAGCAGGGTACTAGGGATAAGAAGATCTCCCTCGTGGCTTGGGATAAGATCTGCAGGCCAAGGCCGCAAGGTGGCATAGGGAATAAGAACATTAAGGATCAGAGTAGAGCGCTAGGAGAAAATTAGTCTGGAGAATGTTTAGATTTCCCCACCTCAAGTGGGCTCAGATTTTATTCCACAAATATCTCAATGGTTGGGGCCATTCTAGCATCTTTAGGGAAATTTCTTCTCCTAAAGGATCTCGCATTTGGAATTTCATGCTCGATTGTAGAAAAATAATCTAAGTTAACTTGGAACCTGGGTAACGGTGAGGAAGCCCTTTTCTGGACAGATTCTTGGGGAGGCTTCAAGGCAATGCATAAGATTGCTAATCTAGAAACTACTAAACCAATGCTTGAATCCACTTGGTAGGTCTGTTAGGGATTACATAATGCCAATTGATAGGGATCTAGCTAAGGGTTGGGAGTGGAAACCCTTGGATCATTTGGATATCCCAAAGATGGAGAAACTTAAGCTTCAAGACTACCTAAAGGACAAAAAGGTCTCCTTCAACTCGGGGGCTCAGATACTCTTGTATGGGATGGATCGAAATCGGGAGAATACACCCCTAAAGATGGTTATAATCTTCTTCTTAGTCAACAACTCTCCTCCCTCACTTTTGTCCCCTTAGTTTTGTGTTGGGACAAGATGTGTCTGCCAAAGCCAGGTTTGTTCTCTTGGTTTGCCCTCCAAAATAAGATTCTTACTGCGGATAGATTCGGGAAGATGGGCTTTGAGGGTCCTAACAAATGCCCTTTGTGTGAGAAGGCAAAAGAAGGTAAGGATCATATCCTCCTCAATTGTAATTATGCCTCTCAATGTTGGTTGTGGTTATGTAACAAATTAGGATGGAGCTCTGCTTTCCCCACTTCCATTCTTGGTATGTTTCAAGCATGGCCCATTCTTCATCAACGTTCCCTTTTCGAAGGTCTATGGAAATTGGCCCCTTCTATGGTAATTTGGGAGCTTTGGAAGGAACGCAATAGGAGACTCATTAAGGATAAGAAAATAGACTAGCTTCAACTGGTTAACGAAATTGAGGCTTCTATAGTAGAAACTCTTAACAACGGGACATCTAACTTTCCTAGTAAACTTTTACAGATGACATATTGGGATGAGAAAATGAGAGGCGGATGGTCGGGTCTGAAAATTACCCCCTTTTTAGGAGTGAGCAACTCTAAAAAAAAGGAGTTAAGAGAGGCTTGTAAATGGATGGTCCCAAAGAAGGGTTGGGCTAAGCTTAACTTCGATGGAGCCTCTCAAGGGAATCCTAGTCCAACAGGGATAGGATGTTGTTTGCATGACGATGTTGTAAGGGAATTAGCTAAGCTAGCCAAGCCTATAGGTATTGAATCCAACAATAAAGCAAAACTTTTAGATTTAGTTGAAGGCCTCCTCTTATGTCAAAGCATGGGTATTAGCAAGCTTGCCATAGAAGGGGATTCTGCTATTATTATCAATGGCTTAAGAAAGGGTTTTCTTCCTAATTGGAAGCTAAATGCGATTTTATCAAGAGCTCTAAGCCTTCTAAAGGCTTTCAAGAAAGCCACCTTTAATCACCTACAAAGAAGGAAACTCCGGGATGGATGAACAAGCCAATGCAAGGGCTGATGGGAGATTTCTAAGTTAGGAAAGGTCCCTTCTAATAGTCGTAAGAGTTTGTTTTCAGGATTAGATTTCCTAAGTTAGTTGCTCTCTGTTACTTAAGATCTTCGTACCTCTCTGTGGTTCTTTCTGGGAGCCATGCTACCCCCTTTAGGATGAAGGTTGGCAAGTAGGAAATGTTTTCCTAGGAGGAAATCACTAAGTTCTGGCTGAGTTAATTTATGTCGGCAAGTCAGGGTCTGATGGTGAGGGTTGGACTTAAGATTGTAGAGAAGAAATTCTCTGTATTAGATGACCATCCCAAATCCAACTCTAAGATCATTGCTATGTTCATAGTCTCAATTCTCCATATAGATAGGGATAAACTAGACATAAGACATCTGTGTAGGGTCATCTTCATATTTTTTTATTGATTGAATTAGTCTTGGTTCAGTATTAATACTCATATATATATATATATATATACACATACATACATACATACATATATATATATATATACACATACATACATACATACATATATATATATGTATATATATATATGTATATATATGTGTATATATGTATATACATATGTATATACATATATATATATACATATATATATATATGTATATATATATACATATATATATATATATGTATATATGTATACATATACATATATACATATATGTACATATATACATATATGTATATGTATACATATATGTATATGTATATATATATACATATAGACATATATACATATACATATATATACATATACATATATATATATACATATATATACATATGTATATATATACATATATGTATATATGTATATATGTCTATATGTATATATGTATATATATACACATATGTATATACATTTATATATATGTATATATATATATACATACATGTGTATATATATACATATATGTATTATATATATGTATGTATGTATATATATACATATATATAATACATATATATGCATATATACATACATACATATGTATAATACATATATGTATTATATGTATGTATGTATGTATATACATACATATGTATAATACATATATGTATTATATATATGTATGTATGTAGATATATACATATATATAATACATATATATGCATATATACATACATACATATATATAATACATATATGTATATACATACATATGTATGTATATATATGTGTGTGTGTGTGTGTGTGTGTGTGTTAGACACAATGCACCACTGAGAGGGGGAGGGGGTGAATCAATGGTTCTCAAATCTTTTCCCTTTAGCAATCCTATATGAGCATACCGATTGAGAGATCTAACTCAATGCAGACTTACTGGTTAGTAGGGAGACCAACACAAATGCAATCACACAAGGGAAATCACATATCACTAGCATATACGAGGAAAACCCAAGATGGGAAAAACCTTGGTGAGCAATGTTGCTAGAGTCTACTGCTCCAATCCAGCCTCATAATCAAACCTCTGTTACAATGTTTAGGGCACCAACCCAAGGAGCTACAACCCCTACCTTGTTTATGGGCTTCAACCCAAAGGAACTACAATCCCTGATTTAGGGCACCAACCCAAGGAGCTACAACCCCTACCTTGTTTATGGGCCACAACCCAAAGGAGCTACAACCCCTGCACCGATCTATAACTCAGTGATCACAATGAAAACTTCAATTACAAGAGTAGTTGTCTTGTTACAAGTGAATCTTGCAACCATTTCATATACCTTACTCTGTCAACGAGATACCTTCTCTGCTACATCGGGACACTTCTTTTGCTGCTCTCAACTGCTGCTTCACTGCCAATAAGCTCTACCAGTACTCCTCTTCCACTTCTATTTCGCTGTTGGATCTCCTCCTCACGGCTCTGCACTTTACCAGTGCTCAACTTTACCGATCCACTGTCTGTCTTCTCTGCAGCTCTCTTTCACTTCTGCTTTGCCAGTATGATCACTACTGATTCTTCTCTCCTACTGTTGAACGCTTCAACCAAGTTATCCCTCACTCACTCACGAATACCAACTGTTCATGTGTCAGTGAATACTAAACGCATGTCGGTCAACCTGCAACACCTCTGCAATTTCCATCTCCTGCAGCTTGGGCAGTCAGTATCCTTGCAAGTTCAAGCAAGCCAGCTCTTCATCATGAGCACTTGAACTCCCCCTGAGTCATACATCTCAGGTGCTTATCTCTGGTCAGGTACAGTACCGGGGCTTCAATCTTCTTCGTATACCGGTTTAGTTGTGCATATGTGATCATCTAATGATCCTTCAACTCTATTGTAACCACCATAGCCTATGACATGATCTTGAATTTCCACAATGCTATACAATGAAATCATCATGCCATAAAATAAACCGGTTATCCCAAAGATATGCAAGCCTGCATGATCAACAACCGAGCCAACTCATATTGTTCAGGTCTTCATCAACACCACCTGAGACATAACTTCACTCCATGCTACAGGGGCTATTGCAATGATCTCCAACCTCATTGTCTTACATAACCTGCAAGTACCCGTTAGCATTCATTTCGATAACATCCTGTACATACCGGTTCTCTGTACTGGTCCACTATCACCACCAGAGCACCTTCCTGTGACTCCTGACATTTTGTGTCACACTATATTTGATTCCAATTGTTATCTTGTCAGGCATAGACACAGCAGTATTGATACAATCTTCCATATGTAGGTGTGTAGTCAAGGAAGTCTCTACACATACTTATCTTCTCATTTTCTTCCTTCATATCGGCAACAACATGTTCTTCCATGTTGCCTTCTTCACTGAGGGGGTGAATGATAAATTCAATGTGCTACTCCCCCTGAGGCTATGCATCTCCTTTAAGCTTTAGCAGATATCACTTGTGCATTGAGTGCACAGTGTCGGCCCATGGTATTCTTCCTCCATACCTGCCTGGTCTCATTCTTCTTCCCATCTTTAGTCTTGGAAGCAGGTCTTACCATCCTTTGCTGATGGTTGTCTTCCTTTCCGGACTCTACATCACAACCAGAAATAGTGCTAAAGTAGCACACATCATCCATCCCAACCTCATGATTGGGGAACCTTCTAGCATACCGGCTAGCTCTTCCTTTTCTGACCATGCCATTTTCGCTAGTTACCGGTTTCCTTGAATTCCTAGCATGTGCAGGAACACTTTTCATCTTGTTCCATGCAGGTCTTTGCTGCTCATATGTCCTATAACTACCTCTGAGTTGATTCGGACGGTTCCACCAATTGCCATAGGAAGGTGAGTTCTTCTTCCTGCATTCATAATTTCTATGGCCAGATCCATTGCAATCATAGCATACAACATTTGCATTTCTAGGAGCAGCAACTGGATTCTTGTTAGCATAACCGAGAGTGGACATATGCATGTTTCTACATTCTAATATCTTATGCCCATATGCATTTCTTCTCTTGCAAACTAACATGTTATTCCTAGGAGGAATACCATGTCTATTCCTAGGTCTCATTTTACATTCATCTGCCCTATGACCAAAACCTTTACATACAAAGCAATAACCAGAGAAAAGTGGCTTATTACTTACAAATTCGTTCTGCTAAACATGAGGTGATTTTACCAGTTTGGCCTCTCTATTTCTGCTTCTCCGAGAATGGGTCCAAGGTTGTCCATTCTCTACAGATCTTCCATTTGATCTCTTCTCCTGCCATGCTTGTCTTGACTTGGTGGCAGCAACATTTCCTTGTCTTCTACCAGTAGGAGATCTTCTCCTATTTATGCTATCGATAACACTGTCTTCTCTCATCTTTCCTTTTCCTTTCAGATATGCATTGTTTCTCCATGCAGCACCATTATTCATCCTCAACTTGAGCTCATCTTGACATTTCTCAAGTTCTTTGCTGAGGAACTCCATTTCCACTAGTGTCTGTTGGTGCTCTTTATCCTTTTCTTCTAGCTTAGCCTTTAGATCTTTGCACCTGCATCCCTTGGTGTCCTTTTGTTGAGTCTTCAACTTTGAGATACATTTCTCAAATTCTTCAAGGCATCTGATTAGTCGGTTTTGTTCAACAACTGCAGCATTCTTAAACAACTTGTATTCATTTCACAAATTCTCCATTTCACTTTCCTTGGAGTCCAAGACTGATTTCAAATCATCAGTCGGTCTTTTTGTTTCTTCTAGTTGAGTGGTCAATAAACCAACCTTTTGGTTTGACACATCAAGGCAGGTTCTTAACTGGTTGCTATCCTCATGAACTGATCTTTTGTAGATTTTAAAATCATTTCTAACATTTTGAAGCTCTTCTAGAGCATTTACCAATTCACATTCAATATCTACTTCTGCATCTTCTTCATCATCATCATCATTTCCAATTAGATCTTGCTGGCTAGATCCATTTGCCTTTTCTCCTTCTTCTTCTTCCTTTTCAATGTCGCTGTCAAACACATCATGCCAATGGGATCTATCTCCAATATCCCCTTTTGATGTGTGATTCTCAATGTCTATCTCATAGGCCATGAAAAGATGAGTCTCCTCATCATCATTGCAGCTGCAGCAATCTGAACTGCCTCTGTCATCTGCATATGTATCTGCTGCAAAGTTTTTCTCACTCTCACAAGTTGATTCGGTGGTGCAAGGTTCATCTCCATAAAGCTTCTTCAGTCTACCCCATAGATTATTTGTTGATCTGCACTTATCCACTTGTGATAGAACATCGCCGGTGAGCCCACTGAATATAGCCTTCATGGCTTCTTCATTGCATATATATCTTCTTTCTTCTTCAGCATCGGTGGGAGGACAGTCATTCCTAGGGAGACCATTAACAACCAACATCCATACATTAAACCCTAGAGAGGAAAGGAAGACTTCCATTATGCACCTCCAGATTACATAGTTTGATCCATCAAAAACTGGAGCAGGGATTGACACTAAACAAACCATTGTGTCCTTAAGCCTGAATCTACCCAAGCTGGAGAAAGCTCTTCTAATTGGGAACCTATGCTCTGATACCAATTGTAAGGCACAATGCACCACTGAGAGGGGGAGGGGGTGAATCAGTGGTTCTCAAATCTTTTCCCTTTAGCAATCCTATATGAGCATACTGATTGAGCGATCTAACTCAATCCATACTTACCGGTTAGTAGGGAGACCAACACAAATGCAATCACACAAGGGTAATCACATAACACTAGCATATACGAGGAAAACCCAAGATGGGAAAAACCTCGGTGAGCAATGCTGTTGGAGTCTATTGCTCCAATCCAGCCTCACAATCAAACATTTGTTACAATGTTTAGGGCACCAACCCAAGGAGCTACAACCCCTGCCTTGTTTATGGGCTTCAAGCCAAAAGAACTACAATCCCTGATTTAGGGCACCAACCCAAGGAGCTACAACCCCTGCCTTGTTTATGGGCCACAACCCAAAGGAGCTACAACCCCTACACCGAGCTACAACTCAGTAATCACAATGAAAACTTCAATTACAAGAGTAGTTGTCTTGTTACAAGTGAATCTTGCAATCATTTCATATACCTTACTCTACCGATGAGATACCTTCTCTACTACACCGGGACACTTCTTTTGTTGCTCTCAACTGTTGCTTCACTGTCGGTAAGCTCTACCGGTACTCCTCTTCCACTTCTCTTTCTCTGTTGGATCTCCTCCTCATAGCTCTGCACTTTACCAGTGCTCAACTTTACCAGTCCACTGTCTGTCTTCTCTGCATCTCTCTTTCACTTCTGCTTTGCTAGTATGATCACTATCGATTCTTCTCTCCTACTGGTTGAACGCTTCAACCAAGTTCTCCCTCACTCTCACTCACTTCTGAGATGCTTGTTAAGCACTTAGCTGATTTGTTCTTACATGTAGAAGTATCACACTTCGCAGTAGCACCATGTTCTTCACTATAGCAGCCACACCCAATCTCTTATGCCCTTCATTCTTATAGCCAAGTTTTCCCGCCAAAGCCTAATTCAAAATCCAGGTGGTTAGGGTTTCCTCACCATCCTCGAGGTAAACCAAATCCAATAATATCTTGCTCGATCTGATCCCCCTGACATTTATCTATTCATCTCCGCCATTGATGCGCCTTCTAATACATGTTTTCTAAATATAGGAAACGCGATCCTCTACCTCGACCTGCATCTATCAAACCACCATTAATGCATCTGTTGTTTCCTTCTTGAGGTCGTCTTACAATCTAATCTTCTTGCTTTGATCAAGGCACCAACTACTCCCTGATTCTTCTTTGTTGTTCATTCTTCCTCAAGCCATACACTTCTGATCCGGTCCACAAATCACGAGATCCATATTCAGTGCATGCCTGTCGAGATACCTAACTCCACACGACACTTCACCAACCTCTACAAGCTTGCCACCTTGACACCTAGTGGCATCCACATCAACCAACTATAAACTTGGCTCTTTAAGTCAGTCCAGATAGGATCATCGACCAAAGCACTCTATCGGTTCCTCTTTCTTGTCGGTTTACTAACCCTGCTGGTATCATACACTGTACCGGTTACCTCATCATGTCTGTACTTGCTGAACTGTTGGTGGAACACCTTGACTAGTCTTCAGACATGTCCATCCAAAATGTGCTCATTCCCACCAAGTGGGGAGTCATCTGCATCTGCACCTTGCTCATATTACCGGTGGACTCACATACCAGTAAACCTTCTTGACGACACAAGTCATCAACCTTCACTAGACTCCTTCAGTCAGACCATTCTTCCTCTATCTGTATCTGCCCAGTTATGCCTTTTCCTTGATCAGCTCTGATCATATCTCAACCGATTTGTCAAAGTGACAAACACATCACACTCCTTCTATACTGGCATCTCAACATGCCTTCTCTATCGGTCCAGTGCATAACCTTGTTCTCATGTACTTAAGGCATTCCCTCAATTCACCGGTAGATCCGATGTGAACCTTCAAGTACATCCCTTTACCTCTCTATCTCATCACACAAGTAAGGCTCTAACTTGTGTACAGGTGACTCATGTGATCATCTTCCTTAATTTACCAGTGTTTTGCAACACAAGGTGATATCCAAGATATCACATCCTGTACTCCTTCATAGCAGTGTTGCACATACATCTCATCTATCGGTGGTTATCCCATACCAGTTGACATCAATGACAACACAATGCCAACAATATATATATATATATATATATATATATATATATGTATGTATGTATGTATGTATGTATGTATGTATGTATGTATGTATGTATGTATACATACATACATATATATATATATGTATATATATATGTATGTACATATATATATATATATATATATATATGTATGTATATATATATATATCTATATATGTATATATATATATCTATATCTACATATATATATACATATATAGATATGTACATATATAGATATATACATATATAGATATACACATATGTACATATACACATATGTACATATATACATATATATATACATATGTACATATATATATATACATATGTACATACATATATACATATGTACATATATATATTCATATATATAGATATATATACATATATATATATATATATATATATATATATATATATATATAGATTATACACACACACACACACACACACATGCACTTTTAAGTACATATATTTATCTAAACAAAGCCTTAATGCTAGCCTTGGAAACCTCTGTTCGCAGGACAAATTGGTAATAATTACTTCGAAGGACAGAGGGATAATAATGAATGAACACTTCAAATGAAATTGGTGTAGGTATAATTATGAAGGAGCCACCTCATGAGCAATCATGTGAATTGATGGTTCTCCGCGATTACTACTCAGACTTTTTCTCTATATACATTGGTATGTAGGATTTAGTTTTCCAAGGTAGGCTTTAGATTTCATGTTGAGAACTCTAGCAATGGAGTCGAATATCAAACTTGTATCTACTAGCCATAACAGGCTCATGGCATTCCGTGGTGAAATTAAGGCGAAAAGATGGTATAGGGTCCTCAAGGATGTTGATGACTTCACCCTCAAGGCAATTCAAGTAATCATGGGGGAAAAGCACTTCAATAGAGAATTTCGCTACAAGCTAAATTGCGACATCCCTGCGGAATTCTCAGTCATCTTATTGCGAGCAAGAACTCATAAAAGTGAGGTAATTCTCCTTGGATTAATGCTTTTTAAGGAAGAATTTTTAGGTCTCTTTGAGATTTTTATTGGTAGCATAGATGAACGGCTTTTGATCCCCTTTCCAGAGGATTATGGCAATAAGGAAGACTATATCACCAAGAGGCCAGTTTTAATGGTGCAGGATGAAGCCAAGTTCAATGAACGAATGCCCACAATCCGCAGAAATGTGGATTTCTTGCTAAAATGGCTTCACATTAAGGAGACCCCTTACCCTAATTGGTGGATCGACTATCTTAAGGAAGAAGGGTATGAAACCCCTGCACCCACATATGATATCCCTTTAGATAAAATTCAAGTGCTTCCACCGATGATTATCAAAGTCGCGTGGTTGAAAGACATGAACAAAAACGATATGGGGGTCTCTTGTAGCCGTGCAGAAGCAAGTCGAAATGGGAAGAGGACCCCTCATTCGACTGCAAAGGATGTTGTGCACCTGTCGAACATGGAAGACAATTAGTTGAGGTTCTTTGATAGGGATGTGGTAGTTTCTTTTCTACATATTAATAGGAAGTGGCTTGATACTATAAGATTATCTTTTGAGGAACTTAATCACTTTCTGCAATAATAGACTCTTTCAATATAATTTAAATAGACCCTTGTATAATACAGGGCTAAACTATATATACTCTTAAGACTATCAAGGATATACATTATGCTCTGATCTATAAATACATGGTTATTACTAAATCGAATGAATTTGTGAGACTTGTTTATAGCTATCTCCCGATGCTCTTGCATGATTTTTAAGTGAACAAAAAAGGAGGATTAAATAACTTCTTGATTAGGCTGAATTAACATGTATTAGATTTAGTTACATAGTAGTATATCTTGTTCTGGCCTAGGTGATGATAAGAATGGAATGATTCAGTGGAGAGGACATCATTGTTTTGTCTTTCTTGTCTATATATATATATATATATATATATATATATATATATATATATATATATATATATATATATATATATATATATATATATATATATATATATTCAATTTGTTTTAAATTTTATAATATATATAAAATCATACATTTATAAGGAACTGATTCCTAAACAGCAGAAGGGTTGTGAACTGTGTGATTTTTTCGTTTCTCTGCTTCACTAAGATCTCTGGTCGGGTCAATGGTGGACCTTTGGTGTTACTCTTTACTTTGACTGAAGCTTTGTAGATTCAGTTTCCTATGTTAGGTTCAAAGCTAAAATAGCTTGGCAATTGACCTTTATTCAGATATGAATATGTCGTGTTTGTGAATTGCTTTGTCCTTCTAGCTTATGGCAGCCTTACATTCATACAAGATATAAGTTGTGAAGGAGGATCAGGTTGTCTTTTTTCTGTTAAGATATTTATTTACACCAGATTTAATATCATGATCTATACAATCAATGTAATGGCTAGACGACATACAGGCTCAGATGGAAATATATGAGATGACATCGATACTTGTTCTGACAATATAATCATGATGAATTTAGCTTTTACTTTTGTTTCGTATATGAATATTTATGTACTCTATAATATCTGGTTACCCCACCTGCCCTTTAGGTTATTTTAGCCTTGGTAATCTCTTATATTGATACTAAAATAAATAGTGGTGTACGTGGTCCCAAAATAAGAGATGAATCAGGGTACAATAACCTTTATGAGAGGATGATTTCAATAACTAAGAACGGAAGGTTGAATTTAATTGTTGACAATTTATTGATAAGCAAAGCTTTATAGTGATACTAACAATGGTCTTGGTTGTAAGGTGTCTTAAGGTGTCCTTTTTTGTAGAATTAAAGAACACGGTTGCTTCTAAACGAGCTAGTAGGAGCAACAGGGCTCATGTGCAGGCATAATCTCGATCTCTATGATTAATATGGCATGGTATACCTTAGCAAGGAAATCTAAAGAGGAATACGTCTGATCTTCAGTATATAGGATGTATTAAGGCTAATCTTAAGAAATTTCCAATATTTCCCGAAAGTGTATGTAATCGGGAATGTACGTTTCTTGTAGAATAAAATTGGTTAGATAAAATATCAAATTGACTTTTCTAATCCATTAAAGGATATGGGCTAGACTGGATGTTTTCTTCCCTCCATTCTTTCCTACCAGTGCCCACACAAAATGGAGGTGTAACATTCATTTTTTATAATAAACTTTTGACTTCGGCCTTTTACTGATTAAAAAAAATAGG
Organism: Cryptomeria japonica; assembly: GCF_030272615.1. Taxonomy (NCBI): domain Eukaryota; kingdom Viridiplantae; phylum Streptophyta; class Pinopsida; order Cupressales; family Cupressaceae; genus Cryptomeria; species Cryptomeria japonica. The sequence continues at coordinate 494,468,998 of NC_081406.1, read as the reverse complement.
TCTAATAATACTTAAGCCCACATAGAAATAGAATTATACTTAAAATATTTATTATTAATGTCAAACTTATAATAATCCTAACCATAACTCTTATGATATCTAATTGTAGTTTAATTATAGCCCAAGGTGCACGCAGAATCAAATGAAAAAGAAAAAACCAAAATTATAGTTAAGTTAGACATGATACAATAAAGATATAATCTTAATAATGTGAGAATATACCCTAACTAACTATATAATGCATCATTCAAGTTATAATAAACTTTAAGGTTAGGGTTTGGATTGCAATTCAATTAATGTTAATGATGTTTGTAATCTATTAATTATATTTTTAGGTACATGTTTTATTAATATTTTATTTCTAATAAATTAAAAAAAATTAATTTTATTTTTATTTTATTATATTTCAATTTAAAATATTTATTATTTATTATAAAAAAATTAATTATTATTTGGATTTTCATATATTTTGACCTTACATTTAGTTTATTCTATTTTTATTTTTATTTAAAATTTAAGTTTGAAATTTAATTTTAATTATTTTCTTTTTTATGAAATTATAAATAATAATTAAAAATTATTAGAATTAGGGTTGACCCCGCAACATGCCAATTGTCATGAGCCTTGTTGAGAGGGCGGTCTCATGTTCGAGTCTCGCCCTTAGTTGATTTCTTTGTGTTCCGGATGGAAGGTGTGCAGTCAACAAACATTCGATCAGCGGAGCAGTCGATGAGGTTGCTTATGCCCGATTATCTTTGGAGTTGACTTGGTCCCCAGTGTTGACAAGAATTAAGGCCTCAATCCTGACGTAGGTAGCAGAGCAAATAGCGAACGAAACCATGGAGGGTGTAGAGCAAATAGCCGACGAAACCAAGGAGGAATGAAATGGAAGGCATGTGGAGTGATAAGGAGGGGAGGCATAAGGAGTGATGGTGTGGAGTGATAAGAAGGGGAGGCATAAAGAGTGATGATGTGGAGAGATAAGGAGCAAGAGGTATAAGGAGTTTGAATGGAGAGATAAGGTGCATGGAGTGATAAGGTGTGATTAACAATGGAGGTGTTAATACCTCATCTTTCAAGATAATGTACTTGGTGATGGGGTCCCCCTACTATGGCCCCACTAGTTCATAGCTCCAATCAAATGCGATTATCGATCAAAAATAAAAATTATTAGAATTAATTTAACTATAATTATTTATCCTATCAAAATTTCAATTCATTGTAGAACAACTACAGTTTGAATTTTAATTTTAATTTATATCATACATTTAATCTCTCTCTCTCTCTCTCTCTCTCTCTCTCTCTCTCTCTCTCTCTCTCTCTCTCTCTCTCTCTCTCTCTCTCTCTCTCTCTCTCCTTTTATATCTCTTTGCTTCTCTCTCCTCTCTTTATATCTCTCCTTTCCTCTCCCACCCTCTCTAGCTATTCATAGATCTATCTCCCTCTCCACCTATTGCAAACATAACATGATCCTATTGGATAACCACTTACCTTTCTTAGATGTCTTTAATCCTTAGAAAACTCGATGGCTCCCTTGAGCGTCATGTGTTTCGCAATGCTACCCACACTTACCTTTATCTCCATGCCTCTTCTCAGCACCACCCTAGCCAAAAAGATGGGATCCTTAAAACTTTGGCCTTGAGAGAATATCGTATTTGTAATGATGAATACTTAAACCAAGAGCTTTCCCATTTGCGGCAAGTCTTCAAATGGAATGGGTATTCAGACAAGTAAATCTTCAAAGCCTTCCCCTAAGATAAATCTTTCTTTCATTCCATTTCCAATACTCTTCCCTCTCAACCTGAGGTTCTCCCATTTGTTTCTCTCCCTTATGTTGAAGGCATCTCCCACAAGATCTCAAAAAAGGTGTGCGGTGTGCCTTCAAACCCTTGTCCACATTAAAAAATTACATACCTCTACTCAAAGACTCTAGGGATGTCTTTTTAGAATATGGAGTCTATAAGGTTGTTTGCTCCTATGGCACCTCTTATATTGGTGAAACGGGCTACTCCTTTAACACGAATCAAAGAGCATGGTGTTGACATTAAACATGGGCTTATTATAAAATCTGCTTTAGCATAGCATTCTTTAGCCACTAAGCACCACATCTATTTAGAGGACACTCTAATTTTGTTTAAGGAGGACAACTTTTTAAAAAGGAAACTTAAGGCAATTGAAATCAATAATACCCCACCAACCTCAATCGAGATGAAGGGCGGAGCTTAAGTCCTCCTTGGCAACCATTGTTGTATGTTCTTAGTGGCCTCCATTGTCCTCTCTCTCTCTCTCTCTCTCTCTCTCTCTCTCTCTCTCTCTCTCTCTCTCTCACACACACACACACACACACACACACAAATATATATATATATCAGGATGAAGGGTGGAGAAGTCCTTGGCAACCATTGTTATATGCCCTTAGTGACCTCCATTGTCCCCCATCTTGACCTCTCTATAAGAGAGAGGTCAAGATGGAGAGAGAGGTCAAGATGGGGGACAATGGAGGCCACTAAGAATATATATATATATATATAAATATATTTATTCATTTTTCTTTTCTTTTCTTAACTATTCAGTTTTAGTTTTTTACTTTCATTTTTTGTTTTTCTTCCCTTTTCTTTTTCTTATTTATAATGCATTTAAGTTTAAGTGTTTTGAGAGCTTGCTCCTTTTATAAATAAATATATATATATAGGCTTGTGTTTGTTCTTATTGTAATTAGTTTTCAATTGTGGGTTCTATTTTTATTCATTTTATGAGTGCTTTTGGGTTCTTTGGTTCTTTTCATCTATATTGGTCCCCGTACCTATTCTCTCCTCTCTCCATTCTTTATATTGGAACCTTGGTTTGCAGCTCATTATTTTTCATTCCTTGAACTCTCTTGCATTCCGATAATGGATAACAAAGTGTGATCCGAAACGTTGGTGATATAAATTGCATACACAATCTAATCCAAAAACTACTTACAATTTTTATATGGATTGTGGAAATCTAATAGCATTGATCTAGTTATCTTTCCAACTTAGAGTTTTTTCTAGTCATGTTTTGATCCCTATAACTGAATTCATAGTTCATTTTACGCTATCATTTCACAATTGAGACCTTGTTTGCACGAACAACATCAATTTTTAAATGGCCTACCAATTGAAGTTATGCACTAACAAATGTATGCAAAATGCACCAATTTTTTTCCTAATTGACCTTCCACACCTCTTCGGTGTACCCATTACACACCAAAGTGCAATTTGCTAGTTATTATATTCAATTAATTTGACACCCCATTTAATTTCACTTATTTAAATCTGAAATCTTGATTCTTTTATCTAAAGTATTTTATTAAATAATTTAATTGATCTAATTAATTAGACTTTATTTCTTTACTCGTCTGAAGTAGCGTAGGAAAAATAACTATGAACCGTACAAATGAAAAATAATTGAAATAATAATAAGAAGTAAACCTAGAGAAAAACTTCAAATCAGATTTCGATGACAATAAATCTTTCCCATCGATGTTAAACATAAAAGAGATTCTGAAATATACTATATCATAACATGTCATAAGAAGAAAACAGTTTTTTCTGTACTTACTCCTCCTCGACTATGTGGCCTTTAAATTTTGAAACCTCTTGCAACGCCATTTTCCAATCCTCAAGCTTTCGTGGAGTATATCTGGCCTGAGTTTCAAGCTTGGAAAATGCTTGAGCAATGGGTCCTTTCATCCGACGGAGATGACCGGGATCAACACCGTAGAACACTGGAATGATTGTCTTGCCAGTTCGGAGCATAAGCCGCAACTCTTCCAAACACCAAGGGGATTCTGCATATCTGGGTGAAAGTATTGCAATGTGAAGGAAAGAAGTATTGATTGCATATTGTAATTCGGATGGTATGCAATCACCAAGTTGAAGCTCCAATTCATCTAAGAAAACTTCAATTCCCAGGGGTTTGAGGGCACCGTATATTGATGCGGCTAGGTTTTGCTTGGTGTCAGGGCCACGATGGTTTATGAACACATCGTACCGCACTGCTTTCGTTGGAGTTGAAGACGATGCAGATGGCGGCATTATTTCTGCAAAAGCATTTGGGGTTGCCATTGGCATTGGATCAGATTGAGGGCGAGCTTAGAAGCCCAAACTGTGGGGTAGAAAGGATGAAGAAAAACAAAGAAAAAATAATGTGAGAGGGATTAAGAGCCCTCATCGACCACACAATGCTTTCCACGCGGTTTCGACATTCAAGGATGGAGGTGGGAAGCACGCGTAAAAGGACAAAATTGTACGCAACAAATCTCAAAAGTAAGATTTAAAGCGGAGAATATCCCACCGATTCGTTGACTGGAACAAGTGATTACGACTAAAGTTGATTGCCGAATGCCGTGTATAGCAAGCATTAGAAATAAGATACGTACAAGCATTAGAAATAAGATACGTACAGACTTTCTTACGCGTGAACGGCAAGGCAGAATAAAAATTATGACCAGACTTTGGCAGCATTAGGTAGAAAGATTCGAGGAAAATTTGCGGAAAGTTTGAGGAAGAAGAATATTAGAATAGGAAAGTCAAGTTGGGGAGAGGATTTAGTAGTTGTGCATCTTAATTTGGCACTTGTCAAAATTCTACATAAAAATTTCAAATCACTCTTAATTTTTTTTACAGGCTTATAACTAAGGTTTCAGGGCCACATCATCATGTACGGTGCCACAACATCATGTTTTTTGTCAACGTGTCCAAAACAGCCCCCAAAAAATGAGACCAATAGGCGTGCAAAAGAGACCCTTATACTTCTGTAGCTGATGTGTTGCTTTTTACAACTAATGATACATTCTGTAGCAATAACATATTTTGTAATTATTAATATACTAGCAATTGCACCTTGGTGTGCAATGGGTACACCGAAAAGGTTTGGAAGATCAATCCTGACATAAATTGATCTATGTTTACATATAATTGTGCAGTACACGAGGTTAATTAGTAGGCAATTTAGCAAATTTGATATTTTTTGTGCAATAATGGTATGGAACTAAGATAACCATTGAATTAGGAAGATCTAGTAAACCTCCATTAACAACAAGAACACATTATGTTTGCAATAAGAAGAGAGAGACGGGCGGGAGTGGCGGGAGGGGCGCGTCTATTCTGGCTCCAAAAAGACAGTACAGATTGACTAACACGCGTGTTAGTCGCGCGTTTTACACCGTCGATTTTGTAATTAACGGTTGTGAGTGACTAACCTGTCACTAACACGTTGTACGAAAGGTCTGTTTTGGAGCTAGAATAGCTGCAGTCGGGCAGGGGTGGGGATAAATAAATGGAGAGAGAGAGAGAGAGAGAGAGAGAGAGAGAGAGAGAGATGGAAATGGAGATGGAGAAAGGAGATAGTGATAGAGGTTAAGTGCACCAAGATGGTGAACAGAAAAATGGCCACATGCAAAAAACAAAAAAACATTTTTTTCATAACCCGTGCGGATTCCTCAAAATTCAAAAATGTGCTAGCAAAAAACAATATAAAAAACCAATAAGAAAATTAAAAGTTGGGTTTTGAGAAAAAAAAAATGTGTAGGCCACGGGTTTTGGCCATTTTCAATGCCAAAACTTGTGGAACAACAGCAAGGGAAAGTCAAAAAACCATAGAACCCACACGGATTTGCAATTATTTTGGATTTTCCCAACATTGAAAGCAATTTTCAACAATGGCACCCCTTCGAACAGGTAAGATTTGATTGGTTTGATTATTTTTGTTTGCATTTTAATTGAAGTAAGGTTTTTTAATTGATTTAAGTTTTGTTTTTATTAATTTGATGTCAGATTCTTCAAGCAATCCCCCAAAATGAAATAGACAACAAAGACCTCCTCCTCCACAAGCAACACAAGAAAACCATGTAAACATTGCACATGAGCAACAAAAAAACCCTCAAAATCCTCAAAATGTTGCTCCTCAACAACCACCGCCACCCCGAAACCCTCCACGTCCTCCATTAGATCATGTAGATGCCACACAAGACGATCTCATCAATCGCCTTACACAAAATAGTGCCCAAATTTCTATATTGGTGAATAGGTTGAGGTCATCTAGGCTTGAGCACCACTCAACCATCGCCAAAACACTAGAAAAAATGGCTAATAGTGCAAATGAGGTATCTAGGGAGGTTACGAAACGAGGTTCATAGAGGGATAGATGTCGAACATTTTATGTGGATGGGTTGTCATATGATCAAGTGAAAAAAAAGGTCATAGGTAAAGCTGACATATGTGCTCTTTTCACCAATCTTGTTACTAGTAACAACCTAGAACTAAATACGACTCAATTTCCTATACATTGATGTGTTCATGCTAGGTTGAAAGAAGCTTTTTGGGATAGGTGGTATATGGTCTTTGACCAGCCACCTTGTAATAATTGGGAGGTGCCTCTATATTTTTTGAGAAAGTTGTATTGTGAGTTTATCCTCGGTGAGAAGCTGAATTACTTTGACATCCGGCAATTTTAGGGTAGAGGGAGAGGCTCTGCGCAAGATAGACCTGGGGCCCATAGGGTGGTAGAGCCACAACATAGAAATTTGATATTCGATCCAATTTGTTCATTGATATATATGAAATTTGATATTCTTGAAACTTAGTTATTTGTTATTGAAATGTGATCAAACTTGTTCATTGTGTATATGTCTTTAAATGTGATCCAGTTTGTCCATTACTTGTAACTCGTATGGCATATACTTTTAGACTATCTATTACTCATATTGTGTATACCCAAGTACCAACACCGGTAATGCTAATATTGTGTATTTTGATTGAGTGAATTTTCTTTGAGTCCTTCGTGCATGAAGAGATTAGAGTGAAGTTATTATTTCATAAACTCATGTTTATGGAGCGAAGTTAATCATTTCAAGAACCAATTAATACAAGGTTTGAGCACACAAAGCAGATTTGAAATTTATCTAAGGATGAGTCGGCTTAGGTAAGGTTTTAGACAACTCGATTTCATTTTCTTGTGGTGAGATTTTTTCTGTCGCATCAAAAACTGTCAGTGAGAGGTGGCAAAATAGTGCATCTTTCATTCTACTCGTTGTGGGAGCGAACCATCAGCGTGAGCGCGTCCATGTGGCCAATTTTATGCTAGGTGTGCCCTTGTCTCTTTCCCCAAGACATCTAACCGTTTAGAGCCACCTCGTAGCGACGTTTTCCCTTGAGCACTCAAAGTGGAAAAAACAGTCAAGCTTTGACGTCACGTAACTCAGAGACCGTGGAACTTATGGACAATTTGTTTGAACCTATGGGGTCGTGTTGTCAATGCCTAAAAAATACTCTCTCGGTTTCAGACAACTCGATTCCATTTTCTTGTTGTGAATTTTTTTTTGTCGCATCAAAAACCGTAAAAAACCGTCAGTGAGAGGTGGCAAAATAGTGCATCTTTCATTATGCTCGTCGTAGGAATGATCCGTCAGTGTGAGCGCATCCGAGTGGTCAGGTTTACGCTAGGTGTGCCCTTGTCTCTCTCCCAAAGGCATCTGATTGTTCGGAGCCACCTCGTAGCAACATTTTCCCTTGAGCGCTCAAAGTGGAAAAAATGGTCAAACTTTGACGTTGCGTAACTTGAAGACCGTGGAACTTATGAATTATTCATTTGAACCTATGGGGTTGTGTTTTTTTTGCTTAAAAAAGTATCTCTCGATTTCGGACAACTCAATTCCATTTTCTTGTGGTAAAAATTTTTTCGTCGCATAAAAAACCGTTAGTGAGAGGTGGCAAAATAGTGCATCTTTTGTTCTGCTCGTCTTGGGAACGAACCATCAGTGCGAGCGCATCTAGGTAACCAAGTTTACACTAGGTGTTCCTTTCTCTCTCTCTCCCCAAGATGTCTTATCGTTCTGAGCCACCTCATAGCGACATTTTCCCTTGAGCGCTCAAAGTGGAAAAAATGGTCAAACATTGACGTCGCATAACTCGGAGACTGTGGAACTTATGGATGATCCGTTTGAACCTATGGAGTCATTTTGTTATGCCTAAAATATCCTCTCTTGGTTTTAGACAAATCGATTCCATTTTTTTGTGGTGAGATTTTTTCTGTCGCATAAAAAACCGTCAGTAAGAGGTGGCAAAATAGTGCATCTTTCATTCTGCTCATCGTGGGAACGAACCATCAGCATGAGCACATCTGGGTGGTCAAGTTTACATTAGGTGTTCCCTTGTCTCTCTCCCCAAGATGTCTAATCATTCTGAGCCACCTCGTAGCGACGTTTTCCCTTGAGCGCTCAAAGTGAAAAAATGGTCAAAATTTGACATCACATAACTCAAAGACAGTGGAACTTATGGATGATCCATTTGAACCTATGGGGTCATGTTGTCTCTGCCTAAAAAAGCCTCTCTCAGTTTTGGACAACTCAATTTCATTTTCTTGTTGTGAGATTTTTTCTATCGCATCAAAAACCATCAGTGAGAGGTGGCAAAATAATGTATCTTGTTAGATACTTGATCGGTCCCAAAGACACTGAGAGGGGGGGGTGAATCAATGTATAACCGATTAACAAAATATTTAAACTTGTTTGCAACTGTATAACCAAAATTAGTATATCGGTAAACAAGTAATAATGCAATAAAGAGAAATAAGAGAGACAACATTAATGCACGCCATAACACAAGATATTTTGGTGAGGAAACCCGGTAAGGGAAAAACCTCGATGGGATTTGTGACCCACAATATCTACTCACTGGCCAATATGAATAAATATTACTGATACAATAGGGGCTTGCACATGCAGGAAGGTCAACAGCCTAGAGCTCACTACTCAACAACAAAACTGGAGTCACACTGACTACAAAATTGGATGATTAAATCCAATGACAATGTACTGCACAAAATATCATCTGCAATTTTGGATTCAGTACCGGTTTAAGCTATGTCAAATACCTCTACTATAAACCTTGCTTTGCTCTGCTCATTGCCTAATTACATAATCATCTTCTCTCATATCTTACAACAAAATGACCTACAAGACCTCATACATATATGAGTCCTTACAATACATCATGTCGACTTCAAATAATTAATTACATTACAATATAATTCGCATAAATAAAACTTTATCATAAGTCGGCCTAGGTGTCGGCATGATTCATTGCTGGTGTAAACTGGATGTCGATGTGAATGAACTTTGTGTAATTGTCGGTGCCAGTATGCGAAGTATGTTGTCGGTAATCCTGTAGAACCATGTTACTAGTTGGTTGCCATCAATGACAACATCAACCATTCTCATCTGAGTATGTAATGCCAACAATCTCCCCCTTTGGCATTGATGGCAACACTCATGAGACTAACCAAAAAGCAAAATTGCCAAAACGAAAGTGCTCCCCTTGAGCAAATGATCTCCTTCAGTATACCTTTCTTTTTCTCTATCACTCCCCCTTTGACATCAATGACAAAGGTTGTAAAAAAAAAGAATCAAAAATTCAAAAATTATACCTAAAACCCTGTAACTCGTTATGTACCATCCGAAAGATATCTGCAATAATCAGATTAAGTCCTTGCAAAACTTTAGAACTATCAAAAATGATATCGTCAGTCTGTCAAATTAGCCATACTATGTTTAGGTTCTTTCTCTGCCAGTTTCTCTACCTTCTGCTGGGTGTCTTCAATATTCTCAGAAGATTTATCTATGATTACATTGATGTCCTGAGGTCTACATTCATGGTAAACAAAATGTTTGACTCCAGATCAATGTTCTCAGTGTTCACTTTCTTTGTTTCCTCTTCCTTATGTTCAACTTGTGCCTCTGCTTGTTCTTTTACCTATTCCTCTACTTGTTCCTCTACTTGTTTTTCTGTCACTACCAGTGGTCTGTCTTCAGCTGGTGGGGGTAGATTGTCCTTGATAGTTATGCCCGAAACACCACCAACTTTTTTTTTACCTTTATCACTTTTCTGATAGACTTTGGAGAAATATTTATCTATTTTATGTCTATCCTTCTCTTCCTTCTTCTCCTTTTCTATAAAGAATATGTCCCATTTGTTAGCAGTTTCATCAGTTATTTCTTTAACTCTGCCTGCCATTAAGCTAACCTGTCGGTGCCCACTAGCAAAAACTGATCAGTTTTCTTCTGCAATCAACTCATCAATCTCCTGTCGAGAGTTGACAGGGTGAACCGCCAACAATGCTTCAATTTTCAAATTCTTGTCTAGTTCCATTATAGACATTCTTTTTGCCTCAAGTCTCAGATAAAGATCATTAGGCAACCCATCAACAATCTCAATCAAAACTTTCTTGTAAATGTCTAGATGTAGAATGATACTTTCCTCAATTGCTTCCTTGTCGGAATCTTTGAAAGTATGGTAACATTTATTAATACTGCTAAGGTTTCCATCCTGGGTAATTTCATTTATGAGTTCTTCTGGTGATAGAATACATGATACCTTAAGTGTCAGTTTCTTTGGTGTTAGTTTCTTTTTCTTCATCATTTTGATTTTGCAATTGCACATGTAGTTCTTTTCTCTTATTCTTTGCTATAACCAAGTTATCTTGAAGTGCTTTGATAAATTCTCGAGCAGTTCTAAGTTCATCTTCAAGTTTGATATTCTTCAACTTTTTTGCATCAAAATCTTCAAGAGCTCCTTCTAATTGTTGTCTCAAGCTTTCCATCGGTATCAGTTTCAGAATCTTCCTCAAGTTGTTAGGCTTCTGTAAATAGAGGACTAGGCTCTGATACCAATTGTTAGATACTTGATTGGTCCCAAAGACACTGAGAGGGGGGGGTGAATCAGTGTCTAACCGGTTAACAAAATATTTAAACTTGTTTGCAACTTTATAACCAAAATTAATATACCGGTAAACAAGTAATAATGTAGTAAAGAGAAATAAGAGAGACAACATTAATGCACACCATAACACAAGATATTTTGGCGAGGAAACCCGGTAAGGGAAAAACCTCGATGGGATTTGTGACCCACAATATTTACTCACTGACCAATATGAATAAATATTACTGATACAATAGGGGCCTGCACATGTAGGAAGGCCAACAACCTAGAGCTCACTGCTCAACAACAAAACCGGAGTCACACTGACTACAAAATTGGATGATTAAATCCAATGACAATGTACTACACAAAATAGCATATGCAATGCTGGATTCAGTACTGATTTAAGCTCTGTCAAATACATTTGTTGTAAACCTTGCTTCGCTCTGCTCATTACCTAATTACATAATCATCTTCTCTCATATCTTACAACAAAATGACCTACAAGATCTCATACATATATGAGTCTTTACAATACATCATGTTAGCTTCAAATAATTAATTACATTACAATATAATTCACATAAACAAAACTTTATCATAAGTCGGCCTGGGTGCCGGTATGATTCATTGCCGGTGTAAACTGGATGCCGGTGTGAATGAACTTTGTGTAGCTACTAGTGGTGGTATGCGAAGTATGTTGTCAGTAATCTTGTAGAACCCTGTTACCAGTTGGTTGCCATCAATGACCACATCAACCATTCTCATCTGAGTGTGTAATGCCAACACATCTTTCATTTGGCTCATTATGGGAATGAACCGTTAGCGCGAGCACGTCCAGGTGGCCGGATTTATGCTATGTGTGCCCTTGTCTTGCTCCCCAAGACATCTGATCGTTCGGAGCCACCTCGTAATGACGTTTTCCCTTGAGCGGTCAAAGTGGAAAAAAGTCAAACTTTGACATTGTGTAACTCGAAGACCATGGCACTTATGGATAATCCGTTTGAATCTATGGGGTTATGTTGTCGCTTCCTAAAAGAGTCTTTCTCGGTTTCAGACTATTCCTACTAGCCCTTCATATCGGGTAACTCAACAATAACTCAACTTTCCCAAAATACTTGGAAAAAAATTGCATATTCAGATACCCATTTGCAAGTTATTTAACATATGTCAGACACAGTTATTTATAATCAAATAGTACAAATTTATAATCAAATTGTCACTTTCATATATAAAGTTTGGCATCTAATATAAACGAACAAGCTCATTACTGTTTATATTTACAAAATTTTGCATCTAAATATGCAAATTACAACTCGTTGTTTTTTTATACAAAAATTAGCATCTAGATATGCACATTACAACTCGTTGTTTTTTATACAAAATTTAGCACCTAGAAATGCACATTACAACTCATTGATATTTTTATATACAAAATTTGGCATCTACATATGCACATTACAACTCATATGCATATTACAGCTCATATGCACGTAAAGTATATCCAAAAAAGTGAAGGTACAATGTTTTGCAAAAGATATATACAAATTTGTCAAAATTATTCTACCATATTGTAGAATTATTCTTCTAGATGGCCCAAAATCAATCAAGTGAACCTTCTAGATCAGCTCTAACCCTTAGTGTCTCAAGTATTGCCTCATGCTCAAATTCACGAACTTTCCATAAATCCTTGTTGAGAGGTCTACCATGATATTTAATCAAATGAATATTTGTTGCAACAAGAAGGTTTGAGTAATGAAGAATATGTCTATATGTCTCAAAGTCCTTAAACTACCAGGCATTAGAATTTTTGATAGGGTACCAACATTTTATAGAAGGATAAGTTAGTGCCAAAATCAATACAATGACTGCTAAATAAATGAGTTTAAGAGATCTCAATACAACTCGACACAACGATACCTTCTAAGCCATGTCCCTATCACAACAACAGATCATATTGGGTACTCAATACCCTCTCCATCAACCACTGTAGAAGTTAATTTCTTTTTGGCCTCAATACAATGACATAAAAAGTAATATGTTCCTTCTTCATTGTTCTCATCCGCAATAACTACATATACATGACCTGCATTTAATAGAAGGATATAAGTTAATACGAAAAATCAACATAAGTTAATACTAATAAATTGAGCTTAAAATTGTAGCAAATTGCAATCCTTTACCTGGTTCAAATATGTCTGATACATGGTCAAAATCCACTGATGCTTCAATTTGGTTCGTTTGTAGTGCTCTAGGAAGTTGATATGTATCTGGGGTTTGCAAAGGTCTACAAGACCATTGGTCAACCCACTCTTTTGACTCACATTCATCCCACACAAAATGCATACACGAAGAATAAAATCATGCAATCTGTCTAGTATAAATAACTAGTGATGTTGCATTTGAACTTCTAAATGAATGCATGTCATTTGATTCGGTAAGTGTACAACAATCTAGATAGTTTTCAATGTTAGATTCGCGTATTAACCAAAAATATCTAGAAACCATAGACTTACCTGCATTACCTGGTCCCATCGTAGAGTTACACCATTGCACAATTATTTTTGCATCTATTAACATTGCACCACCTTCATACTTCAATTCCTCCCTAGTAAGAGATTTTTTCACACATGCTCCCGCACTATCATGATCTCCCTTTCCATGCCCTACCTCAATGAAATTCCAAAAATGTTACACACCACTTGTCACATGCATCCTAGTCAACCAATAGAACATCCTTGCATTCTTGAATTGTGCGGTGCAATTGTCTGACCATATTAACTGTTGGTTGTATCTTATATCTCTTTCTCTTAAACTATCATAGAAGACTGTAAAGCATCCTTGCACAAACTCAGAGAAATGAGTACTATCATCGTTGATATAGAAGTGATATTCTCTTATAACCTTTCTGTCCTCCTCGGTGCTATCATGTACATGCATGAATGCTATGTGTACAAAAATTGTAACTTGTGTAGAGTGGTAATACATAGATTGTACTTTATTTTGTGGCTTTAGTGTATAATTCTCAGCAAAATCAATGACAAAGACAATAGTGTCAAGGGGGAAAGTGTCCTTACACAACTTGAATTGCTCATCTAACCGCCTAGCTCTATGTGTGTGACCTGTGTACTCATACACTAGTTTCTCATGAAACATCTTCATAAAATCAGCTACTCATATATCCCTTTTCACTAACTCACACCTCTTTAATTCTTGTCCATCTTTAACACCATACGTAATTGACTTGTACTTTCCAATAGAAACTAGTTCCTTACCAATTTCATGTGTGCTATCCAAATGTAGGCATCTATGCAATTGTTGCAAACTGCCACATGTAGGACAAAAACCTCTCAAACACATCATCTTATAGTAAATGCACCTGTCATCTCATCTATATAGTACACTTGAAATAAATTCTTTGGTGACTTAGAAGGTGCTTGTAGACCACATTCTTGCAAAACATCGTTAGTGTACAAAGTAAAACGTATATAGCGATAAATATTATAATGCATGGAAAATTCAACATGGACCCTACAACAACATGTAGTACGTACATGATTAATCTTAACATAAAATGGTTTTGTCATCTCATAAAATCTTTGACTAATTTAATCTGAGGAAAGCTTTGAAGAAATCTTTCATAAAATTGTGTTTGAGTTGTATCTAAATAGTGTTTTGGATGTGGCTCACGATTACTAATTCCAATTCGCCTTCTAACAACATCTCTTTGGTTGGGTGAAACCCTTGTGTTGTCATGCCAATATTTCTCAATTAACATTCTTAGTGCATCAACAACAACCTTGTCCTTGCGTGGGAGTCTACCAGAGAATGCCCAAAGAGAATTATTGTTAGGATCCTCGATTTTTTCTCGCCTCTCTAAGGCATAGTGTAATGTGGTTCTACTTATCCTTAATGACTTGCTTGTTTTTCTTATTAAATGATATTTTTTCATTTCCTTTCCCATTATGGTTGATGTGAAGACACGACGAGTAACATTAGATCTTTAATGCGTGATTTTGAACCAATGGCTTGGTATGCATCAAAAAGATTTCTCACAATGGTTCTTAACCCCAAAATTTTCATTCTCTCTAAATTTCAGATTTTTAATCATTTCAACAACTAATTGGCATCTTCCACTTTGATTTAAGTTTTCAAAACACTTATTCCAAATTCTTCTAACCGTTCTTCTACAAGTTCTTTGGGAAATTTTATCATACATTGGCTTCACAATATTTTCATCAATATCTATTAGGAACTTTGGTTTTCTATGAATTATTCTAAGAGGTGTTAATATTGGTGCATGCTCTTCGTTTTCATTAGGTGCATTATGTGCATTGATCACATCAAATTCAAATGGTATATCTTCTTCAATTTCATTAACATGTGCATTCACCGAATCATTTTCAAATGGTGTATGTTCATTGCATTGATTAGGTGCATTCATCATATGTATTTGAATTGGTGTATGTTGATCATTTTGATTTGGTGCATTCATCATATCAATTTCAATTGTTGAATGTTCATCACTTTCATTAGGTGCATTAGATGACGTACCTTCATGTAATCTCCTCATACGCTCCCTTTGTCTTTCCTTTGCTTCCTCTCTTTGTTCATTTGTTCCTCTCTTGTTCTTTCCCATTGTTCTACACATAACATCATGATGACAATCCACAATCAAATAGCAAAAAAATAACAAATGATCATCATTTTGTTATAATCTAAAGTAACAATAATAAAATAACTTCAAAAAAAACCAAAATACAAGACAAATCAATCATGATCAAAGAAAAAAAATAACAAATGATCATCATTTTGTTATAATCTAAAGTAACAATGATAAAATAAATTCAAAAACAATCCAATATATGAGACAAATCAATCATTTCAAAGCGAAAGCAACAAAAAAAATGAAAACCTGACTGTTATGTCCCAGAAAATCATGTGCAAAAGCAGTGGGGCCTTCAAACAACTTGCAATGTTACCTTTTAGGTCATTGGGACTAAAATATATTAAGATTTTCCCATAACCCATACGGGTTATGGAAACCTTTAATGTGAATGTTCATA
The DNA here is from genome assembly GCF_030272615.1 of Cryptomeria japonica. Lineage (NCBI taxonomy): Eukaryota > Viridiplantae > Streptophyta > Pinopsida > Cupressales > Cupressaceae > Cryptomeria > Cryptomeria japonica. Next base: position 494,453,211 of record NC_081406.1, on the reverse strand, counting down.
ATTTCTCATAACCTGTACGGGTTCTATAGAACTAGAAGTTTTGGCCTTAGTTCTACATAACTCGTGCGGGTTATGTAGAACTAGGAAAAGGAGAGGGGAGAGGGAGAGGGGGAGAGAGGGAGATTGGGAAAAGGAGAGGAGGAGAGGGAGAGGGAGAGAGGAAACCTTTAATGCGAATGTTCACAATTTCTCATAACCTGTATAGGTTCTGTAGAACTAGAAGTTTTGGCCTTAGTTCTACATAACTCGTGCGAGTTATGTAGAACTAGGAAAAGGAGAGGGGAGAGGGAGAGGGAGAGAGAGGGAGATTGGGAAAAGGGGAGAGAGAGAGAGAGAGAGAGAGAGAGAGAGAGAGAGAGAGAGAGAGAGAGAGAGAGAGAGAGAGAGAGAGAGAGAGAGAGAGAGAGAGAGGGATAAGGAGAGGGGGATGGATGGAGAGGAAGAGAGAGGGAGATTGGGAAAAGGAGAAGGGGAGAGAGAGATTGGGAGATTGGGAAAGGGAGAGGGAGAGGGAGAGGGAGAGGGAGAGAGAGGGAGAGGAGGAGGGGGAGAGAGAGGGAGATTGGGAAAAGGAGAGGGAGAGAGGGAGAGAGAGGGGGGGAAGGGGGTAAGAGAGAGAATACGGGATAGGAAGAGAGCCCAAGAGAGAGAGAGAGAGAGAGAGAGAGAGAGAGAGAGAGAGAGAGATAATAGGATAAGGAGAGGGGGATGGATGGAGAGGGAGAGAGAGGGAGATTGGGAAAAGGAGAGGGAGAGAGGGAGAGAGAGAATAGGGGGAGAGGGGGTAAGAGAGAGAATAGGGGATAGGAAGAGAGCTCAAGAGAATAGGATAAGGAGAGGGAGAGGGAGAGGGAGAGAGAGAGAGAGAGAGAGAGAGAGAGAGAGAGAGAGAGAGAGAGAGAGAGAGAGAGAGAGAGAGAATAGGATAAGGAGAGGGGGATGGATGGAGAGGGAGAGAGAGGGAGATTGGGAAAAGGAGAGGGAGAGAGGGAGAGAGGGAGAGAGAGAATAGGGGGAGAGGGGGTAAGAGAGAGAATAGGGGATAGGAAGAGAGGGAGAGAGAGAGAGAGTAGGATAAGGAGAGGGGGATGGAGAGAGAGAGTAGGGGGAGAGGGGGGTAAGAGAGAGAATAGGAGATAGGAAGAGAGGAATAGAATAAGATAAGGAGAGGGGGATGAAGAGAGAGTTAAAGACAAAGAGAGAAGGGGTTAATGAGAGGAGGAGGGAGGGATATTGGGAAAAGGAGAGGGGGAGAGGGAGATTGGAAAAATGAGAGAGAGAGAGAGAGAGAGAGAGAGAGAGAGAGAGAGAGAGAGAGAGTATGATAAGGAGAGGGGGAGGGAGAGATAGAGGAGAAATTGGGAGAGAGGTAGAGGGAGAGGGAGGGCGGAGATGGGGAGAATAGGATAAAGAGAGAGAGAGAGAGAGAGAGAGAGAGAGAGAGAGAGAGAGAGAGAGAGAGAGAGAGAGAGAGAGAGAAGATGACGGGAGGGGGAGGGGGAGGGGGAGCGGGAGAGGGAGGGGGAGAGAAAGAGAGAAGGGGGAGAGGGTGAGAATAGGATAGGATAATGAGAGAGAGAGAGAATGGGATAGGGAGAGAGAGTAGGAGGAGGAGAGGGTGAGAAACATGAGGTAGAGAGAGAACGAGAAGGAGAAAAAGGTGAGAGAATAAAAAAAAAGAGAAGTGTGAGGGGGAGAGAGATGAGATAGAACTCAAGGAGGATAATCAGGGCTCAGAACGAACCGTGACGGTGATGGGGGAAGGAAGACGAAAGAGAGAGGAAAAAAAGAGATACATGCATGTATACAAACATATATGCATATATTTGTATAAATATGTGTATATATAACTATAGATATGCATATATACATACATAAACACATATTATATAAGTATGTCTACCATATGTATAGTAAATACTAAGTTTATAAGCATACATTATTATGTCTTCATAACTCGTATGGGTTTTGGGAAACAAAAAAAAATGTTTTTAGTTTTACATAACCCATACGGGTTTTGTGAAACACAAAAAATGTTTTTAGTTTTACATAACTCATACGAGTTATTGAGAACTGTGAATAGTACTTTTTGTTTTTCAAAACATATGCAGGTTTTGGCTTGGTAAGAGGGTTGGAAAATGACCCTAAGGCTTGCAAGCCCATTTTCCCCCCATTTTTGTCCCTTTACACATTTTTTCATCCTCCAACATGATTTTTCGACTTCGTCATCATCAGGTTTACAAATGATCAAGTGGGTATCTCTAAAATTACCACCATAATCTCACACATCTTCTCAGTTTTTTGACCATATAATTTTTTTTAATTTTTGGACATCATTAGCATAGTAAACTTTGATTTTCTTTATCAGTGCCTTGACAGTCCTCACATCAGGTTTACAAATGATCAAGTGGGTATCTATAAAACTACCACCATGATCTCACACATCTTCTCAGTTTTTTGACCATATAAATTTTTCTATTTTTGGACAACATTAGCATAGTAAACTTTGATTTTCTTTATCACCGCCTTGACAATCCTCACAAACATATGTCTACCATTTTTTTAATAACTTTTGATATAGTTGACCAAATTCAAAATAAATTACATATTATTGTTCTACACTAGATTCTATATAGTTTTTTTTTTTAAAGTTTGCATTTTTTATTATTTTGATGCAAGTTATGCCCAGCGCACGAACAGGTACAAAATTTTCAAGATGCGGTCACTTCAAAAAATCATTAAAAAAAATACTCAATGGAAAATTACAAAAAAATACACAACTTCTAGATATCACTCTTACCTATCATCCTACCAAAGGATTTTGCAAAATACTAAATCTAACTATATATTTTGTGTAGCACACGAAAACAACTATGTTATGTTTTTCTGAAAAAATCAGGAATATTTTTTTGTGCGTGAAATTTTTGGCCCTCTTAATTTTATCCAATTTTTTAAAAAATTAGTAGTTTAGAAACTAGATTTAGTGTACTACAATTCTTATTCTTTTCTCAACTCCTAGTTTTGAGTGCATGACCTTCAAATATCTATTTGAAGTTCAGGTTTACCTATTTTCAGAAGAAAAAAGTGGCCACTTATACCCCCCTTTTTGTTCACCATCTTGGTGCGCTTACCCTAGAGAGATATGGAGATGTAATGAGATATAGTAATTTAAAACATAACGAGATATAATGAGATATATTGAGATATAATGAGATATATTATTTAAAACATGATGTATAATAATAAATATAATTTCAATATAAATTTTATATTTTGAAAATATAATTAAATATTAAACATATAATATATCTTATATTAAACAAATATATAATTCAATAAAAAACAAAACATGAAGTATAGTTTTAAAAATTAAGCTCCCATTAAAACCATGATAATAAACTAAATTCAAATTTATTTATTTTTAATTTTAATTTGATAAAACTAGGGAAAAATAATTACAATGTGTCACTAATACATAGCACTCATTAGTAGTACATAAAAATAAACTAGCAATTGCACCTTGGTGTGCAATGGGTACGTCGAATAGGTATGGATTGTGAATTAGAGAAATATTTGGTGTATTATTTGCTTACATTTGTGTACATGAATTCAATAGATAAAGAGATATAAAAGGGCAAATAGGAGATATATGAAGAGCTAGAGATGGAGACAAAGAGACATAGATATATAAATTTAAGAAGAGGGAGAGAGGAGAGGGATGAATGGATAGAGAATCTCCTTGAGAATTGGTCTACCAAACAAAGAATCCGTGTTGCTTGTCAAAATCTTTTGTGTCTTTGTTTTGGTTCAATGAAAAATAGTAATTTTTTCCAAGTGAAAGTTTCAGGTTTATTGTAGGGTAAATAAGATGTGATTATATAAACCTATTTTGATTTCATAATAAGTGTATAAAGTGTTGTTATGAGAAGTTCATTATATTATGGACCCATGAAAGATGCATTCTTGATGACTGCTTCTCTGTTGTGTATTGCTATGGAAGCAAGCTAAAGAGATAATCGACTACATATGGTAGAAAGTAATCAAAAATTGTTTTTTTATAATTTCCCGAGACAAAAATTGTTGCTCACCTTCTTTCTAATGTATTTCTTCAAGGTGAATATGTTGTTTGTACCTTATTTTGCGGCTACATACAAATTGTTATCTATGATTTTCTAATTATAAATGAATTTCACAATTCGTCTGTGATTTTTTAATTATAAATGAATATCACTTGATTGTGAAATACAACAAATGATGTATTTACACTTATGAGATTGTTTAATAGCATGTAGGAAAAGGGATTATTAAGGAAACATAGAAGATAAATCATTCAAAATAAAACAAATTAAAGAAAAAAGGCAGGGAGCTTACCGTTATTATGGAAGCAAACTTTGATTTCTAGAAATAGTGGACAAATAATGAGCACTAAGGAGTGAGGTAATGATGTTGTTCTTATGGACGCAAACTTTGATTTCTAGAAATAGTGAGTATTGAGGAGTAAGGCAAAGACCTTTTGAATTTAATTGATCTCATTATACCAATGTAATTTTGCTATATTTTTTTACAAGAATATCACTATCTATCCATGGGACTGTTGGATAGACATTATTGCTCAAATATGCCTGGTGTTGCAAAAAATACAATATGTATGTGAGTTCTTGGAGTCACGGAGAATAATGGACTACAACCTCTTATTGGGTCTTCATTTTCGGGCCCCTCAATATCCTACTATATTTTCAATTAGGAAGTCCCTATGAGAGGGTGTTATTGATGTGATGGCAAGCCTTAATGGTAATAAAAAATTTCTCTATGAATATGCTAGTATATAATTTTCATATTCGGTCATTTCTATGTTTAATGAATATTCCATATCCAATTTTAAATAAGAAAACATTCAACTAAGCAATTGCCTATATCGCAATGTGATGATTTTGGATGAAGGATATGTATATAACTTTTGTTAGAGGAGGTGCAATGGTTACACTGATAGCAAGATATAGTTAACTTAATATATCGAAGGGTAGGGGAACAGTCACAAGGAATGTAAGTTGTCATTCTAAGGAATAATAGTTACAATAAAAGATAATTGACCATGAAATGTGAAAAGAACCTAGTATGAACAAATGCAACTTCATTTAGACTGATATGTTATGCAAAATGATTTTTTAACATAATTTTTTTTCCTAGATAGAACCAAGTTCTCATTGTACCTAGAAGAGGTAGACATCCCCAACTAAAGCTATGTTGGCACTTGACAATGCAAAATATATTTGAAATTAAAAATAAATAATAATAAATTAAATTATACCTAAATATAAAAATAAAATTAATTTTGAATTAAAAATAAACAATAATGTACATAAAATTTTAAGTAAATATAAAAAATATAATACTAATTAAAAAAATTCATTGAAACATTAACACAAATTTATATTTAAAATTAATGTAGTAATTGTATTATTTATGTACTTCAATGAATAAAAATATTATTACTATCTTATTATTTTAAGATTACATTATTTTATTTTTATTTATATATATTTAAATCTATAGTAAAAATTAGAATTTTTCTTCTAGATTTGTTATCTTTGACATACCTTTTTAAAAAATGCACTTTCCTCTAAGCCCTTTTTCGAAGTTTCAAACTTTTTGATCATAGTATGTATGTCAGGTTTCTCATCTCCAACATGTCTTTCCCTCCAAGTCCACTTTTCCTCTCATAGAATTAACCCTAAATCTATCTTAATCGTAAGTGTCCCCTAATTTTTACTATAATTCTAATCTAAACCTAACCTTGATTCTATCTCAAACTCTAATTCTCAATCTACCTCTAATCCTAAACCTAACCCTTATCCTAATTCTAACCCTTACCTAAGTGTATCCATGATTCTAATTTTAAAATTAAACATAATTCTAGCCCTAACCATACTTTTGATTCTAAGACTTACTTTAACTCTCGCTATATAACCCTAACCCTAACCATAATTTCAAGTGTAACTAAACCTAACACTAACTCTATTTCTAACCCTAACCTTCATCCTTACCTTAATTCATCCCTAAATAGCTTTCATTGTAACCCTAATTCTAATTATATGCTAATTCTAACTTAATCCTAATTATAATCACAATGTTTACTCTAACCGTTTCCCCTAATTCTTATATAACTCTATCATTTATCATAACTCTAATTATAAACCTAGCAACTGCTTAATTTACGGGCATGATTAATAAGCCTTTATTATCTACATGAGTGGAGAGGTACTTTTGGTTATTGAGAGAAACCATTTTCTATTATGGCACGATTTAGAGAAAGCATTATAATTATCATTGAGAGTATTGCAAAAAGAGAGTGATTGAGTTCGGTCTGCTTTAAGCAAAATTGATTCATATTGTGTATATGAGAGAGGAGTGTCTCAAGTCATTATCGAGAGTGTTGGTATCTATATTTTGTGGAGTTGAGTAGAGAGTTTTTATTATCTTGAAGTTGTTCTAGTTTTAGGCATATATAAAGAAGAGAAAAGTTGAGTTATTTAAAATTTTTTGAGTGGGACTTATATTCTAGGAGGAAGAGTTGCTTCCTAGAAAGGAAAAGAACAATAGAACCTAATTCTACACTCTCATTAGGATGAGAATTTTAGAGAATCTTTAGTTGAGATGAAATATCACTTCTCTCTTAGAAATGACATTGCTTTCTTCAGTTGCTATTGTTACAGAAATGAGAAACACAATGGCAATGGAAATGGCAACGTGATAAGAAACAAAATAGTCAAAGATTGCATATGAGAAATGATTATGTATATGTATATGTATATGTATATACATGTATACAAATTTCATTATAAAATTTTATTTCACATAAATAAAAATGCATGAATTTAAAGTTTGTAAAATATAAAATATAATAAAAATAAAAATCAAGAATATTAGAGAGCACTTTGAAATAATTTTAAAATGATTAAATAATTTAAAAAAATAAAATTTATTTTTTAAAATGTTTAAAAAATAATTTAACTATTAATTATTAAAAAATTAATAATTTAAAAACTAAACAACTTAAAATTCACGTAATACCTAAAAAAAGTAGTAGTTACTATGTTTAAAGTTAATAATAAACTTGAGATTGGTTAAAAAGTTGCTCAAGTGGAACAAAGGTTACTTGGTGTTGAAAGCCATACAACTGATTCTTTTTCAACTAGGTACTTAGGGTAAAAAGGCATTGTTCATGAGAAGTGAGTTAAACTTGAGATTGGTTAAAAAGTTGCTCAAGTGGAACAAAGGTTACTTGGTGTTGAAAGCCATACAACTGATTCTTTTTCAACTAGGTACTTAGGGTAAAAAGGCATTGTTCATGAGAAGTGAGTTGTTTCATTGATTCATTCATTAATGCATCCATGAATGATACATATAACTTTAACTATACGTTACAGCCCAGTGAAATTTTACGAGTAACCACTTTAACATGCATCCATGAAGGTTTAACGCCCCATGCATACATTTATTTAGTTCCACTTAATTGGAAACAACCACATAACTTTAATGCTGACCAGGAATGAGTTGTAACATGCATAGATGAATGATACACATGACCCAAAAATACCATGTCAATCTCCACTTGAATCTGCAATAGTTGAATTAAAAAATAGTTATTTAAGTGGCTATTGCTGCGGTAGTTTCTAGATAGGTAAGTAAAGTGAAAAATTTAAACCTTTGAGGATCAATTACTCAACTCCCGGCTGTCCTGACCTGGAACGGTTTGAAACGCTTGGGACTGCCTCGAAACGAGCGTAGTTGCCAATCAATATTCACCCACAGAAACGAATTGATGGTTGGAGAGAGTGCAATCGTTTTGCATTGCCTCTCGATGGTTGTGGACCGTTGATGAATAAATTGAGGTCTTCAATTTCATATAAGGAACGCCTTCGGCGTAATAATGGTCCACACATATAAATAAAGAATGGTAGAAACAGAGACAACTCGCATAAAATCAGCCGTGAGACATATAAATAGAGCGTTAAAGCGGCGGTACAGGGAAAATGCCCTGCTAACAACGTGAATTTTGGCTGTTGAAGCCTTATCTATCGGTCAAGTGTTTTCCAAGTTGCGTTAAAGTGATGGACGGTTGAGGGCTTCCCAATTGTCTTGCATCATTTTAGATGGTTTGAGAGTCGTAGACAAGTCAGTGCACTTCGAATAAAGGATATGGTGTAAATAAACACACAAAAAATTGATATTTTATATTTCAAACAATAGTTTTTATTGTACTATTACTAGAGTAAAAAGTATCAACAACCCTTACAACAATTCATACATGCTTAACTGCCATATGTACTTGGAAATTTTGAGGAAGAATATTGGAATATGAAAATTATGTATGGAAGATTTTTTTTTATGAAAATTAAATATGGAGAAAATTTTGAGGAAGAAGAATGAAATATGAAAATTAAGTATTGCAGAAATTTCAAAGAAGAAGAATATGGGAATATGAAAACTAAATATCTAGGAAAGTTCTAGGAAATTTTGAAGAAGAGGAATATTGGAATATGAAAACTGAGTATTGAGGAAATGTGAGGAGGAAGAGGAATATTGGAATATGAAAACTAATCATGGAGGAAATATCGACGAAAAAGAATATAGAAATATGAAAACTAAGTATTGAGGAAATTTCGAGGAAGAAGAATATTGAAACATGAAATATAAGTATCCAAAGGATTTGGATGAAGAAGAATATTAGAATATAAAAAATAAGTATCGAGGGAGAAAGAACAATATTGGAATATGAAAACTAAGCATTTAATACTTCTTCAATGCTTGACAATATTTTAATTTGTCTATTATGAAAGATAATTAGTTTTATTATTTATATTTTAACTAAAAGTAATTTATTAAATACATTAAAACATATACTTGTTGAAAGTCTATATGATATGAATATAAAAATATAATAATAATAACAATAATAATCTAATTATATAATAGTATAATATTATATTAATCGTAATATAATAAAAATATAAGATGATAATAATAATAATATAATAATTAAAATATAATAATATCAATAATGTTAGAATAATATAGTTAACTGTAACTACATGTATCGGTAATAGGAAAGTGATATTTTTATTGTATTTTCACTACAACTATCCAAATTCTAAGTACTCTAATATAAGTGAATAATAAAAGAAATTTGAAATAGAAGTTAACTAACTAAAGAAAATAGGGGTTCACCCCATAGCACAGTGGTACAGCTGCGAGCCTCCCGTAGGGGAGGTCATGAGTTCGAAGCTCGGGGCTTGGCCCCTCTCCGCTCCCGTCGGCCCTCGCCCTGCTGACCGCCCTCGTTGGCCCCCGCCGGTCTGTTGACTTGGCCAGAGAGGTTATTCGCTGTTGATGCACGCCGAGGAGTGTGTGAATGATAAATTTGGTGCATGCTCTTGGTCCCCCCGATGCTGGTTGGTCGATTACTCTCTGTTTGTTGGTTAGGAAATTGATAGCTGTGCTCCCAAGCTGTGTAGGTGCTTCAAAGAGGATGCCTTGACCATTGATTCGGAGATGAGGTCCTCCTTGTGATCTCATTGGTTCATAGCTCCAATCAAAAGCGCTTGATCATAAAAAATTAAAAAAATTAAAAAACTAAAAAAAAAACTAAAGAAAATCCTTAGATATTTGTTTGATTAAAAATCTCACTAGTACCACGCACATGTAGATCAACCATCTTATCAAAATAAGAAAGTTTTCGATGTGTGCAACTTTAAAGGTATTTATTTTTTCAAGAGTGATAACAATATGCACATTCTTATTGCAGTCAAATAAGGACCATATATTTTTTGTTTTATGTATGTACAAACTTTCAAACCCCATCCTATAAGTGATGAAAGCCTCTCAACGTAACTAGTAATCAAGCTAAAGATCCAATCTAGCCAATATTTATCAAAACCCTAAGCCTCAAACACTTTGAAAGAAATATCAAACTACCCTTATCACAAGCTTCCTTTATATCTAATTTGACTAGCATACAACTCTTATCAAAGGATTGGATGGAAGGAATAGCTTTTTGAGCAAATCTAGGCCTAATTCATCATTCTATAATATAACTGATCGGATTGGATTTGATTCTTAGTTTGCATGTTAGATTAGTGAATCCCTCTTTCCCTACAATACATTTTGGTGAACCCGACTCTTCTTACATTTGCATAGCTTCTAATTTTTAGTTTTAGATCTGACTGTTCTATGCAATTCTCATATTTAGATGCATTCATTCATTTTAATGTACTTGCATTAGTAAAAAAAGCATAAAAATGATACATTGTCATATCTTTTATCATGCATTTTGTGCATATGTTATCATTTGTATTTTTTATTTATTTTTATTGTGTTTCCATTTAGTTAGTTTCATGATGCATGTATTTCATGTTAAGTTTTAGTGATCAAATTAAATAGACAATAATTAAACACAATTTCACAGTGAGTACCCTAGGAAAACCTTCCTCTTGAAGGTGAAAAACCCAACAATGAAGTATGATTTTATTATCTCAATTATGTCAAATGACTTTACAAGGAATTTGCTTCACACTTGAAGCTATATATGAATGGAAACAATCCACAATAGAGAATATACGATCTGCTATGAAAATTGGTCTTCCTTAGTTGATTCACAAATTGCTGTAGATAGTCTTCTATTTGTTGATAGTGCGAACTTCTAGGTGAATTCAATAATCTGTTGAGTGTGAAGATACACGATCTATCACTTGAATACTATGAACTGCTAAAGGGAGATGAATGGATTCAATACTTTGAAGGAGAGAAAGAATGGATCTATATACCCATACAAAAGGTGGCGCCAACCAACAAGTCTTCTTAGAAAGTTGGCTCTATCAACACGTCTCTATTAAGAACCTATTCAATGTTAAATGACACTTCTTAATCATCAATTGATTACAAACATGCCTTAGTTGTCTTTAGTTAACAAAAATGGCTCAATATGAAGTTCGACAATGTATATTAGTCGAACAAGATAAATGTGTAAGGTCGATAGGCCAATTATACATTTATATTTGCTATGTCGGCCCTCAAGGAGTTTGACCATAGCTATTATTAACACTCCCTCTTATCTAGGGAGAAATCCTTCTCGATATTTAATTCACATAGTGGCATCCACCATGGATACTCTCAAAGGGTGATTCCATCATGGCTACTCCCATGAATGGAAATATAAATGAACACAAGTGCTCATCACGGAATCACTCAATGTGAGGTCGTCATCTCATCATGATGTTCACCATGGCTACTCCCAGAGGGTGAATAAACACAAGTGCTAAGTCATGGAGTCTCTCACATGATATCCACCATAGCTACTCCCAGAGGGTGGATCCACCATACCTACTCACAAAGGGTAGAACAAGGGCTTTCACCTCAAAATTCTATCATAGAGAATAATGAACTAACAAGGGCTTGCACCTCAAACTTCTCTCTCACAGACAAGAATGCATTAACAAGGGCTTTCACCTCAAACTTCTCTCTCACAAAGAAGAATGCATTATAGTACATCACAAGAAATCACTACTGCTGAGGCTCCCTCTCAGCAAGGGATTCATTCTCCACAACTCCAAGCTTGTCTCGAAAATGTGTGCTTCACTTTGGCAAGAGGCTTGGTGAGAATGCCAGTTGTCTTCTCCTCAGTAAAAAATGTATCTCAACTGAACAACATTCCTTTGTACCATATCCTTGATGTAGTGGTACTGGATCTCAACATGCTTTGTTATTTCATGGAACAATGGATTGATTGAAAGCTTCACACAACTTTGGTTATCACAATGAATAGTAGTAGGCACCAATGATTGTCCAAACAATCCTGCAAGGAGCTTTTGAAGCCACATTTCTTCGCAAGTTGCCACACATGCTGCAATGTATTCTTCCTTTGTGGTGCTCAGTGCCACTAAAGACCGCTTCTTACTATACCAGGAAATCATCATAGATCCCAAACTATAGCGAACCTCAAAATCATACTCACAGAGGAATTCCATCCATCTCCGCTGTCGAGCATTCAAGTTTGGCTGTGTGAAAATATACTACAGACTGCGGTGATGACTATGCAGTTCAATCCGATACCCTAACAAAAAATGTTGCCATCTAACCAAAGCATGAACTACAACTGCCAACTCTTAATCGTGAACTGGATAGTTCAACTCATGGTTCTTGAGTTTGCGAGACTCATAAGCAACCACACGTCCATCTTACATAAGCACTGCACCTATACCTTCCAAAGAGGCATATGTGCATACCATAAAATATCTAGATGGATCAGAAACTGCCAAAATCGGAGCAATGACAAGGAGTTCCTTCAAGATACGAAAAGCTAACTCACATTATTCTGACCAAACAAATTTCTTCCCTTTCCTCTGAAGAGAAGTGATCAAGTGTCCTATCTAGGAAAAGCCTTGAACAAAGCGATGGTAATATCTGGCCAAACCCATAAAACTCTGAACTTCTGAAACGTTGGTTGGCACTAGCCAATCAACAATGGCTTGGATCTTTGAAGGATCCACGGATACACCTTCTCTCGAAACTATATGACCAAGATAGTTCACCTCAAACTAGAAAAAGTCACACTTTGCCAAATTAGCATAAAGTTGATTCTCCCTCAAGCACTGCAATACCCGACGCAAGTGACCTTCATGTTCTTCCATAGTTCTAGAATAAATAAATATGTCATCCAAGAACACAAGGACAAAATGATCAAGGTAGGTGCAAAAAACCCCATTCATGAGGCTCATGAAAACTGAAGGCGCATTCGTCAACCCAAATGGCACCATTGTGAACTCATAGTGACCATAACGAGTACGAAATGTCATCTTATGAATATCTGCATCTTGAATGCGCAACTGATGATATCCATATTTCACGTCAATCTTAGAGAGCACCTTAGCTCCCTTTACCTGATCAAAAAGATCATCTATACGAGGCAATGGATATTGATTTCAGATGGTTACCTTATTTAGTTGTCAATAATCAATGCATAAATGAAGAGAACTATCCTTCTTCTTAACGAAGATAATAGGCGCACCCCAAGGAGAAACACTAGGACGAATGAATCCCTTGGCTAACAATTCCTCTAGCTGCAACTTCAACTCACTCAACTTCTGAGTAGTCATCCGATATGGAGCTCTCGAAATAGGTTCTACACCAAGAACCAAATCAATGTGAAAGTCTATGTCTCGCTTCGGAGGCATACCAGGAATATCCAACAAAAACACATCAGCATACTCTCGAAGAATAGGGTGACTATCAAGAGAGATTTCTCGACTCTCTGACTCATCCACGTCCTCAAGAGTAACTGCAAAAAGCTGACACCCTCTACGCATGCACCGCTTAAGTTGCATAGCAAAGATCATACGTAAGGATATTGGTCTCTAAACTCCAACAATCTCCACTTCCTTACCAAGGTCATCTAAAACTCCACTGTCTTCTTGCGACAGTCTACGTGAGCACTGTGAGAAGATAGCCAATCCATCCCCAACTAAACTCCATAAGAACCCAAAAGAATGACTTGAAGGTCAACTGAAGTAACTATGGTTCCTAGATTCAACTCACAACTGGGAACAAAGGCATCTACAGAAACACAAACACTTGTAGCCAACTCTACTTGCCACCTATCCGCCTTCTTAGTAGACGTGAGTCTGTACCGCTCCATAATAGATGAAGAAATGAAGGAATCCGAAGCACCGGAATCAAAAAGTATAGAGATAGGGATTCCACACAAAATACCTGCTGCCTCCATAACTATACCCTGATGATCAGCTTGGCATTTATCCACCAGTGTAAACACTCTGTGGGATCTCCCTGCATCTCCCACTGTAGGATCTGATGCTGCTAGCCTCTGACTACCTATGTTGTGGAAATACTAAGGGCACTGCACATCTCTGTGACCAAACTACCCACAAGAGAAGCAAGCTCCTCTATTACCTGTCAGTCCACTAGACTACTGAAAACTTCCCTCGCTAGGGGCGTGAGATGCACTCTGCGAGGACTGCCCTATAGGGCCCTATCTGCCCCTCTGCCAGTTCCTATTCTTCTTATACTCAGCATTACCACCCTTCTGGCCCTGGAACTGTTTTGGTTTTAACGGTTGCATTGCTGTTGTCCACCCTTAGCGAGTGCTTGAGGAGTCCTAAACAGTGCAACTGATTGGGACTAATTCCCAAGAGCTCTATTCCCACTGGAAGGTGCACTTCCTATTTGCACACCCGTCTGACCACCAAGTGCACGTCTAAGGTTCATCTCTACCAATCTGGCCTTTGCCACGGCTATCTCCATTGAAGTTGGCTCAAACACCCTAACACCTCCACTGATGCGGTCATTCAAACCCCTCAAGAAGTATTGTAAAAGCATAGCCTCATCATTACCAATCCCAACATACTGCTTGAGCTCATATAACCTGTGCTCATACTAGTATACTATCATACCATACTGACGTAGAGCGTGGAACTCATCCGCCCGAGTCTACCTCCATAGGGATGAGAGAAACCGTGCCCTGAATCTCTCCAAAAATAGCTCCCATGTCACGGTGTTAATGCACACACTGATCTTCTCCTCCTCTAGTCTCCACCAGATTGAAGCAAAGATTTCGAGACACATAATAGCACATCTCGCCTTGGTGTTGCTACTGTATGGGAACATAGCAAAACACTGGTCCAGACCGATAAGCCAAGTCTCTACCTTGAGATTGGTACCCATACCATCAAAGAAAGGAGGGTTAGACCTCATCAAGTCCTTTATGTGACCCAAAGAAGCTGGATCTCTGTTAACTTCAATCTCCCTCCTCCTGGCTGATCTCTCTCTCTCTCTCTCTCTCTCTCTCTCTCTCTCTCTCTCTCTCTCTCTCTCTTCTAGAACTGGCTGATCAACCTTAGGCCTAGGGCCTAACCTAGCAAGAACCTCCTGAAACATATGTCTCAGCTCTTCCCTTTCGGGAACCTGTACTTCTGCATGTTGTGAATCTTGATGAACAGACTGTTCTGGCTCAACACTCACATGAGTAGGTGGTGGTGAAGGACTATGATGATCAGAACCATGGCCCCATTCTCCACCTCTGCCTCTATTGCGACCACCCGTACGGTCACCTCCCCTAGCTCTCCTAGCCATGACCTAGCACTACAAAAGAGAAAACGGTTAAGATCTATGGCAAGGATAAACAAGGGAAACACAAACATTAAGACCTAAGCAAAAAGGTCAGGTAGAATAGGCACACTACAAACCCAGAGTACCCAATGTTGAAACTTATGCTCTGATACCAAATGTAATGCCCTACCAGAAACCCTAAAGGAAAACAATACAACTAGGCAACTAAAAGGGCGTAATATATATATTTTTTAAAAGATTAAGTGCATAATCATATCAATAGCACATTTAACGACACAACAGAAGTCTAACGTATGATTTCCTAAGGGTTACAATTGAAGATTAATTCATAGATTATATTAACACCCTGGTTAATCCAATTGTACAGCTAATTAGGAAAATTAAATGCTTAAGATAAAATCTACACATACATCTAAATTTCATAATGAAAAAAATCAAAGTACTCCAATGCATTCATTTCCCATAGATCATATATACAAAATATTAAAGCAACTGAATTAACATACATTCCAATGATTCCCTTTTACAATATCCATAAATACATAGTCTCCAATAATACCACGGATTACAAAGTTACAATATCAAGGTTACATAAAAGTTTGATACAATGACCACAAGGTCTCAACTGAACAATGATCATGAACATGAGCTGGTACATGAACCACACACCAAGAAACACCAACGAAGCCCTTCCTCTCCTAAAGATACATTCCAAAACATCTGATGGGAAGTGGCACTACCACCCGACCATGTGATCCCGAAATGGAACCATCCCACCGTGCTAGGAGATAGTAGAAAACCCTCAAGCAAGCAAAGTAAGACAAGTATGAAAGAACTACAAGACTCCGCAAAAATCCATGTGACTCAACTCACAAACATTAGTGACTCTAAGGAGAGAGTGTCATCGCATAGCTTAAGATGAATACCATGGTACAACCTCCATAGGTCTTGGCCCCCATTCTAGGTTATCCTGGTAACCTCTCCCGAACCTCCGGTTCCAACTAAGTCTCATGCAGACCCTACCAATCCTTCCGTGAAGACAAGGTGGTAAGTTTGCCATTCCAAGCGTACTCGTAACATTATGAGCCTTGTACTAGTACTCACTAATGCATGAGGTATATTATCTTAATTAATATTCATCTCACCCATCCCAAATCAATTATTAGGTTATCACTTTTTAACTGACTTTCGACAGGTTATCCTTTCATCCACTTCGGGCATGACCCCCACTCGAAAGCCACTCTCTCTCATAGGACACTATAGGAAAGGTCTCTCTATGAGAACTCTATGGTGAAACAAACAACCATACCTAATCTCGACAAACTACAGGTGAAGGATACACAATCACTAACCCAAGATTAACTATTTGGACAAAACACACAATGGCTCAAATCAATAAGGTTATACAAATACACTTGACCAAGGAGA
This sequence comes from Cryptomeria japonica, assembly GCF_030272615.1. Lineage (NCBI taxonomy): Eukaryota > Viridiplantae > Streptophyta > Pinopsida > Cupressales > Cupressaceae > Cryptomeria > Cryptomeria japonica. The sequence goes on along the minus strand of NC_081406.1, from coordinate 494,436,645 downwards.
TATAACAACATAGGACACAATGACAACTCAACCAGAATTGCAACGGAATTTAAACTTGACTGCAAACACCATTTACACAAGATCCTAATACAGACAATCTTTTCTTAAAACAACCAAATGCATAAATAGCTTGCAATTTAAGATTTCTATAAAATAAGAATTACGATTATATTAATACAAATAAATTAATGTTGTCATTTGTTGAGAAAAGAGGTAAATTAAGTAGGACACATGGGAATATAGAGAGATTAGGTGATATAAACTTAGAATTTTAAACCATAAGAAATGGATTGTACGTTAATGATTTCCTTTCATTATTTCCAAAAGATTAATAATACATATTTAGTAACAACTAACATAAATCCAATTGAGAATACAATCTTTTGAAAAATAGAAATATCATCTTTCCTATAAACACTATTTCACCTATTTTATCTAATTGAAGACAATCTTTCATACTTTCTTATTCCAAATAATAACCATAATCAAAAGAAATCCGGCCTCTTGTAAGCTTGGATTGGTTTGTAAGACTTCTGACGCTCTTCCGCCAAATAGAACTACACCTTGCTTGCAAATCTATCTCGAATCTATCCTGCCACTCTATTATCAAACAATTCTCTTCTCTCTCTCTTCGATACTATAAAATTATCTTCTCTAATCCCTCTTCTATTCTCTTCTTTTCTTCGTGAGTCTATCGTCTCTCCTTTGCTTGTCAATGTCCCTCCCATCTACCTATCTTCCATCTCTATTTATCCTAGTTTTTCCTACGATCTCTCCCCATTTAGAGGCTCGATGATTGTTATTGATTTGGAGTCTTCTACTTGAGTCTACATTTAAACTCTTCTCTCATCTCCACATCTAACAAAGATGGTCATTCTTAATACAAATTTTGTTGTTCTTGTGCATGATTTATCTACGCATTAGTTTCCTATCGCTGACTATCCTAGAATCATGGCACCACATGCCTGCTATCTCATTACTTACTACAATTATAGCCACCGATTGAGGTCTAATTCTAATGTGGATATACTAGTCGATTCCATTTCTACGTGGAATAAAGAGTTATCTGCAGTTTTAATGTGGACTTCTTCTCTCATTCACCGTGGATACTATAGCAGATTACTTGCTCCATGGAGAGGTTGGCAAAGTGAAAGGTAATCAAAAACACTTAAGTGTTTGTCTTTAGTGAGTTCCTTATTTAAGTTGCCAGGTCGATGGCCACGTTTCCACGTTGATACTACTCTTAGTTCTACGTTTAGTTGATAGCCTCTGCATAGTTAAATACCATAATCTGCATAATAAATCCTCTAAATTTCTGCATCGAACTAATGGTCTATGACTACGTGCTAGGTCTGCATTAACCTATAGTTTATGCCTAGGTCAGAGTTAACAGATAGTCTAATCGGCCACCCAAATTGCCATGTGACATAGTCACTATCTTATAACAATTAAACCCGCCAACTTTCTAATAAAATATGTATAACATGCGACTATATTATAATTTGCAAAGTAAATATTAAACTTAAACCTTTAAAGAAATAATATAATATCATAATTTATATAATGCGAATATTCATAAATACATTTTATGAATAATCATGTTTGTAGCATAAGACGATGATCGCATTAACTTAATTTAATTATTCTCCTCAAAAAATATACGTATTTATTTATGTTTGATAAAATCAAAGTTATTAACTACCATGTATATCTAACTTGCATCAATATAAAAATAAAATGATCATTAAAATCCAAGCATTCAACTTATAAATAATCATATTAAAAACAATCAATATAATTAAACATGAGCCATATTTACCTACTATATACATGTATATGATCGAGTCCTAGTATACATACATAAAATACGTACAAATATTGTTTAATTTCAAAAACCAAACATACCAATAATGAGATAAATTCATAAATTTAATTAATTAATTAAAACCACTAAACACACAAACTGAGCAAACCTCAAACAAATACTCATAAAAGATCAAACAACAAAATACGAAAGGTGAACAAACTGACAAGACGACCAACTGATGACACTCACACGACTGTCACTGAATAAAATAGGGTCAACTACTATCTCCTCCACTTCCATCAGAAAATATAAGGCATGCTCAGACCTATGAAGCTAGGTGGAGATGATACCCCGTACCTACCTGGTACTTGCACCAGCAATATCCTGCATTACCGAACCACACATACATATATACAATATAGAAAACACGACATACACACCGATCAAGGAGAATCATGATGTTCCCTGTCTCACCAAAATGAGTGAAGGAAAATCATCCGCTTGCATCCAATACACTCCCAGACACACAACATATAATTCCACATTGCATAAATAAAGTAAAGTGTCAGTACATAGCAATAATTCATAAAATGCCATAAATCACAAGTACTGAAATACTGCAAATAAATTATGCATCTCATATCCAGATAAAGCATGAAATAATGTAATATAAGTTTGAATAACAAATCATGGTAATGTATCCACTAAAAACAACCAATAAAATATGAGTCCAACGAGTTCAAACGAGTAGGGGTACTACATTCTCCCCCCCAAAACTAGGCTTACTCCTGGAAGTCTAAAACAAATAAGAATACAACTCTCTCATCTTCTCTGCATCCTCCCAAGTAGCTGAGGTCTCATTATTTGGGTCCCATAGGACCCTTACCCAGTCGATGCTGCGACCCCTGAGGATCAAATCTCGACACTGAAGGATGTGCACATGCTCCATTAAAAGTTGCCCGTCCTCAACCTGTAAAGAGTTCCAATCAAGAACATGTGTCACATTAGGATGATAAGGTCGAAGAACTGAAACATGAAAGACATCGTGGATGTAGGATAGACTCGATGGCAAGGCAAGATGGTAGGCAACAGGTCCTATCCTCTAAAGGATCTCAAAAGGGCCAACAAACTAAGGCACCAACTTAGAAACCTTTCCATAATGGATCGGGCTCTTCCGCAGATGCACTCTCAAAAACACACGGTCGCCAATAGTAAACTGACAATTTATCCTATGAGCATCTGCATACTTCTTTTGCCTATCCTGTGTAGCTACCAAATGCTGACGAATCCGCTCAACCTGCTGCTCCATCTCCCGAAGAATATCCGATCCTATAAGCACCCTATCCTCTAGCCGATCCCAACTCAAAGGAGTGTGGCAAGGATGACCATATAATGCTTGAAAGGGGGACATACTCATGGAGCTATGATATCCATTGTTATAAGTAAACTCCACTAGATATACATAATCCTCCCAACACGACTGTTGGTCCATAACATACATGCAAAGCATGTCCTCCAAAACCTAATTCACTCTCTCTATCTGACCATCTGTCTCTGGGTGATAAGCTGAACTAAAGTTCAACTCAGTCCCCAAAGCATGCTGAAGTGAGGTCCATAATGCTAAGGTAAAGACAGGATCTCTATCAGAGATGATCCACCTCGGAATCCCATGCAATCTCACTACATCTTCCAAGAAGACTAGTGCCACCACTACTGCCATATAGGAAGCTCGAATAGGAACAAAATGAGAAACCTTAGTCAATCTGTCAACTATGAACATGATGGCATCATGACGAGGTGAAGAGACAGGCAAACCAACAATGAAATCCATGGAAATGATATCCCATTTCCAATCCAGTATCAAATTAGGCTGTAAAAGCCCTGCTGGGTGCTGATGCTCTGCCTTCACTCGTTGGCACTCTAAACACTTTGAAACAAAATCAGCAATGTCACATTTCATGCCAGCCCAATGATAAATCTGTCTAAGATCTGCGTGCATCTTCTTGACACCTGGATGTGCCAAATAAGGTGCATGATGGGCCTCAGTCATGATCAAGACGTGAAGACCCTCCAAAGAAGTTACATAGATCTATCCATGGTGATGAAGAAGTCCATCTGCCTCAATATTATATCCAAAAAATCTACCCTCTAAAGGCCTTCCAGACTCTATCACGACTCTAACATCCTGATACCAAGTATCCTAAGGAAGAACTCTGAGAATCCTCTCTCTCAAGTCTACTCCAAGGGACAATGCCGGAACTTCATGCCGCCTACAACTCAAAGCATATGCCACTACATTCTCTTTCCCTTGAATATAGCAAACCTCAAAATCATACTCGTAGAGGAATTCCATCCCATCTCTACTATCGAGCATTCAAGTTCGGCTGCGAGAAAATATTCTGCAGACTGCGGTGATCACTATGCAGTTCAAACTGACGCCCTAACAGAAAATGTCGCCATCTAACCAAAGAATGAACTACAACTACCAACTCTAAATTGTGAATTGGATAGTTTAACTCATTGTTCTTGAGTTTGCGAGACTCATAAGCAACCACATGTCCATCTTTCACAAGCATTGCACCTATTCCTTCCAAAGAGGCATCTGTGCATACCATAAAATCTCTAAATGGATCAAGAATCGCCAAAATCAGAGCACTGGCAAGGAGTTCCTTCAAGGTATGAAAAGCTGACTCACACTGTTCTGACCAAACAAACTTCTTCCCTTTCCTCTAAAGAGAAGTGATCGGGTGTCCTATCCGGGAAAAGTCCTGAACAAAGTGATGGTAATATCCGGCCAAACCCATAAAACTTCAAACTTCTGAAATGTTGGTCGATGCTGGCCAATCAACAATGGCTTGGATCTTTGAAGGATCCATAGATACACCTTGTCCCGAAACTATATGACCAAGATAGTTCACCTCAGACTGGAAAAAGTCACACTTTGTCAAATTAGCATAAAGTTTATTCTCCCTCAAGCACTGCAATACCTGACATAAGTGACCTTCATGTTCTTCCATAGTTCTAGAATAAATCAATATGTCATCCAAGAACACAAGGACAAAATGATCAAGGTAGGTGCGAAAACCCCCGTTTATGAGGCTCATGAAAAATGAAGACGCGTTCACCAACCCAAATGGCACCACTGTGAACTCATAGTGACCATAACGAGTACAAAACACTGCCTTATGAATATCTGCATCCTGAATGCGCAACTGATGATATCTAGATTTCAGGTCAATCTTAGAGAACACCTTGGCTCCCTTTACCTGATAAAAAAGATCATCTATACAAGGAAATGGATATCGATTCCAGATGGTTACCTTATTCAGGTGTCGTTAATCAATGCATAATCGAAGAGAACCATCCTTCTTCTTAACGAAGATAACAGACGCACCCCAAGGAGAAACACTAGAACGAATGAATCCCTTGGCTAACAATTCCTATAGCTGCAACTTCAACTCACTCAACTCCTGAGTAGTCATCCGATATGGAGCTCTCGAAATAGGTTCTACACCAAGAACCAAATCAATGTGAAAGTCTATGTCTCGCTTTGGATGCATACCAAGAATATACAACGGAAACACATCAACATACTCTCGAAGAATAGGGTGACTATCAAGAGTGATTTCTCGACTCTTTGACTCATCCACGTCCTCAAGAGTAACTGCAAAAAGCTGACACCCTCTACGCATGCACCGCTTAAGTTGCATAGCAGAGATCATACGTAAGGATATTGGTCTCTGAACTCCAACAATCTCCACTTCCTTACCAAGGTCATCTAAACACTCCACTGTCTTCTTGCGACAGTCTACGCGAGCACTGTGAGAAGATAGCCAAACCATCCCCAACACAACTCCATAAGAACCCAAAAGAATGACTCGAAGGTCAACTGAAGTAACTATGGTTCCTAGATTCAACTCACAAATGGGAACAAGGGCATCTCCAAAAACATGAACACCTGTAGCCAACTCTACTTGCCACCTATCCACCTGCTTAGCAGACGCGAGTCCGCACTGCTCCACAATAGATGAAGAAATGAAGGAATTCGAAGCACCAAAATCAAAAAGTTCAGAGATAGGGATTCCATGCAACATACCTGTTGCCTCCATAACTATACCCTGGTGATCAGCTTGGCGGTTATCCACCGCTGCAAACACTTTGTGGGATCTCCCTGCATCTCCCACTATAGGATTTGATGTTGCTGGCCTCTGACTACCTGTGTTGTGGAAATATTGAGGGCACTGTGTAACTCTGTGACCAAACTACCCACAAGAGAAGCAAGCTCCTCTATTACCTGTCAGTCCACTAGACTGATGAAAACTTCCCTGGCTAGGGGTGTTAGATGCACTCTGCAAGGACTACCCTATAGGGCCCTATCTTCCCCTCTGCCAATTCCTGTTCTTCTTATACTGAGCATTGCCACCCTTCTGGCCCTAGAACTATTTTGGTTTTGAAGGTTGCTGCTGCTTATGTCCACCCTTAGCGGGTGCCTGAGGAGTCCAAAATGGTGCAGTTGACTGGGACTGATTCCCACGAGCTCTATTCCCACTGGAAGGTGCACTCCCTATCTGCACACCCATCTAACCACCAAGTGCACGACTAAGGTTCAGCTCTACCAATCTGGCCTTTGCCATGGCTATCTCCATTGAAGTTGGCTCAAACACCCTAACACCTCCACTGATGCGGTCATTCAAACCCCTCAGGAACTGTTGTACAAGCATAGCCTCATCTTTACCAATCCCAACATACTGTTTGAGCTCATAGAAACTATGCTCATACTGGTCTACTATCATACCATACTAACGCAGAGCATGGAACTCATCTGCCCGAGTCTACCTCCACTGGGATGAGAGAAACCGTGCACTGAATCTCTCTAGAAATAACTCCCATGTCACGGTGTTAATGCACACACCGATCTTCTCCTCCTCTAGTTTCCACCAGATCGAAGCAAAGTTTTCAAGACGCATAATAGCACATCTTGCCTTGGTGTTGCTATTTTATGGGAACATAGTGAAACACCGATCCAGACTGATAAGCCAAGTCTCTACCTCAAGACCGATACCCATACCATCAAACAAAGGAGGGTTAGACCTCATCAAGTCCTTTATGTGAACCAAAGAAGTTGGATCTCCATTAACTTCAATCTCCCTCCTCCTGGGTGATCTCTCTCTCTCTCTCTCTCTCTCTTCTAGAAATGGTTGATCAACCTCACGCCTGGGGCCTAACCTAGCAGGAACCTCCTGAAACATCTGTCTCAACTCTTCCCTCGCGGGAACCTGTTCTTCTGCATGTTGTGAATCTTGATGAACAGACTATTCTGGCTCAACTATCACATGAGTAGGTGGTGGTGAAGGACTGTGATGATCAGAACCATGACCCCATCCTCTAGCTCTGCCTCTATTGCGACCACCCGTATGGTCACCTCCCCTAGCTCTCCTAGCCATGACCTAGCACTACAAAAGAGAAAACGGTTAAGATCTATGGCAAGGATAAACAAGGGAAACACAAACATTAAGACCTAAGCAAAAAGGTCAAGTAGAATAGGCATACTACAAACTCATAGTACCCAGTGTTGAAACTTATGCTCTCATACCAAATGTAATGCCCTGCCAGAAAACCCTAAAGGAAAACAATACAACTAGGCAACTAAAAGGGTGTAGTAATTTATTTATTTTTAAAGATTAAGTGCATAATCATATCAATAGCACGTTTAACCACACAACTACAGTCTAATGTATGATTTCCTAAGGGGTACCATTGAAGATTAATTTGTAGATTATATTAACACCCTGGTTAATCCAATTGTACAGCTAATTAGGAAAATTAAATGCTTAAGATAAAATCTACACATACATCTAAATTCCATAATGAAAAAAATCAAAGTACTCCAATTTATTCATTTCCCATTGATCATATATAAAAAATATTAAAGCAACTGAATTAACATACATTCCAATGATTCCCTTTTACAATATCCATAAATACATGGTCTCCAATAATACCACGGATTACAAAGTTACAATATCAAGGTTACATAAAAGTTTGATACAATGACCAGAAGGTCTCAATTGAACAATGATCACAAACATGAGCTGGTACATGAACCACACACCAAGAAACACCAGCGAAGCCCTTCCTCTCCTAAAGATACATTCTAGAACATCTAATGGGAAGTGGCACTACCACCCGACCATGTGATCCCGACATGGAACCATCCCACCATGCTAGGAAATAGTAGAAAACCCTCAAGCAAGCAAAGTAAGACAAGTACGAAAGAACTACAAGACTCCGCAAACATCCATGTGACTCAACTCACAAACATTAGTGACTCTAAGGAGAGAGTTCCATCACATAGCTCAAGATGAATACCATGGTATAGCCTCCATATGTCCCAGCCGCCATTCTGGGTTATCCTGGTAACCTCTCCCGAACCTTCGGTTCCAACTAAGTCTCATGTGGACCCTACCAATCCTTCCGTGAAGACAAGGTGGTAAGTTTGCCACTCCAAGCCTACTCGTAACATTATGAGCCCTATAGTAGCTCTCACCGATGCATGAGGTACATTTTCTTAATTAATATTTATCTCACCCATCCCAAATCAATTATTAGGTTATCACTTTTTAACTAACTTTCGACGGGTTATCCTATCATCCACTTCGAGCATGACCCCCACTCGAAAGCCACTCTCTCTCATAGGATACTATAGGAAAGGTCTCTCTACGAGAACTCTATGGCGAAACAGACAACCATACCTAATCCTGACAAACTACAGGTGAAGGATACACAATCACTAACCCAAGATTGACCATTTGGACAAAACACACAATGGCTCACATCAATAAGGTTATACAACAACACCTGACCAAGGAGATATAACAACATAGGACACAATGACAACTCAACCAAAATTGCAACGAAGTTTAAACTTGACTGCAAACACCATTTACATAAGATCCTAATACAAGCAATCTTTTAAAAAAAAAGCCAAATGCATAAATAGCTTGCAATTTAAGATTTCCAGAAAATAAGAATTACATCTATATTAATACAAATAAATTAATGTTGTTATTTGTTGAGAAAAGAGGTAAATGAAGCAGGACACATGGGAATATAGAGAGCTTAGGTGATATAAACTTAGAATTCTAAACCATAAGAAATGGATTGTACGTTAATTATTTCTTTTCATTATTTCCAAAAGATTAATAACACATATTTAGTAACAACTAACATAAATACAATTGAGAATAGAATCTTTTGAAAAATAGAAATATCATCTTTCCTATAAATATGATTTCGCCTATTTTATCTAATTGAAGACAATCTTTCATACTTTCTTAGACCAAATAATAACCATAATCAAAAGAAATTCGACCTCTTGTAAGCATGGATTGGTTTGAAAGACTTATGATGCTCTTTTGCCAAATAGAACTATGCCTTGCTTGCAAATCTATCTTGAATCTATCCTACCACTCTATTATCAAACAATTCTCTTCTCTCTCTCTTCGATACTATAAAAGTGTCTTCTCTAATCCCTCTTCTATTCTCTTCTTTTCTTCGTGAGTCTATCATCTGTCCTTGTTTGTCAATGTCCCTCCCATCTTCCTATCTTCCATCTCTATTTATTCTAGTTTTTCCTATGATCTCTCCCCATTCATAGGCTCGATGATTGTTATTGATTTGGAGTCTTCTACTTGAGTCTACGTTTAAACTCTTCTCTCATCTCCACGTCTAACAGAGATGGCCATTCTTAATACAAATTTTTCTTTTCTTGTGCATGATTTATCTACGCATTAGTTTCCTATCGCTGACTATCCTGGAATCATGGCACCACGTGCCTTTTATCTCATTACTTACTATAGTTATAGCCACCGATTGAGGTCTAATTCTAACGTGGATATGCTAGTCGATTCCATTTCTACATGGAATAAAGAGTTATCTGCAGTTTTAATGTGGACTTCTTCTCTCATTCATCGTGGATACTATAGCAGATTACTCGCTCCATGGAGAGGTTGGCAAAGTGAAAGGTAATCACAAACACTTAAGTGTTTGTCTTTAGCAAGTTCCTTGTTTAAGCTGCCAGGTCGATGGCCACATTTCCACGTTGATACTACTCTTAGTTCTACGTTTAGTTGATAGCCTTTGCATAGTTAGATGCCATAATCTCCACGATAAAAACTCTAAATTTCTGCATCTAACTAATGGTCTATGCCTACGTGCTAGGTCTGCATTAACCTATAGTTTATGCCTAGGTCAGAGTTAACCGATAGTCTAATCGGCCACCCAAATTTACATGCGACATAGTTGCTATCTTATAACAAATAAACCTGCCACCTTTCTAATAAAATATACATAACATGAGACTATATTATAATTTTGAAAGTAAATATTAAACTTAAACGTTTAAAGAAATAATATAATATCATAATTTATATAATGTGAATATTCATAAATACATTTTATGAATAATCATGTTTGTAGCATAAGAGGATGATCACATAAACTTAATTTAGTTTTTCTCCTCAAAACATATACGTATTTATGTGTGTTTGATAAAATCAAAGTTATTAACTACCATGTATATCTAACTTGCATCAATATAAAAACAAAATGATCATTAAAATCCAATCATTCAACTTATAAATAATCATATTAAAAATAATCAATATAATTAAAAATGAGCCATATTTACCTACTATATACATGTATATGATCGAGTCCTAGTATATATACATAAAATACGTACAAATATTGTTTAATTTGAAAACCAAACATACCAATAATGAGATAACTTCATAAATTTAATTAATTAATTAAAACCACTAAACACACAAACTGAGCAAACCTCAAACAAATACTCATAAAAGATCAAACAACAAAATACGAAGGCCGAACAAACTGACAGTACGACCAACTGATGACACTCAAATGAGTATCACTGAATAAAATAGGGTCAACTACTATCTCCTCCACTTCCATCAGAAAATATAAGGCATGCTCAAACCTGTGAAGACAGGTGGAGATGATACCCCGTACCTACCCAGTACTTGCACCTGCAATATCTTGCATCACTGAACCACACATGCATATATACAATATAGAAAACACAGCATACACACCGATGAAGGAGAATCGCAATGTTTCTTGTCTCACCAAAATGAGTGAAGGAAAATCATCCCCTTGCATCCAATACACTCGCAGACACACAACATATAATTCCACATTACATAGATAAAGTAAAGTGTCAATACATAGCAATAATCCATAAAA